>NC_060149.1:224213934-224571434 GCF_021461385.2 Schistocerca piceifrons
GGTCTGGAGAAAATTATTCATAAATTCGAAAAGACGTGTTCTTTTGGTGAGCAACCTGATAGACAGAGGAAACAAATTGATTTGACGTCAGTGGAAGCAGTGGCCACAGCAGTGCAGGAGGAGACAAGTGGTGGTGTGCAAACGTGTAGTGCATGGAGAATTGCCTGAACATTGGACACACCCATGAGCATTGTGCGTAAAATCCTACAAAACACTCTTCTTTGATACACATTCAAAATTACCCATGTGCACGAGTTGCTTCCTGTTGACCTGCCAGCAAGAGAGATCTTTGCTTGCATGGAAGTGGACAATGATTGGCCAGGGAAGATTTTGTGGAAAGATGAAGCCCACTTCCATCTGACAGGGTATGTCAATACACAGAGTTTTCTAATGTGGGCAAGAGAAAATCCACACGCAAATCAACCGGTTCCACTTCATCCTGAAAAGGTCACTGAGTGGTGTGGGTTTACGGCATCATTTATCATAGGGCCATATTTTTTCGAAGAGACAGGTGCTTCTGGTAAGTGCTATGAGTGTCTCTTGCGCAATCTAGTTATTCTAGCTCTCCAAAAGCCTGGATGTGTGGATGGGATCATTTTTATGCAAGATGGCACACCTCTGAACATTGCAAATCCAGTTAAGCAGCTGCTGAAATGCCATTTCAGAATTGCTAGAATTATCAGCCGCCATTTTCTTACAGCCTGGCCATCCTGATCACCTGATCATAACCGTATGACTTCTGGCTGTCCGGCAGCCTGAAAGATGATGTGTTCAGTGTTCCGACTGCAAACTTCGCTGCATTGAAGGCACGCACTGTGCAACACATTCTGAACGTGACTCCGAAAACACTTCCATCAGTTGTTTAACATTCTGTTCCTCAATTTCAACTTGTTGCAGAAAATGGTGGACAGCATACTGAACATTTTTTGGACCAGTCACACAGAAATTAATAATGTGATCTGATTTTGATTGATACTTTTTGTACGGTTTTTGGTCTCAGGACAATTAAAAACTGATGTAAGTGATGCTTTTTATGTGATTTTTGGCCTCAAGACAATTAAAAACCAATTTTTCCCATCCAATGTGATATGAACTTGCCGTGGTGGATGGGCTTACGTAACTAACAGTATCACACCTGTACACGCATGCAAACTGAGTAGTTAAGTTTGTTTAACGTCAAACGTACACCTTAGGCATTGTTGTACGATTCATTTGTCATTTGTAGTCGACCACTATTAAATTATAATGCTTACAGTGCCATCTATTGCTACATTTTGTAACTATTTATTTTCCGTCTGCCATATGTTTTCCCCCTTCTCCAATAACATTCCGTTACAATTTGACGTCATTCTGACTAGTGGTGTTACTTCTACAGTGGTTTGAAAGTTTAATTTTAATTATAATCATCCTATATTATATCTTGCATTATTGCCCAATTTTGGCCTTGCAGGCCATTTTCAAGCATTGTAGGTGTTGATGTGTTGTGCAGTTACCCTGTTATTAAACAGTGCATACAGCCGATCTGAAAGCCAGCACATGACGTGCAAGTATGGCTGTGGTACCCCATGTGAACCAAATACACAGTTACATCAATTAAATATCTAGGTGTAAAGTTGCAAAGCAATATCAAATGTAACAATCACATGACATCAGTTGCAGGGAAGGCAAGTGGTCAAATTTGTTTTATTGCAAGAAGTCTTTTTAGTATGGCTCATCTCTAAAGGAGGCCACATACAGAATACTTCTTGAATACCACTAGAGTCTTTGAGACTCTACCAGGTAGGATTAGAGTACATCGAAGCAATTCAGAGGCACGTTGTTAGATTTGGTATTGATAGGTTCAATCATTATATGAGTATTATGGAAATCCTCTGAGAACTTGAATAGGAGTCCCTGGAGGAAAGATGACATATTTTTAGTGAAACACTATTGAGAAAGTTTAGAAAACCAGCATTTGCAATTGTCTGCTGAAGAATTTTACGGCACCCAATGTACATCTTGTGTAAGGAATATGAAGTAAACATAAGGTAAATTTGGGTTCATACACAAGCAATTAGACAGTCTTTTCCCCCTCACTCCATTTGCGAGTGGAACAAGGAAGAGAATGACTCACTGCTGTGCAAGGTAACCTCTGCCAAGCACCATAAAGTGGCTTGTGGAGTATGTATGTAGATGTAGATGTCTACATCAATTTATGGAAGTAAAGGAAAACATAAATAACTTTGAGAGGATCTGAACTCTCCTCCATCAAATTTGTGTCCAGTTCCTGTAATTAGTACTCTTCCTTCGGAACTTTGCAATGTAATAATGAACCTCAGAATATACTGTAACTAAGTACATGATTTCACAGTACTCTAATCAAATGAGTCATTTAGTTTACAAAGGACTTACTCAGTGAAAAATATAGTAACATGCTAGCCATTTATATGATCGTCCTTTAATTAATATTAAGCTATCTTTAATCTCCATTTTTCAACATACATTGATTTATACTTAACTATATGTGCAATGTCACATACACTTTACAGTCTTGTACATTCAGAAATTTTTCAATTGTATACAAGCAAAATGGCACAGTGTAAGACACTCAACTCATTCGGTTCAAATCCCCACCTGGACATCCTGATTTAGGTTTTCCTTGATTTGTTTAAACAGTTTAAGGCAAATGCTGGGAAAGTACCTTGGAAAGGTACTTTTAAAAGGGCACAGCTGATTTCCTCTCCAACCTATTTCTAATGACCTCATCATTGACAATGTTAAGCTCTAATATTCCATCCTTTTCCTATGGAGATGGAGATGTCAAGCAGACATGATTTCAGTTTGCGTTTGAAGTTAATTATATTGTATATTAGATTTTTCACATACTTGGATAAGGGGTGAATTATTTTTGGGACTGCATAACCCACTGCTTTCTGCATCACACTAAGCCTGAGTGAGTTTTGTTACCAGGAATTTCTGAGTTGAAAGTGAACATCTTCATTCCCAAATGAATTACATAGCATTTCTTGTGTAACTTTGAAAATTATGACATAAAAGTAGTTACAAGTCAATGTGTCTTTATAGAGGCAGTTAATACCACAGGACAGAATTCTAGGATGAAAAATGTTGTTTATCTTTAATATACCTTATATTTTACCCTTATTTAAAAAATTTATTTTCAGTAATGAACAAGTTTGGATTATCTAAGTATTTTTCAACATATTTCAAATTAAGTTTTGATTTGATTGAATATGTTGTTTTCTCTTTGTGATTAAAATCAGCAATATTACAAATTCTTATTCCTCAAAAATTAGTACACTTACAAATTCTATCCTTCAGGCGACCCACATGAAGACATGCTTGAAGACCTATTGATATTTCTGTAAGCATATCTGCTAATTTCTTCTGAATGAGCTGGGTGGCTGCTAAAGGCCGTCCAAACTGGTGACGCTCTAGTGTATATCGACGTGCTTCTGCTAAGCAAAATTCTGCTGCACCCAGGGCTCCCCAACCAATACCATAACGAGCATTACTAAGACAGGTAAAAGGTCCCTGGGGAAAAAGGGCACAAAAAAGAACCTTAAGTTACAACAGATCCAACACTTACAATAAAAATGTGAAATATGGAAGAGTTTATTTTGAATATAAATAGAACACACAGAAAAATTTTATCATCTTCACTTCAAACATCAGGCCTTTTTTAGTTTTGCCTGTTACAGTATGCATCAATTCCTCAGTATTCTTTGAGTTCATTATATCCACATTGTGTAAACTGTATGAACCAAATGAGTATTGACTATATAATCCAATGTGCCTCAACTAAGAATAGATTTGCCATGTTTACCAAGATTCATCTACAAGATAACAAATCGTAGGGATGAGAGGTTTTTTTTTTTTTTTCTTTTAGGCTTTGAAGAATAAATTGATCAGCCATCATAAATGAGTGTAATGAATACAACTTTAATCTACGTGACAATCTGATTGTTGATTTGGAAATTATGTAAATATCTGGAGATGTGTATTAAGGTCAGTGAGAACCTAGGGATGAGAGTTACTTTTTTCTTTTAGGCATTGAAGAATAAATCGGATCAGCCATCAGACATGAGTGTAATGGATACAACTTTAATCTATGCGACAATCTGATTGTTGATTTGGGAATTATGTACATATCTGGAGATGAGAATCTAGATTATTCCATGATTGAACTTAGAACATCCAAAGTGATTGTGTCAACAATTTGCTTACAGTACTTCATGAAATCGGTGCTCAGCTGCAGGATGATTTGCCTCATAATGGGGAAGAAGAAGATAATTTGAAAAAGAGTAGCAACATAATTGTACAAATTTTCTCACTTTAGATGAAAGAGTAGTGTCTCAAACTAATTTTATTTTCTTAAAATTAGTAGAAATGGTCATACATATTGTAAATCTTTAACTGGCAATACAATTATAGAAAATAATTAGTTTTATTTCCTACAGATGAAATTATGCTGTTTTGATATCAGCCTGTAAAAGCAGACATAAGTTTGTATCTTTCAAGTTTAAACCTGCCTATCTCCTACCACTTACTTTTCAAAATATTTTGGAAGACTATTTATGATCAGATTTATTGACATGTTGCAATTCCTTTCTGACACCTTCCCAATTTGGTTTCCATATAAGATACTTCACAGAGGATGCTATAATCATTTACAGGAATAAAATACTTTGTTAACAGTATCCTCTGAGAATCTTTTTGAATTTTTAGACCTCTTCCAGGTTAGACTTACAAAATTAATACAGCATGGGAAATCAGATAGTATAGACTCTTTCAGTGTTTTACCCTCAACCTATTCTTATCTTGATTTTTCATTAATGGCTTTCCAATGATGGTAAATAATCAGGCAGCAATGGTTGCCAATAAAATAGCTGTACAGATCAAGTATTACTACTACACAACACAAGCCACAAAAATGTCAAATTTGTTAATACTATTTTATAATAGTGAATGACACTGTAAGTCATTGAAATGAGATAAATGTGCTGGAAATTCAGAACATACAACATGTAAGGTTCCTATGTAGCCAAACAGACAATTAAATTAGTAGCTTATTGATAACTAACTGAAGCAACAAAGTTTGCTCCAAAAATTATTTTCTGACAGTATGACAGACAAGTGATTCTGTTATATTCTTTGTGTATTTCTATCATCTGCACTAATGAAAAGAATTTACATTTCATAGGCTATAGTTAAACAGAAGAGGGAAGTTCCACAATTGTAATAGGCTTGTCTCTCTCATACACATGGCAAACATGAAAAAGCCAACACACATTACAAAAAGATGGGTAGAAAAGGACTTGCCAAAGGTGGATGTACCAGAATTAAATAATGCTAAATATACAATTATGTACCAGTTTCTGAGAAGACATAAGAAAGGAAAAGAAATACACCTGATTGGCTGACTTTGAAGTAAAGATGCTGTAAATACAATAAATAGCTACAAACCCACAAATGAATCCATTTCAAAAATTTACAATCACAATGTACTATCTTTGCATGACAAGACTATGAAATACACAGCTCTTTTTTTCTTTTTATTTACACATCAAGTTCCGTAGGACAAAATTGAGTAGCAAATCTCCAAGGTCATGCAACATGTCAGAACATGAAATTACAACATACAAGCAATAACAGATAAAATAAAATGTATATGAACTCAAAAAAAGACAAGCCATAAGTTTGAGTAAGCACAATCAACAATATAAAATAGGAATGAGCTTAATTTTTCAAGGAACTCCTCGACAGAATAGAAGGAGTAACACATGAGGACTCTCTGCAGTTTCAATTTCAAAGTGCATAGATGACTGCTAAGATTTTTGAACTCCTGTGGTAGCTCATTGAAAATGGTTGCAGCAGTATACTGCACACCTTTCTGCACAAGGGTTAAGGAAGTGCAATCCAAATGCAGATTGGACTTCTGTCTAGTATTAACTGAGTGAAAGCTGCTAACTCTTGGGGATAAGCTGATATTGTTAATAAGAAATGACAGTAAAAAATAAATATACTGAGTGGCCAATGTCAATACCCAGACTAGTGAACAGGGGTCAACAAGAGGTTTGCGAACTTATTGCCCACACTGTGCATTTCTGAAGCACAGATATCTTTTGAGAATGATAAGAGTTACCCCAAAATATAATACCATATGACATAAGACTTATGTCATAAGTGAATGAAAATAAGCAAAGTAGACTAACTTTCATGTTGAACGATCACTTACTTCAGATACCATTCGAACAGTAAAAATGGCATCATTAAGTCTTTGGACAAAATCCTGAATGTGGGCTTTCCATGACAGTTTACTATCTATCTGAACACCTAGAAATTTGAACTGTTCAGTTTCATTAATCATACGCCCATTCTGTGAAATTAAAACGTCAGGTTTTTTTGAATTGTGTGTTAGAAACTACAAATGATGCGTCTTACTGTGATTTAGAATTAGTTTATTTTCTACAAGCCATGAACTTATGTCATGAACTGCACTATTTGAAACTGAGCCAATGTTGCACATAACATCCTTTACTACCAAGCTAGTGTCATCAGCAAACAGAAATATTTTAGAGTTACCTGACATACTAGAGGGCATTGCATTTATATAAATAAGGAATAGGAGTGGCCCCAACACTGATCCCTGTGGCACCTCCCATTTGACCGTACCCCACTCAGACTACACATCACCACTATTCTCAACACTGTGAATAATGACCTTCTGCTGTCTGTTGCTAAAGTAAGAAGTGAACCAATTGTGAGCTATTACCCACATTCCATAATGGTCCAATTTCTGCAGCAACATTTTGTGACCAACACAGTCAAACACCTTGGTTAAATCAAAAATATGCCTAGTACTTGAAACCTTTTGTTTAACACATCAAGTACCTCACAGAGAAAAGAGAATATAGCATTTTGAGTTGTTAAATGACTTCTAAAGCCGAACTGTACATTTGATATCAAAATGTGTGATATAAAATTATCAATTATCCTTACATACAGAGCATTTTCAATGACTTTAGCAAACATTGATGGCATAGAAATAGGTCGAAAATTGTCTACATTATCCCTTTCTTCCTTTTTATAAAGCGACTTTCCTACTGAGTACTTTAATCATTCAGGAAACTGACCATTCCTAAACGAAAAATTAGAAATATGGCTAAATACAGGGCTAACATGTGCACCAAAGTACTTTAATATTCTGCTAGGCACTCCATCATATCCATGAGAGTCCGTAGTCTTCAGTGATTTAATTATTCACTCAATCTCCCCCTTGTCTGTATCACTGAGAAATACTCCAGACATCAATCTCGGAAAGGCATTTGCTAAGATTGTTATATGATTTCCTGTAGAAACTAAATTTTTATTTAATTCATCAGCAATGCTCAGAAAATGATTGTTAAATACTGTACATATATCTGATATACAAGTAACAGAAACTGACTTTATATTGCCAACCTTGTGCTGCTGACCGGACACTTACTTCACAACTGACCATATGGTTTTAATTTTATCCTGTGAATGAGCTATTGTATTTGCATGCCATGTACTCTTTGTCTTCCTAATAACATTTTTAAGCACCTTGAAGTACTGTTTGCAATGCACTACTGTAGCTTGATTGTGACCACTTCTAATGTTTTGATATAATTCCCGCTTTGTTCTACATAATATATATCCTTACCCCACTAGTTAGCCACCCAGGCTGGCGTTTACTGCTAGTACCCTATTTAGCACCCCCCCCCCCCCCCCCCCCCATGAACCATGGACCTCCCAAGTGGGGAGGCTTGCATGCCTCAGCGATACAGACAACGGAGGGGTATCTGTCGAGAGGCCAGACAAATCTGTGGTTCCTGAAGAGGGGCAGCAGCCTTGTCAGTAGTTGCAGGGGCAACAGTCTGGATGATTGACTGATCTGGCCTTGTAACACTAACCAAAATGGCCTTGCTGTTCTGGTACTGTGAACGGCTGAAAGCAAGGAGAAATTACAGCCGTAATTTTTCCCAAGGGTATGCAGCTTTACTGTGTGATTAAATGATGAAGGCGTCCTCTTGGGTAAAATATTCCGAAGGTAAAATAGTCCCCCATTCGGATCTCCGGGCAGGGACTACTGAAGAGGACGTCATTATCAGGAGAATGAATACTGGCATTCTATGGATCGGAGTGTGGAATGGCAGATCCCTTAATCGGGCAGGTAGGTTAGAAAATTTAAAAAGGGAAATTGATAGGTTAAAGTTAGATATAGTGGCAATTAGTGAAGTTCGGTGGCAGGAGGAACAAGACTTTCTGTCAGGTGAATACAGGGTTATAAATACAAAATCAAATAGGAGAAATGCAGGAGTAGGTTTAATAGTGAGTAAAAAAATAGGAGTTCGGATAAGCTGCTACAGACAACATAGTGAACGCATTATTGTGGCCAAGATAGACACAAAGCCCGTGCCTACGACAGTACTACAAGTCTATATGCCAACTAGCTCTGCAGATGACGAAGAAATTGAAGAACTGTATGATGAGATAAAAGAAATTATTCAGATAATAAAGGGAGATGAAAATTTAATAGTCATGGGTGACGAATTCGATAGTAGGAAAAGGAAGAGAAGGAAACGTAGTAGGTGAATATGGATTGGGGGTAAGAAATGAATGTGGAAGCCGCCTGGTAGAATTTTGCACAGAGCACAACTTAACCATAGCTAACACTTGGTTCAAGATCCATAAAAGAAGGTTGTATACATGTAAGCAGCCTGGAGATACTGATAGGTCTCAGATAGATTATATAATGGTAAGACAGAGATTTAGGAACCAGGTTTTAAATTTTAAGACATTTCCAGGGGCAGATGTGGACTCTGACCACAATCTATTGGTTATGAACTGTAGATTAAAACTGAAAGAACCAGAGGTTGTACAGAGTTTCAGGGAGAGCATAAGGGAACAACTGACAGGAATGGGGGAAAGAAATACAGTAGAAGAAGAATGGGTGGCTTTGAGGAATGAAATAGTGAAGGTAGCAGAGGATCAAGTAGGTAAAAAGATGAGGGCTAGCAGAAATCCTTGGGTAACAGAGGAGACACTGAATTTAATTGATGAAAGCAGAAAATACAAAAATGCAGTGAGTGAAGCAGGCAAAAAGGTATACAAACGTCTCAAAAATGAGATCGACAGGAAGTGCAAAATGGCTAAGCACGGATGGCTAGAGGACAAATGTAAGGATGTAGAGGCTTATCTCATGAGAGATAAGATAGATACTGCCTACAAGAAAATTAAAGAGACCTTTGGAGAAAAGAGAACCACTTGCATGAATATCAAGAGCTCAGATGGAAACCCAGTTCTAAGCAAAGAAGGGAAAGCAGAAAGGTGGAAGGAATATTTAGAGGGTCTATACAGGGGCGATGTTCTTGAGGACAGTTTTATGGAAGTGGAAGAGGAGGTAGATGAAGATGAAATGGGAGATATGATACTGCGTGAAGTGTTTGACAGAGCACTGAAAGACCTGAGTCGAAACAAGGCCCCGGGAGTCGACAACATTCCATTAGAACTACTGACAGCCTTGGGAGAGCCAGCCCTGACAAAATTCTACCATCTGGTGAGCAAGTTGTATGAGACAGGCGAAATACCCTCAGACTTAAAGAAGAATATAATAATTCCAATCCCAAAGAAAGCAGGTGTTGACAGATGTGAAAATTACTGAACTATCAGTTTAATAAGTCACAGCTGCAAAATACTAACGCGAATTCTTTACAGACGAATGGAAAAACTGATAGAAGCTGACCTCGGTGAAGATAAGTTTGGATTCCGTAGAAATGTTGGAACACGTGAGGATATACTGACCCTACGACTTATCTTAGAAGAAAGATTAAGGAAAGGCAAACCTATGTTTCTAGCATTTGTAGACTTAGAGAAAGCTTTTGACAATGTTGATTGGAATACTCTCTTTCAAATTCTGAAGGTGTCAGGGGTAAAATACAGGGAGTGAAAGGCTATTTACAATTTGTATGGAAAGCAGATGGCAGTTATAAGAGTCGAGGGGTATGAAAGGGAAGCAGTGGTTGGGAAGGGAGTGAGACAGGGTTGTAGCTTATCCCCGATGTCATTCAATCTGTATATTGAGCAAGCAATAAAGGAAACAAAAGAAATGTTCGGAGTAGGTATTAAAATCCATGGAGAAGAAATAAAAACTTTGAGGTTTGCCGATGACATTGTAATTCTGTCAGAGACAGCAAAGGACTTGTAAGAGCAGTTGAACGGAATGGACAGTGTCTTGAAAGGAGGGTATAAGATGAAGATCAACAAAAGCAAAACGAGGATAATGGAATGTGGTGGAATTAAGTTGGGTGATGTTGAGGGAATTAGATAAGGAAATGAGACACCTAAAGTAGTAAAGGAGTTTTGCTATTTGGGGAGCAAAATAACTTATGATGATCGAAGTAGAGAGGATATAAAATGTAGAATGGCGATGGCAAGGAAATCGTTTCTGAAGAAGAAAGATTTGTTAACATCGAGTATAGATATAAATGTCAGGATGTCATTTCTGAAAGCATTTCTATGGAGTGTAGCCATGTATGGAAGTGAAACGTGGACGATAAATAGTTTAGACAAGAAGAGAATAGAAGCTTTCGAAATGTGGTGCTACAGAAGAATGCTGAAGATTAGATGGGTAGATCACATAACTAATGAGGAGGTATTGAATAGAATTGGGGAGAAGAGGCACTTGTGGCACAACTTGACTAGAAGAAGGGATCGGTTGGTAGGACATGTTCTGAGACATCGAGGGATAACCAATTTAGTATTGGAGGGCAGCGTGGAGGGTAAAAATCGTAGAGGGAGACCAAGAGATGAATACACTAAGCAGATTCAGAAGGATGTAGGCTGCAGTAGGTACTGGAAGGTGAAGAAGCTTGCACAGGATAGAGTAGCATGGAGAGCTGCATCAAACCAGTCTCAGGACTGAAGACCACAACAACCCTATTTAGGACATTCTAATGGAAAGCAGCTCTCAAAGAGCATCAGAAATGTGTTAAGGAAAGCATTATATTTGTCATCTATGTTACCAGCACTATAAACATCCTGCCACTCTTGTTCCTCGACAAGGTTTAAAAAATTCTCAATTGCTTTTGGATTAAATGGTTCAAATGGCTCTGAGCACTATGGGACTTAACTTCAGAGGCCATCAGTCCCCTAGAACGTAGAACTACTCAATCCTAACTAACCTAAGGACAACACACACATCCATCCCCGAGGCAGGATTCGAACCTGTGGCCGTAGCGGTCGCACGGTTCCAGACTGTAGTGCCTAGAACCGCTCGGCCACTCCGGCTGGCTTTTGGATTAACTTTCCTGCATAGTTTGTAATTATATGTGACATTTGTTTGAGTACAAAATCCTTTTAGTGTTAAAATTGGTGCATCATGGTCTGAAAGGGCATTGACCCTTTTACTAACAGAATGCCCATCTAGTAATGAAGAATGAATAAAAATGTTGTTTATGGCTGTGCTACTGTTCCCCTGCACCCTAGTTGGAAAAACACAGTCTGTATCAGATCATATGAATTTAGGAGATCTACCAACATCATTTTTCTTGCACTATCATGTACAAAATTTATACTGAAGTCACCACACACAACTAATTTCTCGTACTTCCTATAAAGTGAACAAGAACCCCCTCTAGCTTGGGCAGAAATGCTCTGAAGTCAAAATTAGGGGACCTATAAACAAAAACAATTAAAAGTTTAGTTTCACTAAATTCAACTGCAACTGCACAACATTCAAATATCTGTTCAGTGCAGTGCCACGATACATACCTCTATGGACTCAAAAGGAATACTGTTTTTTACATACATGGCCATTCTCCCACCCCACAATGAAATCCTTGAAAAACAGCCAGCTAACCTGTATCCTGGTAAAGGAAGCCTCTGAATCGTCAAGTTATTTAAGTGGTGCTCCGATATACGAATAATTTCATAGTCAACATCTATAAGCAGTTCACTAACTTTATCTCTAATAGCTTTAATATTCTGATGAAATATGCTAACTCCTTCTCTACTTGGAAACATGACATCCTCTGAAGGTGAGCCCTTAGAGGGACTTCCTTTAAGCAGGTATATCCATCAGCTGACTTCATTCAAAAACGGTGCAGCTCTAACACCAACTACTACAGGAATTTTTCCAAGAGTGTCCTACCACCACCCACTACACGTCACCTATAAGCTTTGCCAGTATCCCCTTCCCAAACCTGTTGAAGTGCAGGCCATGCCTAGTGAAACCCGATCTACTGATAAACTCAACTGGCACCACTGCAATGTGACCCATGCCCTCTGCCATCAGTGCCCTCTCCAGCCCAGTGTTAACGTGCTTAACAGCTGCATTAAGATGAGGCTGATCATGATGCTGAAACAGTTGCATGAAATGCAGATTGATGCCATCAGTTTGAGTAGCTATCTTTATCAGGTCACCACCTGCATCACATTCCCTGTCCCTATCAAGGCTATTCCCTGCACCAGGTCTAATTTGGTGCGTAGCTTTGTGTATGTAATTAATTTCATAATTTATTTTGACCATTCCTAGTTAATATCTTTTGTTATGGAGTGAAATCAGTAATTGTTTCAGAACTTAAATTCTATTGTTTACTTATAAACAAAAATAAAATCTGTAATAATTATAAACATTTGGAAGAAGAACTACTAGAATCCTTTAAGTATTTACTTGGCTCTATTCGAAAACATGTTAGCAAAGCCAGCCCTTATTTAATTCCAAAATAATTACCAGATTGGTCAAAAGCATTGTTTGCATAACTAGATCTGCTAATTTCATTATTTGAACAAATAATTCGGCCTAATCTTTGTGGTAGAGAGAACTGTTAAAAAGGAGGAATTTTTCGATCTATTCATATAATTGAATGAGTTATGTTTTAATTGTAATTTCTGTAACTTAAAACATCAAAAAAGTGTAGTCTCAGTGCCTATTTACTGTGAGGATTTATAAAGGCCCTATTTTTGGTTTTGAGACAGTCCGTCCACGGCCAATTTTCAGAGGGAAATTATGTACTGCTTCAAGTAACAACAATGCATCAAATTTAACAGTGGAATTAGTGTAACACAAATAGGCCATGTGTTAAGGCAATGACAATGTCTGTTCAAGTTATTTGAGAAATAGTGTCACACATACCTTATTCTTCTGCAAGAACTGTGTGGTTAGGTTTATGTAATGTTGGGGGTTGTGGACAGTGACAGTAAAGAACTGTGAAACACAACTGTGCAACTGTTAGCTACATTAATTACAGTAGTCAGTGTTGAACCGTTCGCAGTACCAGCACAGCGAGGCTGTTTTGGTTAGTGTTACAAGGCCAGATCAGGCTGCTGCCTTTCTTCAGGAACCATACATTTGTCTGGCCTCTCAACAGATACCCCTCCGTTGTGGTTGCACCTACGGTACGGCTATCTGTATCGCTGAGGCACGCAAGCCTCCCCACCAACGGCAAGGACTATGGTTCAAAGGGGGAGGTGGTTGGTTATACAATTGATATAAATGGGTTCCTGTACATCATTCAGGTTCTTAAGGGCAATTGTAGCCTCAAAATGAATGGAAATCATGTTTATGACATGTTTTAACAACATTGTGTGTAAAGTTACTCCATTCAAAGAGTACATGCATATTCAAATGCAGAGATATGTAAACAGGCAGAATATGGCGCTGCAGTCGGCAATGCCTATATAAGACAACAAGTGTCTGGTGCAGTTGTTAGATCGGTTACTGCTGCTACAATAGCAGGTTATCAATATTTAAGTGAGTTTGCACGTGGTGTTATAGTCGGTGCACAAGGGATGGGACATAGCATCTCCGAGGTAGCGATGAAGTGGGGATTTTCCCATATGACCATTTCACGAGTGTACGGTGAATATCAGGAATCCAGTAAAACTTCAAATCTCTGACATCGCAGCAGCTGGAAAAAGACCTGCAAGAACGGGACCAACGACAACTGAAGAGAATAGTGCAGCGTGACAGAAGTGCAACCCTTCCACAAATTGCTGCAGATTTCAATGCTGGGCCATCAATAAGTGTTAGTGTGTGAACCATTCAATGAAACATCATCAACATAGTCTTTTGGAGCCAAAGGCCCACTCGTGTACCCTTAATGACTGCACGACATGAAGCTTTACACCTCACCTGTGATCATCAACACCGACATTGGACTGTTGATGACTGGAAACAAGCAGATGGATGTGTAAGGGTATGGAGACAACCTCATTAATTCATGGACCCTTCATGTCAGCTGAGGACTGTTCAAGCTGGTGGAGGTTCTGTAATAGTGTGGCGCGTGTGCAGTTGGGAGTACTATGGGGCCCTTGATATGTCTAGAGATGACTGTGATAGGTGACACATACATAAGCATCCTGTCTGATCACCTGTATCCATTATTCATGTCCACTGTGCATTCCAACAGATTTGGGCAATTCCAGCAGGTCAATTCGACACCCCATACATCCAGAATTGCTATAGAGTGGCTCCAGGAACATTCTTTTGACTTTAAACACTTCCACTGGCCATCAAACTCCCCAGACATGAACATTATTGAGCATATCTGGGAAGCCTTGCAACGTGCTGTGCAGAAGAGATTCCACCCTCTCATACTCTTATGGATTTATGGACAGCCCTGAAGCATTCATGGTGTCAGTTCCCTCCAGCACTACTTCTGACATTAGTCGAGTTCATGCCACATCATGTTGTGGCACTTCTGCATGCTTGCGCAGGCCCTACACAATATTAGGCAGGTGTACCAGTTTTTTGGCTCTTCAGTGTACTTTGCAAGATATTTGGCAGTATTGCCTTATAATGGATAACTTTACACATGTCTGGAAATTTTAAATGAAAAGAAAACAGAAATCTGAAGTGGCATGACACTTTTCATAGCTTTATTGACTTGTTGGAACCTATTACAAGGATAAATGCAATGTGGCAAGTCATTTAAATTTTAAGTTTTTATTATGTAAATTGAAAATAATGTTTCTGCTGTGTCTGGAGCAGGAGTTTCTCACCTTCACTTTTATAGTATTTCTATAGCAGGATGAGGCACTACTAACCTTGATTTCACTTCAATAATGACTGGATACATACATAAAAGATTGCAGGTGTTCTTTGAACTACAAAGATCATCTTTGTAATACCACAGGTTCATCAAGTAGCCCCTAGTTATTGATTTTGGAGATATCTCCAACATCAGGCCATACAAATGTCTATGTTGAGTCACCTGTCATCTTCACGAACTTAACTTGAATCTCATCATAAGATAGCACTAGTCCAATAATTTCCTCAGTATCCTTATTTTCTGCTTTTGTTTGCAGTCGTCGTAAAGTTACCCCCACCCAAGCAAAAGTCACACACCTTTGCTTGTTTTCAGCTTGCTAGTAAAATGTCTCCACTAAAAAAGTGTTTCACCTACTGTTCCACATAACTATGACATGGCAATGACAGTTTCTAAGCAATGTAAAAATACGTAAAGATACTCACATCCAATTAACTGCATTTATCATCCTGCATCATGATGTATGAACAACACTGTCATGATTTTTCAATCCAGTAAAGTTCACTATGTCTTATCTAAGCAGCCATTTTACTCAGAATTTCCAAAACAGGCCATGGGCGGCACCCCACAGAACTTAATGGGAAGTGTGTAAAGTAACCCAGGTTGCATAATTTAACCCAGTTTATGGTACATCAAATTCAGTCGTTATCTTAAAACCATTGCAGAGTATACCCTTGCACGTTTCATCCTCTCAGAAACTAAACTCTGCTTATATTCTGCTAAAACACAAAAATAGTTTTATACATAATCACTATTATGAATTTGAATATTTTATTTCCATGCATTCAAAAGACAGCAGTAGATTTTAAGCAACTTTCTTCTTCTCTGAATTTCTAATTCCTCTGAAGCACACATAAATTTGATAATTACTGAAGATTTTTGTACCCAAATGTACAAAAAACTTTGGACAAAAACAGAAGGCATTCAGCCTGATCCATCTATTTGCCATGCTTTCTGTCAAACTACAGCAAGCTGTAGTCTCAAAATAAAATGGCACAAAACCTACAGCACTGCTCCCTGTCTAGCACTGCTGCAATTGCATTCTCACAATGAGTGGCTTTTGGATATTAGCGAGATCATGAAAACCAATCCTCTGCAACAGTTAACATGTTCATCTGATGATTAGATTATAGTGTATGTTTTAGAGTTCAGTTGTTACATCATATTTCAAAAGAAAATATAAAACTGACAAGAATATTTAGAACATATAGAGTGAATATCGAACACACACAGAGACTGGCAATAGCAAGAAAAACTTTCCTGAAAAGCAAGATGATGTTAACAACAAATACAAATTTAAGTGTTAGGGAGCCTTTTATGAATGTATTCATTTGGAGTGTGGTGTCATGTAGAAGTGAAATGAAGAAAATAAATGGTAAAGAGAATATAAGCTTATTTGGTGCTACAGAAAAATCCTGAAGATTAAATGTATAGATTGGATAAGTAACAAAGAGGTACTGAATGGAATTAGACATCAAAGAGCTTAACATCAAAACTTGCCTAACAGAAGAAAGAGATTGATTAGACACATCCTGAGGCATCAAAGAATAGTTTAATTTGGCCTAGAGGAACGTGTCAGGGGTAAAAATTGCAGGAGGAAATCAATGTTAAATACAGTAGGTAGGTTTAAATTGATGTAGGGTGCAGTAGTTATGCAGGTAGTAAAAAGTTTATACAGGAAAACAAGTCAGTCTTCAGACTGATGAATTCAACAATTACAATAAGCACTCTGTATTACTCGGCAAGGTGAATCAGTTACCTGGCTGTAATGGGAACTACTTGGCGATGTGACTTGTTACAGTAACGTTCCAGTCCATCTGAGAGTGTGAGCACAAAAAGGGACTGCAGAAAATACCTTTGTGGAAAGCCATTACTACTTGCTATTAACATCGTTAATATTACAGGCAATGAAAACGAGGAAAGTGTGATAGTGCTGACACAGAAGGTGATAAAAGATGCATTCAGTTAGGGAATGGTGTGCAAATTACAGAAGGAGGGATATGATGCCAAGTGGAGTAGGACATCAAGTATGTGCCCCAAAACAGAATTAGAGAAATGCATACAATAAATATTTCATTGGTGATCTAAATAAATTGCTGCAATATTATGGCCATGGAAGGAAATACAATCTTTGCAGAAATTTCACAGCTGTTGTTTCACTGAATTAGCCTTCCCTACTAGAAAAGAAGCTCTAAGAAAAACTGTTCCATCTATGGGATTTGATTTTAGAAGTTGCTAGAATGAATGAGTCATGAACATACTGGCAAAAAAGCCTATGATATCAGACTTTTAAAAAAAATTTATAAAATGAAGCATTAGCATAAAGTGACCAATGGTTTACTTAGATGAGCCATGGATCCATACATACTACACTGTGAAAAATATTGCAAAGTGGCAATGTGTGAACAGTGTCATCGGACAACAGTGCCAGAGAGCGTTTCATTGTTGTGACTGCAGAGTTTTATTTTTTGTTCACATTTCCTCTGTGACTACAACAGGAAAACTTCAGACTATCATGTAGAAATGGCAAAAAAACTACAAATCTGTAGAGACAAAGAAAACCAAACTTTCACATTAATTATGGAGCAACAAACACTTTCTCTTTATTCAATTGGTAAACTCTTGCAAAAAATGTCCCTTCTTACTGCTGTCATGCCATCTAGACCTAAATCCTACAGAACTATTATGAAATCTTGCAAAGATAATCATGATACATCACACATCTTACTCTCTAACCTGAAAAACTTAACAGCTCATGCTTCTGCTGCTAATAAATAAATGTTGTTTGTCATCTAGCTTGGTGCATACCTTTTGATGTAACACTACCTTGGTGATTTATGCATCAATTTTTCTGGTTATAGTTGGCATTACAAGGCTAAGTGGGTTTCCTTCCAAACCTTTCCACCTACGAAAAATTTGAGATGGTCACTGGGAATCAAACACAGGACCTTGGCATTACTAGCCACAAATGCTAACCACTAGACCACAATGTCACTTTGCTTATGGGGCTGTGACATTATCTTTTACTGCTGTGTCCTTAGAAGACTTGAAATTATACGTATCATGCCAAAAAAGTGTGTGATGATGAGTGGAGGAGACACACTTTGATGGCCAAGGAACTGAAAATATAAATAAAATCACTCAGCACAGATTCAAACAAAAAGTCAGCATTGTCATCCTTCAGTGAAACAGCAGCAAAGAATCAACAGATACACACGTAGAAAATAGCGATGTCACAGGGGAAGATAGTTTTCCAGATATTGCCCTTCTTACTGCTGCCCACTGTGAGCAGCCAAGGTGAGATATACTATGTGTCCCAATTCCGGTCTTATTCTAAATGGGTACTTCATTTAGATGTGAGTATAGACATTTAGCGTGTGACACCACTCCTCTTGTAACAGTACTGGAAGGTACACCATTACTACCTCCCCTCCTTGCTTATAGGGCATGAACACAGGGGCACCAGCACCCTGGCCAGATAATTGGATTGCTTTGCTGGGTAAAACTTCAGCTAAGGGAATTAAAATACACTCATCTATGGAATCTAAAGGAAGTTCTAGACATTACAGGCATAATAAAGAAGAAAATTGTAGAAAATAAAGTAACTTTTGAATCTGTTGCCTAAAGATGCTTCTACTAGAATAAAGAAATTTTTCTTGCTGTTCTGAGTTAATGCATACACAAAACATGACACTTTGCCATCACTTGTTCCTACTAACACACAATTCTCATTTAACAAAGAATTAAATACTGCTCTTGGTTGGTGTCGCAACGTAGTTGTCAGTCTCACACATTGCAATTCTTGACTGAATTACTCTGCCCATATTCAGTATGTTCTGGTGTAAGATTAGGGATCATGGTAGTGAGTTATGGTGACACATGACAAAAACAAAATTCAAGCTTACTTTGAAACTGGTCACACCAGGAAGAACGTTTTCCTCTGGAACTTCAACTTCATCTAAGAAAATCATTCCTGTAGCAGATGCCCGAAGTGAGAATTTGCCTTCTATTTTGGGTGTTGCCAATCCTTTAGCTCCATTCCTTTCCACAATGAATCCTCGTAACTTGCCGTCTTCACATTTTGCCCAAATAATTAAAATATCTGCAACTGGGGCATTGCTTATCCTGAACAGACAATAAGTTACATAAACATAGATGCAGTATTACAAGTACACTTTTCAAATCAAAAGAAATCAACACAATGGAAACTCATCATAGATAGTATTAAGGAACAAGCATATGACAATATGATGTGTCTGAAATACCCAAATATAGCTACAGGTATGTACTATTATGCATGCCCACTCGGTTAGCTGTGCGGTCTAACGCACTGCTTTCCAGGTAGGAGGCATGCCGGTCCCCGGCACAAATCCATGCAATGGATTAGTGTCGAGGTCCGGTGTGCCAGCAAGTCTGTGGATGGTTTTTAAGACGGTTTTCCATCTGCCTTGGCAAATGTGGGCTGGTTCCACTTATTCTGCCTCAGTTACACTATGTCAGCGATTGCTTCACAAACACTTTCTCCACGTACGCATACACCATCATTATTCTACCATGCAAACATTGGGGTTACACTCGTCTGGTGTGATATGTTTCTGGGGGAGGGGAGGTGTCCACTGGGGGCTGAACCGCACAATAACCCTTGGTTCGGTGTGGGGCGGCGGTGGGGTGAGTGGACTGCTGTAACCTGTTGTGGGATTGTGTACCACTGTGGGCTATGGCAGGGACGAAGCCTCTCCATCATTTCTAGGTCCTCAGTTCCATACAATACAATATTATTATGCATGATTATTAACATAGAAAAGCACCAGTGTAGGATTTTTATAACATAAGAAATTATATTATTATTATTATTATTATTAACCTTTATTTGTCTATGATACCTTTACAGCCTTGAACATTGTAATTACTGCACACTTACAATGATGATATCACGTCGTACATATAAGGAATACATAAGCTAAAATAGAAGCACATTAGATGCCATTATATAAACATTCAATGCCATTAATACACTGCAACATTCAAAAGTAATACTACTGATAATGGAGTTCAGAAATGTCTGAGTGGATATAAAAGTCTTTTAATTAACAGCTGTTTCAACTTGCTCTTAAAGAAATTTCCACAGAGCTGCTTTACATTATTTGGCAACCTATTATAAAATGCAAGTGGACTTTCATTTGTAGCACTTTTGTTACTCAGTATCATAATAACAACACCTTATGAGACCTTAGTTTCTCCCAGTGTATAGAATGTCGTCACCCAGCTGCATTCCCCTAAGTTATTTGAATACACCTTGTTCATGTATTGCATTAATAAAATCTCTATTCATTATGCTTATTGCATCATTCTCTTTTACAAATATAATTGTCATAAGCATATACCTTTATTGTATAGTCAATGAATTATACTTAATATAGTCCCAACATGACTAGTGTTTGCTTACAGTAGTAATAACCATAACTAGTATCTTCTGAAGCCTGAGTATTTTATCCATGTAGACTGTGGGTGCTCTACCCCAAATTTCAGTCTCGTGTTGTAAATGAGAAGGGATTAATCCATAGAGCATTTGTTTAATAATAGGAGGATTTGTATATTTTTTCAGGTGTTTTAGTAACCAAATATTTCAGCTAGTCTCTTTACAGATGTAGCTGACAGACTCTTTTCATGTAAGACACTCATCAATAACAATGTCTAAAAATTTATGTTTATTGGATGTTTCAACTGTAGACAGTGATTCAGTATTTATATACACTTGAGACTGGTTGCAATTGAGGACCAACTTTATCACAACAGTCTTGGCCTTATTCGGTATAAGTTTATTCATGATCAGATGTTCCATGATTAGTTCAAAGTTGTCTTTATTGTTTTGGAATGCTATCTGCTCCTTGCGGCTGAGGATAATAAATGCTGTATCAGCAGCATAGTTCACTAGCTTTAAGTTTTATGATCTAAGAATACTTCCCTAGGAACTCCAAAGTTGAGAGTCTTGTATACTGATTTTACTGTGGGGCATTCTTACTTCCATTCTTATAATATAGTTTAGCATACTGTCTCCCATCTCAGAGGTAACTTATGAATTTTAGTGATACTGCTATTATACCGCTAATTTGGATAAAAGTACTGTATGATTTATAGAACCAAATGCCTTATGCAAATCTAGAATTAATACTTGCAACACTTAATACAGTGAAAAACCATACTTCAACATAATTGTTTCTCTTGTATCTGCACAGGCACGACAATGTTGCAAAACATAGCCATCAGCACAAATGTCACTAATCTAGCCAACTGTGGGCACTCAACCCGGGTGCCTGGAAGCTGGACCGCAGAAGAGGATAAACGCAATGTGCAAGTTGATCTATGGGGGAACAGGGAGTCCAAACACCATGTAGAGACACAAGGAGAAAAGCACAAAATGCAACCAGCATGAATTACCAAACAAATAACATGTGGAAACAAGAGCATGCTGCAATGTGGAAGTCAGGTCAGTGTTAGTCGATCACTCCATAGGAACTCACTGGCCCAACCTATCGTCCCTGGCAAGTAAACACCTGAGTCAGCAGTTCTGCCCATTTGACACTCCACACATGACGTCCATGATAGCTTCTGCACTACTCTACCACAGAACCCACTGCAGTTCATCTGTGTCCATACATTTGTCTCCTGGTGGGGATACCAAAATTTCAATTGAGCAACACATTATTGGCTAGTTCTACAGCCCTGAAAGTTCTCCTTGGTACCCAAGCCACAAAACATAATATCTTTATTTATGCCAATGCAATGTTCTTCTACATGCACATTGATACAGGTATTTCAACGATTGGTGGTCCATTAAAGGTTCCCTTACCTGAAATGAAGTTCAGTACATTTCTGTCATCTGTTCTATGCAAATAATTGAGGTTCAAAAAATTTTGAACTCAGGTCTACATTATTCATGTAATGTCCTGACAAACTGACAATTATTCTGGTATATGTTTCAAGTTTCCTGTTGTTGTTGTTGTTGTTGTTGTTGTTGTTGTCTTCAGTCCTGAGACTGGTTTGATGCAGCTCTCCATGCTACTCTATCCTGTGCAAGCCTCTTCATCTCCCAGTACTTACTGCAACCTACAAACCTACATCCTTCTGAATTTGCTTAGTGTATTCATCTCTTGGTCTCCCTCTACGATTTTTACACGCCACGCTGCCCTCCAATGCTAAATTTGTGATCCCTTGATGCCTCAGAACATGTCCTACCAACCGATCCCTTCTTCTAGTCAAGTTGTGACACAAACTCCTCTTCTCCCCAATTCTATTCAATACCTCCTCATTAGTTATGTGGTCTACCCATCTAATCTTCAGAATTCTTCTGTAGCACCACATTTCGAAAGCTTCTATTCTCATCTTGTCCAAACTATTTACCGTCCATGTTTCACTTCCATACATGGCTACACTCCATACAAATACTTTCATAAACGACTTCCTGACACTTAAATCTATACTCGATGTTAAGAAATTTCTCTTCTTCAGAAACGCTTTCCTTGCCATTGCCATTCTACATTTTATATCCTCTCTACTTCGACCATCATCAGTTATTTTGCTCCCCAAATAGCAAAACTCCTTTACTACTTTAAGTGTCTCATTTTCTAATCTAATTCCCTCAGCATCACCCGACTTAATTCGACTACATTCCATTATCCTCATTTAGCTTTTGTTGATGTTCATCTTACATCCCCCTTTCAAGACACTGTCCATTCCGTTCAGCTACTCTTCCAAGCCCTTTGCTGTCTCTGACAGAATTACAATGTCATCGGCGAACCTCAACGTGGGCTACAACCCCATCTCACTCCTTTCCCAACCACTGCTTCCCTTTCATGCCCCTCGACTCTTATAACTGCCATCTACTTTCTGTACAAATTGTAAATAGCCTTTCGCTCCCTGTATTTTACCCCTGCCACCTTTAGAATTTGAAAGAGAGTATTCCAGTCAACATTGTCAAAAGCTTTCTCTAAGCCTACAAATGCTAGAAATGTAGGTTTGCCTTTCCTTAATCTATTTTCTAAGATAAGTAGTGGGGTCAGTATTGCCTCACGTGTTCCAACATTTCTGCGGAATCCAAACTGATCTTTGCCGAGGTCAGCGTCTACCAGTTTTTCCATTCGTCTGTAAAGAATTCGCGTTAGTATTTTGCAGTTGTGACTTATTAAACTGATAGTTTGGTAATTTTCACATCTGTCAACACCTGCTTTCTTTGGGATTGGAATTATTATATTCTTCTTTAAGTCTGAGGGTATTTCGCCTGTCTCATACATCTTGCTCACCAGATGGTAGAGTTTTGTCAGGACTGGCTCTCCCAAGGCCGTCAGTAGTTCCAATGGAATGTTGTCTACTCCCGGGGCCTTGTTTTGACTCAGGTCTTTCAGTGTTCTGTCAAACTCTTCACACAGTATCGTATCTCCCATTTCATCTTCATCTACATCCTCTTCCATTTCCATAATATTGTCCTCAAGTACATCGCCCTTGTATAGACCCTCTATATTCTCCTTCCACCTTTCTGCTTTCCCTTCTTTGCTTAGAACTGGGTTTCCATTTGAGCTCTTGATATTCATACAAGTGGCTCTCTTTTCTCCAAAGGTCTCTTTAATTTTCCTGTAGACAGTATCTATCTTACCCCTAGTGAGATAAGCCTCTACATCCTTACATTTGTCCTCTAGCCATCCCTGCTTAGCCATTTTGCACTTCCTGTTGATCTCATTTTTGAGACGTTTGTATTCCTTTTTGCCTGCTTCATTTACTGCATTTTTATATTTTCGCCTTTCATCAATTAAATTCAATATTTCTTCTGTTACCTAAGGATTTCTACTAGCACTCGTCTTTTTACCTACTTGATCCTCTGCTGCCTTCACTACTTCATTCCTCAGAGCTACCCATTCTTCTTCTACTGTATTTCTTTCCCCCATTCCTGTCAATTGTTCCATTATGCTCTCCCTGAAACTCTGTACAACCTCTGGTTTAGTCAGTTTATCCAGGTCCCATCTCCTTAAATTCCCACCTTTTTGCAGTTTCATCAGTTTTAATCTACAGTTCATAACCAGTAGATTGTGGTCACAGTCGACATCTGCCCCTGGAAATGTCTTACAATTTAAAACCCGGTTCCTAAATCTCTGTCTTACCATTATATAATCTATCTGATACCTTCTAGTATCTCCAGGATTCTTCCATGTATACAGCCTTCTTTAATGATTCTTGAACCAAGTGTTAGCTATGATTAAGTTATGCTCTGTGCAAAATTCTACCAGATGGCTTCCTCTTTCATTTCTCTCCCCCAATCTGTATTCACCCACTATGTTTCCTTCTCTCCCTTTTCCTACTCTCGAATTCCAGTCACCCATGAGTATTAAATTTTCGTCTCCCTTCATTACCTGAATAATTTCTTTTATCTCATCATACATTTCATCAATTTCTTCATCATCTGCAGAGCTAGTTGGCATATAAACTTGTACAATTGTTGTAGGCATGGGCTTCGTGTCTATCTTGGCCACAATAATGCGTTCACTATGTTGTTTGTAGTAGCTTACCCGAACTCCTATTTTTTTATTCATTATTAAATCTACTCCTGCATTACCCCTATTTGATTTAGTATTTATAACCCTGTATTCACCTGACCAAAAGTCTTGTTCCTCCTGCCACCGAACTTCACTAATTCCCACTATATCTAACTTCAACCTATCCATTTCCCTTTTTAAATTTTCTAACCTACCTGCCCGATTAAGGGATCTGACATTCCATGCTCCGATCCGTAGAACGCCAGTTTTCTTTCTCCTGATAACGACATCCTCTTGAGTAGTCCCCGCCCAGAGATCCGAATGGGGGACTGTTTTACCTCTGGAATATTTTACCCAAGAGGACGCCATCATCATTTAACCATACAGTAAAGCTGCATGCCCTCGGGAAAAATTACGGCTGTAGTTTCCCCTTGCTTTCAGCCGTTCGCAGTACCAGCACAGCAAGGCCGTTTTGGTTGGTGGTGCAAGGCCAGATCAGTCAATCATCCAGACTGTTGCCCCTGCAACTACTGAAAAGGCTGCTGCCCCTCTTCAGGAACCACACATTTGTCTGGCCTCTCAACAGATACCCCTCCGTTGTGGTTGAACCTATGGTACGGCCATCTGTATCGCTGAGGCACGCAAGCCTCCCCACCAACGGCAAGGTCTATGGTTCCTGTTAATAAGCCATAATTCTTTCATAAGGTACAATGTATTCCCTTCCACAGAGAAGACACAAGCAATAAGAACTGAAATAGACCAGCAATAACTTCAGCATGGACAACACCAACACCATCAACTACTTCAGTAACAACTAAACAAACAGGAGAGCCAATAAAAAAGTTTGGAATAATGCAGTCACCAACAGTCTTAGGAGATACAAGCTTTAGTGTCCCTACTACCATGTCCATTGTCATTTGTGCCATTCCAAGAAACACAGGGGCTTGAGACTCTTACAGGCAATACCAAAAGCAACATTTTGAGGTGTTCCAGGTGCATTGTGTGAATGTATGTAATTCACTTTTGTAGTGGTTCTGCCACACATCTGTCACTGGCAGAAAACTTGAGAGGCTATCGTTTCTTATACCAGGTAAACTCTTATATTATTATGTTAATTGCTAAATAATATTTTAACATTTTATTTTAGACAGCGAAAATAACCACTAAATTTTTGTACTATTCTGAACCACACAATGATAAAATTACTGTCATAACAAAGCAGCAAGAATGGGGACCAATGAGAATATGTTGGGGGCAACAGAAAGGGAGAAAAGGCGTGGGAGTGTGTCCTCTGTGACAGAAACAAACAGAAGGCTGTCAGAGGTGGGAGCTTTCCACTGTTTATGGTCAAGATACAGGACAGCAGTAGCAGCCAGCAGGGGGTCTTCAGCATGGACTGGTGAAGAAGGACATTGCACCTGATCCCACATAACGCTGCCATTGTAGGTGATGCAGCCACTGCCATTATGGACACTCCATCCAGAATTAGGAGCTCATTCAATTGTTAAGTCCTAGTCTCCAAGATTACAGGGGTAATAGTCTCAAAAGGCCAAAATGGCTGTCATTTGCTATGCTACACAAAGGAAGCATCAACTACCATTTTGTAAAATGATCCCTGTTGCTTCAAAGACTTGCTGTAAGGACATTTTATTAACTGAACTTAATGCTGTAGCAGTGGTTCAGAAATTCATTTATGTAAGCTACCATGTTTGCTGAGAATACGTAAGTCACAAGATATTTGAACCTGTGAGTTATCATCTCCCAAGTCACCGTAAATTAGTGACTCAACCCCTTTTGCAAAATTTCTTCTAAAAAATATAGTACGGAAAGATATCACAGCAGCTATGGAGTTTAGTGGCATCATCTTGCCAAAAGTGCTATGAAGACATCACAACTAACTGAACTTTCCAACTACATAGAACTGTAACCACAATAATTAAAAAAAAAATAGAGTTTACTGTTTCATTTACCTTTCACTTGATTAACTCTGTCACTATTAACTTTTTACTGGACTGTATACTGAACTCTTATTTTTTCTCAATACTATCTCAGAAGCAAAACTGGTAAGAAACTTGTATTTTTCATCTTATTCATGTATATGTTTGGACTCAACTTTTTCCATGAAGTTGAGTGTCACCTGTCAGCACTGTTGGCCACAGAACTCAGGTTACTGTGGAGCAGAGATATGAATGTATCAAGTTTTCCTTTGCAGGAAAACAATTTCATAACTACTATGACCAAATGTGAGAAGAGCAAGGGAGGTTGTAGAGAGTGAAAGTGATGGAGGTTGAGGCCAGCCTGTTGCCAGGGGCAGAGAGGTTTTTGTATGGGCATTTATGAACCCAGTGTAGTGGGAACACAGTATAGCACATATCTATGTAGAACTAGCATTTCTATTGTTAATAACTTTTCTCATACAGCTCAGGATAATAAAAAAATAACTACTAATTTTCTGTCTAAAATAAAACATACAATCTTATTTTGTAGTAAATATTATCTTAATTATCTCTTTGTCTGCTGTGTAAAAGACTCAAACTGTTGTGACAGTGCCACGACATTTAACAGTGCCGCCACGACAGTACGCGCAAACGGCGATAGAGGCACTCCGCAACTCGGCTGAGCGCGGGAGCGCCACCTAGCTATGAACGGCGCCGGCCGCATGTCACGGCACGGCAGTCGAATAAGAGATACTGAGTTGTTATCATGTAACCAGCTATTGCTTCTAAGTGAGTGTGTTTGAATATCCACGCAATTATTGGGGATTAAAGGTTATAACACTTTTTGGCGACGAGGTCGGATATTTTCACTGCGTTGTGGATTTGTGTGTTCGTGACGGGGCAGACATGGAACAGCTTATGCAAGCACTCATTGAACAACAAACACAGTTGACGGCTGCTATTCAGGCGTTGTCGACATCGCTTACTCATCGTCTGGCTTCCTCTTCTCCGCCTCCATTCTCTCCTTACGACGAGGCCGCTGAAGACTGGGATGATTATGAGAAGCGTTTGTGGCAACACTTCTTGGCTTTCGGCGTTGTCGACGCTCCTATGTGTAAGTCGTTATTTCTATCTTGGATTTCCCCACGGATCTATCAGCTGCTATCTCAGTTAGCCCCTCTGTGGGAACCTGCCTCTCTGTCCTTCCAAGAAATGTGTGACTTATTGTCTAACTATTACCGAAAAAACACCCACGTCGTTGCCACCCGTGTGGCGTTCTACCAGTGTCGTAAACAGCCCCATCAATCTTACCGGGCTTGGGCGGTGGAACTACACGGCCTGAGTAGGAAATGTCAGTTTGTCACAGACACTCATCATGAGTCTTATGCTGATTCAATGGTTAGGGATGCTATTCTACGGCTTGCTCCTGATAAAGAAGTTCGGCAACGTGCCCTACAACTGCCAAACCCGTCGTTGTCGGAAGTTCTAAGCATCGCTCAATCCTCTGAAGTGTCTCACACTGCTGGCGGGCAAATAGATGTGTGGTGTGATGTAGGCGCTGTACAGTCAACTTTCGACCCGGACAATTTGCCTGTTTCACAGGAGAACGAAGATGTGGCGGCAGTTCACTCGCATAAGCAACGTCGCGTTGGGCCACAACGCTCGCAGCGACAACAGCAACCACGGAAGCAGGTTCGTTCCGCACTTCCTTCTTGTCCACATTGTTTCGTACAGCATGACAGGGCCGTGTGTCCAAAACGTTGGGCCACGTGTAATTCATGTAGGAAAAAAGGCCACATTGCTTCTGTGTGTCAGTCCCCTAAAGTTCCTGTCGACGAGGATGAGGCATCGGACATGGATGTTAACTGTGTGCTTTCTCAAACAAATAAGTTGTTTGTTACTGTTCGTGTTCTGGATAAAGACATTCGCATGCAAGTGGGCACTGGCTCTGCAGTAACTCTCATTAATTCTCGCACGTATTTGGAGTTGGGCTCCCCTCCCTTGTCTCCAGTTATGCGAAATCTGAGAACTTATAATAAACAGAAAATTCCTATCATTTGCCAGTTTGATGCTTCCACTGCCTACAAGTCTGTTGTTCGGCCCCTCACATTTTATGTAGTGGATCATGCGGGCTGTAATGGAACTGACGAATAGACGTCATTTTATTTTATGATACACTATTAGACGTCACTTTATTTTATTATTCACTAAAGTCATGTTATAAAAGCTTTTGCTTAAGATAATACTAAGTTAGGTGTTGCGATCAATAATCGATATTGGAATTGTATGTTCTTTGTAGCTTATGACCGTGTTCTTTGGTCTACTACGGGCTTTCGGCCACTTGTGTGTTGGCCACGGTTGAGTGTAGTTGTGCATATAGTTCTTGCAATAAATGTGTTTGATACAAAGAAACCGTGGAATACTGCGTCATTTTTCGATAGTCCAGTAATAATTAAAAAACCCGCACCTTTTTCTTGGACCCAAAGCAGCCAAGGAATCATCGCCTAGACAACAAGAAGCCACAAGGACAACGCAGACACAGCAGCATCAACAAAGGAGACATCATGGCCAGCTCTACTAAATTACTTTACAGCCATTAGCTACACCGTAACGGTGTCCTTATGGAGTTAACTTTTCCTGCACAGTAGAGCCGGTTCGTGACAGGGCACTGAAAACTGTTCGGTTATGATGCTTTCCAGTTGTTTGGGTTCTCCGTTGATGATGATGTGCACCTCATATCTGAGGATATTCCGTATCAACAGCTGGATGGATTGGGTTCTGAATTTTTGTTCGTGTTCTCTGCTGGTCTGGCTCGTGCCAAGGATTTTGAAGCCCACATTACTCTTAAACCTACAGCTTGCCCTAAGTTTTTCCTGGCACGCCCTATTCCGGTAGCGTTGCGTGCACCTGTCAAGGCTGAGATAGACAGGTTAACAGCTTCGGAGATTCTCCTTCCTGTTACCTCCAGCGAATGGGCATCACCAACCGTAGTGGTTTCTAAACCAAACGGGAGTCTGCAATTGTGTGGTGATTTTAAAGCCACTGTCAACGCTCAGAGCCTCATTGACACTTATCCTCTTCCCCGTCCTGAGGAAATATTTACCAAACTCACTGGGGGCCAGTTCTTTTCCAAACTTGACTTATCGGAGGCGTACCATCAGTTGCCATTGGATGCTTCTTCTAAGGAATTTCTCGTCATCAACACTCCTTGTGGGTTGTATCAGTACCAGCGGTTACCATTTGGCGTCGCTCGCGCGCCGGCCATTTTTCAGCGGTTTTTGGAACAGCTCACGGCTTCCGTTCCTGGCTGCATAAACTATCTGGATGACATTGTTGTCACGGGGGCCTCCACTGAGGAGCACCTTCGCAATTTGCGTTCACTGTTTCGGGTTTTGCATTCGGCTGGGTGGAGGTGCAATCTGGACAAGTCACAGTTCTTCCAACCCTCCATTGTGTATCTTGGTTTCCACTTGTCCCGTGAGGGTATACGTCCTCTACGTCAGCATGTTGCGGCCATTAACGCTCTACCCCGGCCGTCTACGGTCAAAGAACTTCAGGCGTTTCTAGGCAAGATTGCTTGTTATCACAAATTCATTCCATCCGTGGTGGCGGTCGCTCATCCTCTGCATCAGTTGTTATGAAAAAACGTCCCTTTCTGCTGGTCCGACGAGTGTGAGCAGGCTTTTGTCCGCCTGAAGGCTCATTTGCAGTCGGCGCCTTGTCTTGCCACATTCCGTCCGGATCAGCACTTGGTTCTGGCGACTGATGCATCACAGTATGGCCTAGGGGCTGTTCTCGCCCATTGGTATGAGGATGGGTCGGAACGACCCATTGCCTATGCTTCCAAGACCCTCAATGATGCATAACGGCATTACTCTCAAATCGAAAAGGAGGTGCTCGCTATCATTTATGCTCTAAAAAAGTTCAGCATTTTTTTGTATGGTTCTAAGTTTCACCTCATCACTGACCACAAGCCGCTGGTCTCTTTGTTCAGCCCATCGACGTCGCTTCCGGATAAGGCAGCTCACCGCCTGCAACGTTGGGCCTTATACTTGTCTCGTTTTCACTATGAGATTCACTATCGCCCCACGGCCCAGCACGCCAACGCTGACGCATTGTCGCGATTGCCGATGGGCCCCGACCCAGTTTTCGATCGTGATGAACTACTCTGTTTCCACATTGATGAGGAAGAACGTCGTGCAGTCGAGGGTTTTCCACTCACAGGGTCGCAGGTCGCGTCAGCTACTGCGCAGGACATGGTCCTGCGTCAGGTGATCGGTTTTGTTCAACGGGGTTGGCCGGACAGGACCCAGGGCCGGGCATCGGATCCCCTTCGCAACTACCATGCCTTGCGCCTTCGTCTGTCTGTTCGTGATGGTGTTGTTCTTCTGGCCACGGATGGTGCATCTCCATGGGTCGTGGTGCCAGCCTCTCTTCTCAAAGATGTTCTCAAACTGTTGCATGAAGGCCATGGGGGTATTTCTTGGACTAAGTCCCCGGCCCGCAGGCACGTTTATTGGCCCGGTATTGATTCGGACATCGCCCACATGGTTGCTGCGTGTGGTCAGTGTGCTCAACAACTGGCTGCACCTCGTACAATGCCCTCTCCGTGGCCTGATCCAGCGCAGCCATGGGAACGGGTGCACGCTGACTTTCCCGGCCCCTTACTCGGTACTTGTTGGCTACTGTTGATTGACGCCTTCTCGAAGTTTCCGTTTGTTGTTCGATGTTCGTCGTCCACCACTGCGGCGACGATGCTGGCTTTGTCCAAAATCTTTGCGCTAGAAGGTCTTCCATCCACGATCATCACAGACAATGGCCCTCAGTTCTCTTCGCAGGCCTTCTGTGATTTTTGTACTGGACAAGGGATTCATCATGTTACAGCACTGCCCTTCCATCCGCAATCGAATGGGGAGGTCGAGTGCCTTGTCTGCAGTTTCAAAAGCCAGATTAAAAAATTCCGTAGTGATTTATCCACAGATGACGCTCTGCTTCAATTTCTGAGTTCTTATCGCTTCACGCCTCTGGGTGATCGCAGCCCTGCTGAACTCTTGCATGGCCGCAAACCGCGCACTCTACTGCACCTGCTTCACCCTGTCAGGCCTTGTGCTGTGTCCCCTAGTGCGGGAAAATACTTGGTGGGTGCCGACATGTGGGCATGAGAGTATGGATCTCACCCTAAATGGATTCCAGGGGTGGTCAAGGCTCTTTGCGGCCGCCGGCTTTGTGAAATACATACGGACGACGGCATGGTTGTTTGTGATTATGACTAGATGCGCCCACGAGTGGTGGCCACGCCGGTGCCACCGCCCCTTCCTTCTCCTCCACCAGCCCGAGAAGCCAGTCTTTTCGCTGCTGCTGATCTACCGTACGTGTTGATGCAGCCGCCGTCGCTACCGTTGCCGAGTACGCCGGAACCAGCCCCAGTTGCGACGCCGCCTTCTCCGGGACCCATCTCGCTGGAGCACAGCCCCAGGTCCACGACACCTATGGATTCTGCTCCGGAGTTTTCACCCATCTCATCCAGGAGGCACGTTCCATGCACGAGCTTCCGTACTGGACATTTTCGACCATACTCTCGTGTCTCTCCGCAGGATCTTCTCAGGGCCTCACAAGAGGCCATGGATGTCTCCGCACTGTCCATGTCTGCAAGGAAGTGAGTGTTTTTTTTTCTTCAAGAGGGGAAAAATGTTGTGACAGTGCCATGACATTTAACAGTGCCGCCACGACAGTACGCGCAAACGGCGATAGAGGCGCTCCGCAACTCGGCTGAGCGCGGGAGCGCCACCTAGCTACGAACGGCGCCAGCCGCATGTCACGGCATGGCAGTCGAATAAGAGATACTGAGTTGTTATCATGTAACCAGCTATTGCTTCTAAGTGAGTGTGTTTGAATATCCACGCAATTATTGGTGATTAAAGGTTATAACACAAACCCTTCCATCTTCATACTCTTCATCAATATTTTGCCACATTTGATAACTTTTGAGACAAAAATTAGGTCAAAATATAATAGAATCGTTACAATTTCTTGTCATGGATAGAGACACAAATATTTAAGGTACTGAGAAAATATACGCCATTAATGAACCCAGTCTTGTTGCCTATGGCCTATTCCAGTCATATGTCAACAAGGAAAGCCACTTTGTTGTATATCAGTGCCAGAAGCATCAGGGGCAACTTTATGAGGTACTATATTTGTGGTTTGACCTGTAAATGCCATTTGCATGAAACAAATGAAGATCTTTGTATAAAATGTTTTCAGTTATCTTGCCATGTGAAATCAGAGTAAAAACTAAAAATTTTGATGATTATATCAATCGACTTCATCAACAGTACCTAACAGCAACCAGCTGATGGATGTAATCATTAAAACCTAAATGTTTTACTATAATTTCAAGCAGCAAAAGACTAAAAACACCAGATTCTATATGTTTAAATTCTGAATTTGAACAGTCCTATACAAACTTCCTAATGCACAGTGGTACTGTCCATTTTAGGAACTCTGTTGTGAGTAATTAAAACTAGATGATCACACAGTAGAAGACTATCATACAGATTTGGAAGTGTCACACACAGAAAATTGCAATGCCAGGAGATTTGAAAGTAGAAGTGCCGTACAGCTCAAACTGCATCACTTCCCTCACGTTCAATACCATCAACAGCCTATAACAGTACACACCTCATTGGCAAGCCATGTGGGTTGATCATCCATAGCAAAAGAGGCTACTCCCAAAGAAAGCAACAGAGTGACAACACAGCAAAACTGGTTTGTCACTTATGTACATAGGATGTGACAATCTAACTTGAAGACATCTGTAGGCCACATAAATTTAAAAATCCTCAGCTATTTGTGATCTCAGCCAGTGTGGACATAACGCAGTCACTTAGTCAGCTTTAATGATTATTGCAAACACAAAACTATGTTCCATTTGGAAACTTCATTTCATTTGACCCCATAATTAGGGATGCTGTTAAGTCAGTGTCCAATGCAATTCCCTTCTAAGTATTCAGAAACCTCTGCCATTAATTTGCTATGATTTTCTCACCTGGATCAGGGTGTGCTACAAGTTATGAAGCCAACCATGGACCTTGGTGGAGTGCGATGGCTTGTGTGCCTCCAAGATACAGTTACCTGCACGATAGGTGTAACCACATGTGAGGGGTGTCTGACTCAGAATAACATAGGCCTCCTGAAGAGAGATAGCAGGTTGTTCAGTAGTAGTTGGGATGACTGATTGATCTGGAATTGTAATATTAACCAATATGGCCTTTCTATGTTGGTACTCCACTGGCTGAAATCAAGAGGAAACTACAGCTATTAGATTTGCTGAGGACACACAGTTCTATTGCATGGTTTAACGGTGCTGGTATCCCCTTGTTTAGAGGGCCAGTAATTTGATAGCAATAAATGGGAAATGGGAAAAATAGTGGGAAAATATGGACTAGAGGAAAGGAATGGAAGGGGAAGCAGCCTGACAGAATTTTGCACAGAGTATAGTTTCGTCATTTCCACACTTGATTTGAGAATCATGAAAAGAAATTTGTATGCAAAGAAAAGACCTTAAGACACAAGAAGGTTTCAAAGTGAAAAATATTTCAAGGGACAGATGTGGACTCAGACCATAATATAGTGGTTATAGACTGCAGATTAAAACTAAAGAAATTGCAGAAAATCAGGAAATTAAGGAGATGGGGCTGCCTAAGTTAAAGGAACCAGAGGTGGTTGAGAATTGCACTTGGAGCATTACGAATTAACTGAAACAGGCAGAAGGAATACAGTTAGAAATGAAAGGGTAGCATAATGAAAGCAGCATAGAATTATAAAGGCAAGAAGAAAGGCCTGGTAGAAATCCTTGGATAACACATGAGATACGGAATGTAACTGACCGAAAAGAGAAAATACAAAAATGCAGTAAATGATGGTGTGAAAAGGGAATGCAGATGTGTAAAACATCTGACTGACAGAATTGCAACGTGGTAAAGCAGGAATGACTAGGGGAGGAATATGAAGCTGTAAAAGCATGCATGACTACAGGAAAGACATATGCTGCCTAAAGAAAAATCATAGAGACCTTTGCAGAAAACAGAAGCAGCTGTATGGATGTCAAGAGCCCAGTTGGCAAGCTACTACCAAGTTAAGAAAGGAAGTCTGTAAGTTGGAAGGAATATGTGGAAGGGAAATAAAGTTGAAGACAATATTATAGAAAGGGAACAGGAAGTAGGTGAATATGAGATAACACATTTGATTCTGCAATAAGAATTTGGTAGACAGCTGAAAGATCTAAGACGAAACAAGGCACGTAGGGTGGATGACAATCCCTCAGAATTACAAAGAGCCTTGGGAGAGCCAGATATGAAAAAAACTGGTCCACCTTGAGTGCAAGATTTGTAAGAAAAATGAAATATAAACTTATTTCAAGAAAAATGTAACAATTCCAATTCCAAAAAAGGCAGGTGCTGGCAGGTGTGAATATTACTGAACTATTAGATTATTATTATTATTATTATTTCTTTCCTTTCTCAGACGTTATGTCTGGTTAAAAATGGAAAGTGACGCGGACCTTGATCAAGTGTGACTTCCTTTTAACTGTACGGTATATGTTACATTGCATTTAGGAACTTTTGGGTAATTGAACATGTATCAATAATTACAGATTTCTGTAGTTGTATATATACATTTGGATGTAGCAGTATTGCATCGATGTACTGGTGGATATTGTGTGGTATGACTCCTGTAGTTGATAGTATAATTGGTATAATGTCAACTTTATCCTGATGCCACATGTCCTTGACTTCCTCAGCCAGTTGGATGTATTTTTCAATTTTTTCTCCTTTTTTTTCTTCTGGATATTTGTTGTATTGGGTATGGATATTTCGATTAGTTGTGTTAATTTCTTCTTTTTATTGGTGATTATGATGTCAGGTTTGTTATGTGGTGTTGTTTTATCTGTTATAATGGCCCTGTTCCAGTATAATTTGCATTCATCATTCTACAGTACATTTTGTGGTGCATACTTGTATGTGGGAACGTGTTGTTTTATTAGTTTATGTTGTATGGCAAGTTGTTGATGTATTATTTTTGCTACATTGTCATGTCTTCTGGGGTATTCTGTATTTGCTAGTATTGTACATCCACTTGTGATGTGATCTACTGTTTCTATTAGTTGTTTGCAAAGTCTGCATTTATCTGTTGTGGTATTGGGATCTTTAATAATATGCTTGCTGTAATATCTGGTGTTTATTGTTTGATCCTGAATTGCAATCATGAATCCTTCCATCTCACTGTATATATTGCCTTTTCTTAGCCATGTGTTGGATGCGTCTTGACCGATGTGTGGCTGTGTTAGATGATACGGGTGCTTGCCATGTAGTGTTTTCTTTTTCCAATTTACTTTCTTCGTATCTGTTGATGTTATGTGATCTAAAGGGTTGTAGAAGTGGTTATGAAATTGCAGTGGTGTAGCCAATGTATTTATATGAGTGATTGCTTTGTGTATTTTGCTAGTTTCAGCTGGTTCTGGAAAGTATTTTCTTAAATTGTCTACCTGTCCATAATGTAGGTTTTTTATGTCGATAAATCCCCTTCCTCCTTCCTTTCTGCTTAATGTGAATCTCTCTGTATTTGAATGTATGTGATGTATTCTATATTTGTGGCATTGTGATCATGTAAGTGTATTGAGTGCTTCTATGTCTGTGTTACTCAATTTCAATACTCCAAATGAGTAGGTCAATATTGGTATAGCATACGTATTTATAGCTTTTATCTTGTTTCTTGCTGTCAGTTCTGTTTTCAGTGTTTTTGTTAGTCTTTGTCTGTATTTTTCTTTTAGTTCTTCTTTAATATTTGTATTATCTATTCCTAGATATTTATAGGCATCTGTTTTATTCATCGCTTCTATGCAGTCACTATGGTCATCCAAAATGTAATCTTCTTGTTTAGTGTGTTTTCCCTTGACTATGCTATTTTTCTTACATTTGTCTGTTCCAAAAGCCATATTCATATCATTGCTGAATACTTCTGTTATCTTTAGTAATTGGTTAAGTTGTTGATTTGTTGCTGCCAGTAGTTTTAGATCATCCATGTATAGCAAATGTGTGATTTTGTGTTGGTATGTTCCAGTAATATTGTATCCATAATTTGTATTATTTAGCATGTTGGATAGTGGGTTCAGAGCAAGGCAGAACCAGAAAGGACTTAATGAGTCTCCTTGGTATATTCCACGCTTAATCTGTATTGGCTGTGATGTGATATTATTTGAATTTGTTTGGATATTAAGTGTGGTTTTCCAATTTTTCATTACTATGTTTAGGAACTGTATCAATTTAGGATCTACTTTGTATATTTCCAATATTTGTAGTAACCATGAGTGGGGTACACTATCAAAAGCTTTTGGTAATCAATGTATGCGTAGTGTAGCGACCTTTGCTTAGTTTTAGCTTGATATGTCACCTCTGCATCTATTATCAGTTGCTCTTTACATCCTCATGCTCCTTTGCAACAGCCTTTTTGTTCTTCATTTATAATTAACTTCAGTCATTACACAGAAATTAATAACACATACAACACAGAACAAAATTATAAATGAAGAACAAAAAGGCTGTATAAGTGGGAATGCATTTACATCGATTGGACGAACATTATGAAAACAAACACTCGAAACCAACGTTTCACGTAAGTCACATGCAACGAAAAATCTGTAACGCAACCATCAGTGTGTGGCGTGTTTATAATTACGTTTTATTTATATTTTAGGACAATTAATCTATAAAAACACACCAAATGTCATAAAGAAATTGTGTAAACCGTCTGATGATGAGTCACAACAATTCGAAACTGGTAACGGTTTCCTTTGAATAAAGGAACTCAAAGTAAATTTGTGGCTGGTTGCTGTCCTAACACCATCAACATTTGTCTTCAAACAACAGCCACGGTCTCCAACATGTCATCATATGACAAAATTGCATTAAGCTGAAATTTTTCTTCTATATCTAACATGTGTGTCACTTCGTGTTCTATTTTTGCTTGTTCTGGTGGTTGTCTTAAGATTTCGTTTTCCTCTGATTGTTTAATTGATACATGTTGTTCTTTGTTTATTTGCTCTGGGATGTTTGAGTCCATTACTGTATTTTCTTCTTCTTCTGATTCCACATTATTTTGTTCTAGTATTTGTTGTACTTGTTGTTTGATGTTTTCTAATTCTGACTGCAGTATCCTGTTATTTTTCATTATTACATGGATCTGATCAGCTAGTCATTGTTCTGTTAAAAATTTTAATTCTGGGTATCTGGTAATAAATGTTGCATATACTTGTGATCTGTATCCAGTTGTGTTGGTTCCTAAGTTTGTTGCTTGGTAATAACAGAACATGAGGTGTCAGTTAACTTTAACTGACCATCTCATCCTCTGTCTTTGTTTTCCTTCTAGAGTGGTTGGAGGAAGCATATCCTGCAAAACACCTCTATTTGGATTTAAATCATTTTCCGTGTGGCTAGCAGTGTCGTTACCATTGTGGACGGGCATAGGGTTCAAGCGTCGTCCCCGACCATGACAGTGCTTGTTTGAGGCTTCATTAGTTCTGTCCTGAACCAACTGATCACACTAAAAGGGGGGTTAGCCCGATTAGTGGTTTGTTCTTTTTGTCGCCTTTTACGACTGCCAGAACATACCAGAGGCCTATTCTTTCCCCGGGCCTCCACGGGTTTTATTATTATTATTATTATTATTACTATTATTATTCATGTATGGGCCCAATAGGACTACGCAAGGTACAATCCATCAATGTCACTTTTGATGGTTGGCCTCCCCTTCTGTGTAAAAATTTGTTTCATCCTTTCATAATGACGTCTCTTTCTTTCAGCAGATCACGATGTTGCAGTCCATTTTCTAATTTCCCTCTGACCAACTTTCCAATCAAATATCTTTTGCCTGAATGTTTCTCTACATGTAATGTCTGCCTGAGTTATACCAGCTACTTTAAGATCCTCCTTCATTGCAGAAATCCATTTAATTTGGTCAGTTATGGCCTTATTTCTGTTTTTGTAGAGTTCTACTATTTGTTTTATCAACCTAGTGGGTGCCATTCTTTAAATGTGTCCATAAAATTTAAGTCTTTGTTTTCTCATGTCACCATGTATGCCTGTGTATTCTTCTATTTCCTTATTACTTCTCAGCCTATAAATATCTCCAGCAGTAATTTTGGGCCCTAATATTTTCCTAATAATCTTTCTTTCTTTTGAATTTCTTCAATGTCCCTCTTTCTATTTAAAATTAACATTTCTGCCCCATAAAAACATTCAGGTTTGACACAGTGCTGTAATGCCTAAGTTTACTGAATTTAGAAAGTGATTTTTTTGTTATAAATATTTTTTGTTAATCTGAATGCAGTTGCCATTTTTTGACAGCGATCTTCATTTGCCGCTTTTTTCAGATTGATTTCTTCTATGGTTTCCCCCCAAGTATTTGAACTGAGAAATCCTTTTTAATTTTCCATCTTTCGTGGTCACAAATTTTGGTGCTAGTTTCTTGCATGTCATATATTCTGTTTCTTCAAATGATATTTGTAGTCTTACTTTTTTCTACAACTTCGTTAAGAATTTAAATTTGTTTTTGACCTGTGGTAATATCACTAGTTAAAATTGTCAGATCATCTGCAAAAGCGAGGAAATCTACTCTAATATTACTTCTACCTAACTTGATTGATTGATCTATATTTTGACTTGATGTTTGCTATCGCCATTCTGTAATTACCAGTTAAACAGTAATTGGGAGAGTCCAGCTCCCTGTCTAACACCAGTTGTTATATCAAATGTTTCAGAAATTTCTCACATGAATTTAACTTTAGAGCTAGTGTCAGTTAATGTTTCCTCATTAAGTGTGAGAGTTTTATTATCTAGCCCTTCTTCCTATAAAATGTGGAAAAAGAGATTCACGATCAACTGAGTTGTAGGTCTTTTTAAAATCCACAAATGTACTTACAATATTGTTACCAGAAATTCTTTGGTGCCTAAGGATTAGTTTTAAATTAGGAATTTGTTCTGGACAGGATCTGTTTGGTCTATAGTCTCTTGGTATTCACCAGTTTTAGGTTCTAACTGTCCTTGGGCTCAATCAAGTAAACATTGCGAGAGAATTTTGTATGTGACCAGAAGCAGAGAGATTCCTCAGTAATTATTAACATTGGCTCTATCCCCTTTTTTATGCAATTGATGAATCAGGGCAATTTTCCAGTCCTCAGGTATTTCCTCAGATTGCCAGATATGTCCTATTAGTTGAGTGATCTATTTTATAGTGTTAGGGCCAGCTGATTTTTAGTAGTTCTGCAATTATACCATCTTTTCTGTAAGCTTTATTGTTCTAAGTCTGTTAATTTGTTTAATTATTTCAATTTCTTCAGGTTCTTTAGAATTAACGTTGGTGTTATTTTGCTGTGGTTGGAATTTATTCGGTGGTTCTAGACAGCTTAAAAGTTTTAAAAATAATTAGCAAGTGCCTTACAATTTTCCTGGTTGTTAAGAGGCAAACTGCCATTTTCATTTTTGAAGCAAAGACTTGGAGGTTGGTAACCAGTTAGTATTGTTTTGAATGTCTTATAAATGTTTCTTGTATTGTTCTTTTGGAAGTCTTTTTGATTTCTAAAAGTTGGGCATTTTCACAGTTTCTTCTAGTCTGTCAGATTAATTTAGATGTTCCTTTTATTACAGTTAGAAAGGTGTTGCACGTATTTTCAGTTTTGTTACTATTCCAATTTTTAATGCTTCCCACCAAGGGTGTTTTTGTTTCTTTCGAAGCGGAATTAAATTTTGTGCTGGTTTGATGAACTTTTCTTTTAGGCTTTGCCAATTGTTGGATTGTTTTTTGTCAAGCTCACTTGTTAGGCTTGAGGTTATTTTAGCAGTGTCAAATTTTGGGATAACATTTTTTGTTTTGAAGAGTTTTTGAGGATGAAGTTTTACTTTTATTCATGTTAAATAATGGTCAGAATCAAGATTAGCCCCTTTCCTAACTTGGAAATTTAAAATTTCTTTGTTGTTAGGGTATGAAATTGCTACATGATCGATATGAAATTCCCCAATAAATGTATTGAGCTCCTGTCAAGCTTTTGTTTAGAAGGGTTCTTTTTAAAATGTGCTGATGTGATTTTAAGGTTAAAATTTTTGCATGTTTCAACAAGTCTTTGACCATTTTGGTTTGTCTACTTATGAGCAGGAAATCCATCCACCATTTTCTTATATGTCCTTCTCTTTACCTAGTTGAGAATTAAAAGCACCCATTAAAATTTCAGCATGGTTTGAGGGAATTTTCAAGATGATGCTTTCTAACATTTCCCAAGCTTCATTAACTTATTCACGTTTCTTACAGTTATCTTCGTTGACTGGCATATGGCCATTAATTAAAGTGTACGCTTTATTTGCACATTTAAGAGAAATTGTTATTAGTCTATTATTAATAGGTTTTACTTCCGTCATTGAATTAAAAATATTTTTGGAGACTGAAAAAGTGACTCCCAGATGTGGTGTATTCTTTTATCAGTTTTGCTTTTAAAGAGACAATAATTGCGAAAATCCATGGTGTTATTGTTTGTCATTCATGTTTCTTGAAGTGCCAAAATTTGAATCTTCTGTTCTTTTAATGTATCTCCCAATTTATGAAGTTTACTTGGTTGCAAAAAATGTATTTGTGTTGGTTTTAAGATGGTGAGAGGACTCTGACTTCCTCTGTTGAATCACACTGCATTTTAACCTGGCTACCCCAGAATCTGAAAGACCAGTCATGCTAGAAATACTGTCAGTGGATTGACGACCTGGTGTAATACTGTGATTATCAAACTGCTCCATGATGATTGTACCTGGAATAAGATGGGGTTGAGTAGAGTCACTGAGTGAACTCAAAGTGTTAAGACTGGAAGGGTTGGTTCCAGAATATAAATTTCAGCCACACAACTGGTGAGCAGACACTGACCACTTTGTGCTTGCTACAGGACAAACACAAAGTGGACTTAGTTTTATTTTGCCTTGGTCCAGGACTGCTTATTCTGCATTCACAGCTGTCTACCATATCTGATGGAACGTTCACTATCCGCCACCTGTGACCTGTCCAATATCGTAGGCAAGGTTGGCTTCTTAGACTTTTAGTTACAGTCTTGAAACCTGAAAATCAGCGACTGACAGTGGCTGAAGGAGAAAGAATATAAAATGCAGACTGGGAAAAGCAAGAAACATGTTTCTGGAAAAGAGAAATTTATTAACAACAGATACAAATTTAAATGTTCAAAAATCGTTTTTAAGTGTATTTGTCTGGAGGGTAGCCTTGTACAGAAGAAGAGAACAGAAGCTTATGAAATGTGATGCAAAAGAAGCAATATTTAATTTGTAAAAAAAAAATGTTATTTTAACATTTTTCTGAGCATTTTAAAAGTGCGAATACAAGTTTTGCTACAGCTGCAATAAAAGTTCTGTCATAGCAGTCTCAAAATCTGTGGTTCTGACTTTTTTTTTTTTTTTGCCACATGTACCAGTACAGAGTACCGGTACATACCATCACAAATCAAGCACTGAACAGATGTATACTGAAAATTAGATGGATAGACTGAATAACAAATGAAGAGGTACTGAATCAAATTGGGGGTCGGGGGAGAAATCTGTAGCACAACTTGACAACTTGACAAAAAGAGGGGATCAGATGATACATTATACCCTGAGGTATCACGGAATTGTCAATTTGGTAATGGAGGGAAGCACGGCGTGTAAAATTTTAGAAGACCAATGCTTGACTACAGTGAGCAGGGTGAAAAGATTTAGATCGCAGTTTATGTAGAGATGATGTACAGGTGATCTAATGACATATAAATTATGCTTATTTATATTTACAATGAAGCACCTTTCACAATAGGCCTACACAGATGAACAACTGCTGTGTACTGGATACCACAGATTTTTTAAACTATATATAGAGATGTAATAACAGTGGTGAGAAACTGTAACATTCATACCACAAAAAAAGCTTTTATTTTGATATGAAAGAGCAAGATTTAGTTTTGATGACTGTAAGAAAATGGAAGACAGTTTCATGTAGAAACTGTTTCGATAACTGTCATACATTGATTTATCCATGAATATAAATTGGAAATAAATACAAATGTTCCCAATGGAAAAACCAAGACTCAAATTGCTCAGAATGAAAATGCTTAAGAAAGATAGATGGGACCCAGGAATCTAGTTGTTTCACACTCTACTGAAGAGTGTATAAGACATCAAACATTAGGAGATTATCTCAAAGACACTAGAAATTATTTAATGCAGAAATAACCTTATACTATTAAGATGGTGTAATAAACTAAATTAACTTGTGAGGAAGCAAGCTGGTTTCAATTCCCCCTCTTGTTTTGCCATCTGCCTCCTTAAACTAATTACCATTAACATACATGAGCATAATCTGTATTTTCATATAAGAGAACAGTTGGCCCTCAGTTTTAAATAATTTAACACCAGATCTAATTCTGGGCTTAGCTTTAGGTATGTAATTGATTTTCTCATTTATTTTGACTATTCCTAGTTAGTTCTTTTGTTATAGGGTAAAATCTGTAATTGTTTCATAACTTAAATTCTACTGTTGAAATATTAACAAATATAAATTCTGTAATAATTGTAATCATTTTGAAGATGAAATGCTAGTATTCTTAAAGTATTTATTTGGCAAAACCTGCCCTTCATTAATTCCAAAGTAATTAACAGTTTTGTCAAACGTATTGTTTACATAACTATATATGTTAATTTCATCATTTAACCAAATAATTCGACCTAAACATTGTAGTAGAAGAAACTGTTAAAAAGACAGAATTTTTCAATTTATTCAGTTAATTTAATGTGTTAAGTTTTAATTGTAATCTCTGTAAATTTAACTTCGAACAATGTGTAGTTTCAGTACCTATTATTGATAAGGACCCTATTTTTGGTCACGAGGCAGTCAGTCCACAGCCGAGCTTCAGACGTGAAACCTATGTTGGTTAGAACAACAACAATGCTTCAACTTAACAATGAAATAAGTGTTACACCAATAGGCCATGTGTTAAACCAATGACAGTGTCTGCTCCATACGTACCTGATTATTCTTCAAGAACTGTGGACTTTGTGGTTAGGTTTTACTGCTTGTAGATGTTCAACAGGAAACTATTGTAGCAGTATGTGAATGTTTGCCTGCAACCTATTAATGAGGCTTATCGAAGGTTAAACAATAGTGCTCTGGCCATATCACTGTGTTTTACTGGGAGGGGGGGTTGTGGGTTGTGAACGGCAAAAGTAAAAGACTGTGAAAAGTAACTATGCATCGGTCGGACACATTATTTACCATAGTCAGTGTCCAAATTACAAACGTCATTTTTCAGCCAGTGTAGCAACACAGTATGTCGACACCAAGGACAACAAACAAAGAAATAAAGTAGGTAGAACCGTTACAAACTGAGTAGTCATTTTATTCATTAATGTGTATATACTGAGTTAACATTTCCACATGAATGAGACCAAATTAAAAATAATCAGTCACTTAATCAATCAGTAGAACCAATTTAAAGCTAATGGATTTCCAAGGAAGTCAAATCTCACCAATATATTAACACACACAGCTCAAAAACTCTTTCTGAGAATGGAAACTGAGCTGCAATTTAAACACTGCCTAAGAACCACCAGTAGAAACTACAGTAATGAAAATATAAATCACTTTCTCCATTACTTCAGCAAGGAAAACTGGAAAAAGATTTACAACTGCAAACACACGGATGCAAAAATTAATATAAAACTTAATCAGAAATTTTTCCTACTATTTTTAATTGTGCTTCCGTCCAACACAGAGCAAAATATACACAAAGAAAACAAAAAATAAATGGATCACTTCTGGAATTCTGGTATCCTCAAAAGATATTACTACACAGGTTGTCCCAACAACTTACGTCACCAGAATTTGATACTTACTGCAAAACCTATAAAAATATCTTCAAAATGGTTGTCAAACAAGCAAAAATAATGGCAAATGACAAATACATAAAAAATTCCACCAATAAGATGAAAGCCATATGCCACTGGCAGTCCCAAGCCCGGGGGCCTCATGTTGCAAGTGATGAGGAAGGAGGAGGGGGAGGAGTAACACCTCGTTAAAAAAAACCTGTGTCCATCTGGTTCCAGATGGTAGAACCCTGTAAGTGCCCCTGCCTAAGGTTCCTCGGTGAAACCTGGTCAACACTCTCGAAGGTGGAAGAGGAATCCGATTCCCAATGGCGGAGAGAGCAGAAGAGCCTAGTGGAGTTAACCATGAATTAAAAATCAAATCAAAATCCAAAAGCGTCTGTTCTCAAATTGGGCACCTTTTGGTCAGCGTCTGTCTCCATGTAAGGGGCAGCTGTGAATAATCCTCCAGGGTTAACAACCTTGGTTGTAAAAAATGGTGGCTCTAGAAGTCACCATCAGGACTCAAAGAATTATCAATCATGAAAAAGTGTGATGTGAAACTAATTAGCCCAGGTGGTCAATCCACCACACATTAGTGCGCAAGCAGACATTTTGATTCTGATGATTCTGCAATGTCACACAAAGATGAATCGGAACGTCTTGGAACCTCAAACAAAATAAAATACAGGAAAGCAAACTACTTAGCAACTTTTAATGCAAATTCACTTTTGAATGTGGGGAAACTTAAATTTCTAATGTACACATTAAATGAACATAGAATATTCATTATGGCTGGGCAATGGACCAGGTTCTTGGACGAGGACAGCTTTGAATCAGGAGGATTCAGGATACTTAAGGAGAAGACAGGGACAAGAGTTATGAAAAATGTTCCCCACCTTGGGACAGGTTTTGTGATTAACAAGAAAGTATAGGCTCCATTATAAGCTTTGAGTCTGCCTCTGAAAGGCTATCCACACTCACGTTTAAGTCAACCAACAAAGTATATACCATTGTAAATGTTCACGCCCCTATAAACATTGACAACAAAAAGAATAAGGAGAAGGTGGAACTATTTTGGAACAAACTAGATTACATGATCCAAAAGGATCCCCAAAAAACATATCATCATCTTTCTAGGGGATTTTAACGCCCAAATGTGGAGAGAGAAAAGGTTGAGGAATATAGTGGGGAGATACCTGGCACATAACAGGATGAATCAAAATGGTATCAGGCTCATCGAATTATGCCAGGCGCACAATTTGGTCCTGAAATCAACTAGCTTTAAGAAATTACCAAGAAAGCAGAAGACATGGGTTTCACATAACCATCTCCTGGGAGAATTCCAGTTAGATCATGTTGCAATAAAGCAGAAATTTCGTAAGGAAATCCAAAATGTTAGGGTTCTCAAAGGGGCCAACCTCGATTCTGACCACTATCTATCTAAAGGGAAACTGAAGATCATCCCCAAGAATAACTTTCATAGGAAAAACCTTGCATGAAGGAGATATGATCCAGAGAAAATAAAGGTGAAGAAGGAGGAATGGGGCAAGTTAACCAGTGACCTAGAAGACCAGGACTGGAAACAGATGGAGAAGAGTCTTATAACCAAGGCAGAGCAGCTTGGTCCTGTTACCAGGATGAAGAAGCACAGGTGGTGGAATGATGAGTGTGATAGACTACTTGATCTGAGGAAGAAGACGTGGCACATCTGGCAAACCAAAAAGGATGAGAGTGCCTGGCAGCACTTTGTGGAAACTAGAAAGATGGTGTCCAAGGAGGTCAAGAAAGTTAAGAAGGAGCAAGAAGACCAACTGCTCAGGAAGATAAATGACGAATTTGCTAAGAACAACATGAGAAACTATTATTGGATCTTCAGGGAGAAGCTAAACAGATATGACCACCCCCCCCACCTCAGGACAAAAAAGGGAACATAGGATAGTAATAGGGGCAACTGTAAGATACTAGCAAAATACTTCAAGGAACTTCTAAACTGTGAGGAACTACACCAAAAGATGGCGTTCAATGGTGGACCGAAATCATCCCCCAACCCAGGCTCTAAACCCCCACCTGTAAGTGAGATCCAAGCAATACTAAATCATATGGAAAATTTCAAGGCATCAGGTGAAAATCAGATAACAGCCCAATTATGGAAGTATGCAAGCAAAAATGAAATTGTCTTACTCCAGAAGCTTTTTGAAGAGATATGGAAGAAAGGAATCATTCCAGAGGAATGGAAAATGGCCCTGATACACCCTCTTCACAAAAGAGGTCCTATATCTGACCCCAATAACTACAGAGGGATTTTCCTGGTGGGTGTGACCTACAAGATATTGTCCAGAGCTCTACTTAAAAGAGTAGAATCCTAGCTGGATTGCCAGATTGGGGAGTATCAAGCAGGGTTTAGGAAAGGAAAATCTTGCCCTGAACAGATCTTAAACCTCAGAAACATTTTAGCATATCAGAAGCGGAGGGCAAAACCATATATATTGACTTTTGTATTCTTCCAAAAAGCTTGTGATTCCATAGACAGAGAGTCGTCGTTCAATATTTTGGAGGAGTTTAGCTTGGATGACAAAACTCTAAATATCATCAAGGAGACACTAATGAATACGTCCTCTAAAGTCAGATTCATGGGCGAATTGTGAATTGTGTTTTAATCATCTCATGACGTACATTTGCAATCCATTTGGTTTGCGTACAGGAGACATGTCAAAAATTTATAAAACAATTACAATGATTTTTACATTAATAAGTAATAGCACTATAATAAATAACAGCACTATAAGGATAACACATTGTACCCAGCTCAAATTTCCCATTTGTCCTGCATGAATTCATTCACTGAGTAATAACACTTCAGTGTCAGTACCTCATATAGTTTTCTTTTAAGTGAACCTAAATTCACCTGCATCAACTTGTTCCCTTTTAATTTATTACAAATTTTCATTCCCATGTATTGAGGTCCCTGGGCATACAGTCTGAAGCGGTGGGATGGGGAGCATAAAATTTTCTTTGTTTCTGGTATCATGTGAATGGACAAAATGGTTTCCCTCAAATAATTCATGTCTGGTGTACAAAAATATAATAATCTCATATATGTATAAGGATGGCAGAGTTAATATTTTAAGTTTTCTAAATAATGGTCAACATGATTCTTTGTGATTTGCAGTGCACATATTTCGTATGATTTTTTTTTCTGTATTTTTAGTATCCACACTATGTTTGTCAAGTTACCCCAAAAAACATTACCATACCTATTAATCGTTTTTGAAGTAGCTTGTATATGCTACTTTTCGTGTGTCCATGTCAGTTGCATTGCAAATGCAAAGCTGCTCAGTTTATTTGCCAGGTATTCAATGTGAGCCTGCCAGCTCAAATTTTTATCTACATTTAAACCTAAGAATTTGACTAAGTCAACTTCTTGCATACCTTGGTTGTTGTGTACAACCTTAATCTGCTCACATTTTGACTGTTTGGTTCTGAATTTTATCATGTGAGTCTTAGATATGTTTAGATTCAACCCATTTAGCTGAAACCAAGTTTCTAAGGTATTGAGGGTACTGATCACAGATTTGGGAATTTTTTCCAAGTCCTGATCTTTAACTAAGACAGAAGTATCATCTGCGAACAGAACTGATGGGGAACTGATATTTAATGGTAAGTCATTAACGTAAAAGATAAATAGGACTGGGCCTATTATGGATCCTTGTGGAACACCCTGAGATATTTTTTTCCAGTCAGAAAAATAATATGTGCCATTTGAAGAAATGCTAACTCTTTGCTTTCTGTTGGATAAGTAGGAGTTAAGCCATTGTAGTGCACTGCCGCTAATGCCATACTTTTCAAGTTTGTAAACAAGCAATGCATGGTTTACGGAATCAAATGCCTTTGTGAGGTCACAGAAAATTCCTGCCACCTTATTTCTCTTGTCTAACGATGTGCTTATTTTCTCAATGAAACTGTTTACTGCATTGATGGTGTTTTTACCCTGCTGAAAACCAAATTTATTGTTTAGAATAACAGAATATTTTGCAATGAAGTTTTGGATTTGTGCAACAGCAAGTTTTTCAAATATTTTAGATAGGACTGGGAGAATGGAGATAGGACGATAATTTCCCATGATCTCTCTTGATCCCTTCTTGAAGAGTGGTTTGACTTCAGCATATTTCAGTACCTCTGGGAAACAGCCCTCTTCAAAACACTGATTTATTGTCTGAGCTAGTGAGTTTGCAATTCTATTGTGTACCACTTGAATAACTTTGGTGGGTATTCCATCCCAACCTGCAGATTTTTTGTTTCTTAATGTTAGAATGGCATTTTCTACATCCTCCAAAGAAACTTTTGAGAATTTCATAAAGTTTTCAGAGTTTTTGCCTAGGCCAAAGGGATTTACTTTGTTGTGATAATCTCTTACATCTACATTAGACTTTGCTACATTTATAAAAAAAATTCATTAAAGTACTCTGGCATTTGAGCTGGATTTACAATAGTATTTCCTTCAATGTCAACTTTTGATATTTCTTGGATACAGGCTTTAATACCTAACACAGATTTAATGACAGACCACACAGCCTTTGTCTTATTTTTATGATTTAAACTTAGCTTGTTATTTGCCAGTTGTTTTGCTGCCTTGACAACTCTTTTAAATATAGTTTTATAGAGTCTAACATGTTTAATGAAAGCAATATCTTCATTACATTTTAGTTCTCTGTGGAGTTGCCTGTGAACTGTCAGAACCTTTTGAGATGAGGACAGGGGTCCGACAAGGGGATGGTCTCTCACCAGTGTTGTTTAACTGTGCACTCGAAAAGGTTGTGAGGCAATGGAATGCAAGAATGAGAGGGGAATAAGACTTGGAACAAAAAACAAAGGAAGCACGATTAAGTGTTTGGCATTTGTTGACGACATGGCGCTGCTTGCGGAAACATGGGAGGAAGCTAAAGAACAAATCGCCAAGTTACAAGAGCAGGCAGGGAAGATAGGACTTAAGATTTCTCACGAAAAAATGAAGATTATGACGAATATAATGGTTACTCTTAAGAGAATTAAAGTAGGGGCTCAAAAAATAGAGTTGATTAGGAGTTTCAAGTACCTAGGGGAATGGACTAAATGGAACAGCCTTGAAGGGAAAGCAATAGAAGCAAGAAGGAATAAAATGGAACTAGCTTTCTCGAAAACCAAAAACACATACAATAAGAAAGCCCTCTCTTAGAAAATCAAAATAAGGCATTATAGCACAGTAATTAAGCTGGAAGCACTCTATGCAGCAGAGGCACTAGTCATAGGGAGGAAAGGGAAAATGGAGAAATTGGAAATCAAGGAGAGGAAAATTTTGAGAAAGACCATGGGTCCCAAATTCTGAAATAACAAACAAGTTTTCTATGGAAACAAAGCCCTGTATGCAAAGTCGGATAGACTCTCAAAAACCATGAGGAAAAGGAGGATTGATTTCTATGGACACATACTCTGAATGAATCCCAACAGACCGTCGGTCCAGGAATCAACGCACACGACGGCTGAAATGTTCTGGTGCCCCATCATGTTGGAACCACATGCGTTGTCTTGTAGGGAGCCGGACGTCTTCCAGCAATTCTGGAAATGCTCTGCCGAGAAAATTGTAATAGTGCCTGCCATTTAATGGCTTAGGTATCAGATACGGCCCAATTAAACAGTCCCCAACAACACAGACCCACACATTAACGAAGAAACGCACTTGATGAGCGCTAATAACTGTGGCATATGGGTTATCCTCACTCCAAACATGCGAATTGTGCATGTTGAAGACTCCATCGTGCCCGAACGTTGCTTCATCGGTAAACAACACAGAGGATGGAAATGTAGGATGCGTTTCACACTGTTCCAGGTCCACTGCGAAAACTGTGCTCTGGGTGGATAATCAACTGGTTCCAGATTGTGGAGACGCTGTAAGTGAAGTGGACGTAACAATTGTTCTAGAAGGACTGTTCTTACATTCGTCTGATTCGTCCCCATGTTACGTGCAATTGCACGAGTGCTGATTGAAGGATCCCGCTCCACATGCTGCATGACAGCTTCCTCAAATTGCAGCGTTCTTACCGTGTGACGGCGTCCCTGTCCAGGTAACCTGCTAAATGTCCCTGTCTCACGCAGACGTTGGTACACAGCAGCAAAGGTCGGGATACGGCGATTAGGATATTGTTGTTGATAAACCCGCTGTGCAGCTCGTCCGTTGTGGTGCGCTACGTAGTACGCACCAACCATATCAGTGTACTCACTCCAGGTGTATCGCTCCATTAGTAAACAGAGACAATGCACTACTACACTGGTGGACAGCAGTTGCCTGCAACTGAAGAGCGTAATACGCCCTCTAACAACTGAAGATCGTAACACGGCCTCTAACAACTGAAGAGCGTAATACGGCCTCCACCGGTTTAAATAATCCTCATAGGAAAAAATGACATTAGGGAAAAATATTTGTATTGAGGTCCCCTAGACCTCTCAGAGTTTGTCGATTTAAATACTTTTCACCCTGTATGACAGCGACCCAATCCAGTTATCAGGATAAAATATGATGGGTAGCTCTCCAGAAAGTGTGTTTATTATGTTTTAACCGGTATAATGACGTATATCGACTTAAAAGTTTAATAGTATCCATTTTATCCGAAATCGTCGGCTACAAATTTCCTCTGCGTGGATCCACTTTTGTAAATAGCTCTCCTACTACTTAAATAGTATAGTTAACGAGTTCAAATGTGTTTGCGAGCGCTTATTTTCTCGTGTTTGGTGTGCGGTAATTTTTGTACCGTGCGGCGGAGCCACACGGAAGACAATTATTGTGCAACGATGCACATTAATTAATATTTCAATTAACAATCAATTAAGTAATTTCTTAACTACTGACCTGAAAAGTAATCAATAAATTGTGTGCTGTGGATAATTCTGCAATGAACATTTTGAATGATTTCTTTTTCAGCATCTACTTCCCGTTCTAAAGCCTGCACACATATGCAAATATTTGACTTTGCGGCAAGATGTACAGCGCCAGACACTGACAGTCACCTTGCGGCTGTACAGTCAGAATTGTCTCAAGTCGTAGGCACTCCGTTTCAGCTGACTGCTGAAAATAAAAAGCAATTGCGATTAATTTTGTCGAAACTGTGGACGAGGTGGTACCAGGCTCAACGGAAACGCTACCTATTTTGACATTCCCAATAAACAGTGATTGGACGGATCAATTACATTTGTTGTGGGTACCGTCAGCATTCATGCTATCGTTCATTTCGACACTTTTTGCTTTATAGTAGTGTGATAATACTAATTTTGCATTGTAGAATCGCGTAGCCACGGAACAGCAGCTCAAACAGAAGACTGAAAGAAATACGTCTGGTCGGATTCGTTCCTTACCTGATGACTTTACGGAAAAAAGGAAGCGTCACAGGATGCAGGAACTCAGATCATCGACCAGCAGAGGCGAGTTGGTATACGCTAGATAAATGAATCTTCGTTCGGACAGTGCCCATGCAGCGTCCAGTTTATTGAAAGTGGCTACAACAATTTCACCGGAGCGAGACATCAAATACCAGAAGGCGCGAAGCACAACACCGATGCTGAACGAGATATCTGGCAACTTAGCTCTGAACGTCATTGTCTCGGATAATATTACTAAGGCAACATATCTCATGGTACGAGATGTGACGAATAAAAACCATCGTTCGTCCATGTATCCATCGTATACCAAAATATTGTCAGATAACAAACGTTGTTATCCACCAAAAACGTGTATAACTGAGACCACAGGCATATTTGAGAGTGAGACTGATTGGCGTGACAAAAAAAAAAAAAAACGCAACGAGAACAGTAGTGATGCAACTGTGTTCTTCACTTTGTTCGCACCTTTGGAACTACATCTACATCTAAATCTACGACAATATCAGCAGTCCACCTTACGCCGCGTGACGGAGGGTATTCCTGACACTACTAGTCGTTTTCTTTCTTGTTCCACTGGCAACAAGAATAAGGGAAAAACGACTGTCTATGTATCTCCGTATGAGCCCTAATTTCTCGTATCTTTTCTTCGTGATCCTTACGTGCGATGTATGTTGGAGGCAACAGAATCGTTCTGCAGTCAGCTTCAAATGCAGGTTCTATAAAATTTTCTCAATAGTGCTCCTCGAAAAGAACATCACCTTGCCTCCATAGATTCCCATTTGAATTCCCGAAGTATCTGCATAGCACTTGCGTGTTGTTCGAGCCTACCAGTAACAAACCTAGCAGCCTTTGAATTGCTTCTATGTCTTCCTTAAATACGACCTGATACAGATCCCAAACACTCGAGCAGTACTCCAGGATAGGTCGCACTAGCGTCATATGTGCGGTCTCCTTTACAAATGACCCGTACTTTCCTAGAATTCTCCCATTAAATGGAAGTCGACTATTCGCCTTTCCTACCACAATCCTCGCATGCTCGTTCCATTTTGTATTGCTTTGTAACGTTAAAACGACGTGACTGTGTCAAGCAGGACACTACTAATGCTGTATCCGAATATTCCGGGTTTGTTTTTCCTACTCATCCGCATTAACTTAACATTTTTCTACATTTAGAGCTAGCTTCCATTCGTCACGCGAACCAGAAATTTTGTATCCTCCTGCAGTCGCTCAACTTGGACATCTTACCGTACACAACAGCATCATCAGCAAACAGCCGCAGATTGCTGCCCATCCTGTCCGCTGATCACTTATGTATACAGAGAATAATAGCGGTCCTATCACACTGCCCTGGGGCACTCCTGACGATACCCTTGTCTCTGATGAACACTCGCCGTCGATAATAACACACTGGGTTCCAACTGCTGTGTCTGACAAAGGAGATAAAAGTCTCATTTGGAAAAATCCGAATCCATCATCGACACGTTTTTGCAGACCGCAAAGATTCCAAGTTTTGAAAGAGTCTGTTCAAATGGCTCTGAGCACTATGCGACTTAACGTCTGAGGTCATCAGTCGCCTAGAACTTAGAACTAATTAAACCTAACTAACCTAAGGACATCACACACATCCATGCCCGAGGCAGGATTCGAACCTGCGACCGTAGCGGCCGCTCGGCTCCAGACTGTAGCGCCCAGAACCGCACGGCCACTACGGCCGGCAAGAGTCTGTTGACAATATTCGTATTGATAAACAATATGTGAAAAACCAGATTCAGTTTCTTGTCAATGACAGAAATATGGTGGATAAATATCACTTGGTTTTGACTGCGGTCGATAGCACAGTGAAAACTGCTGTGACGGACACTTTACTGTTGGCCATCGTTGTTACATTTGTAAGGCGACATCCAAACAAAGCTGATTCACTTGTGGATAAGTAGATCAACTCCGCAAAACTTACTCTCGGAGTGTCTTCACTCCAGGTCTGGATAAAGTTTAAGGATTGGTTTACACACTTAGATTGCAGAACTGCTACGACGAAACGGAGAAAACATGGAAGGCTCGGTCTCTAGAGCGGAAATAGCGTCTCGCGGCTCTCGAAGGGAAAATTCAAAGCGGTTTCAGACACAATTTCGGTTGGCTCATTGACGTTCCCAAACAATGACTGGGCACATTGGTGAAATATATGGTAAAACTGTTAAGCGCATTTTGACAATGTGCCATTAGTTGTACAGATTTTGGGGATTGATGAATAGCTTACGGTGAAAAGAAAATTAATCTTGCAGACAATGTCAAGCGGGTGTGCCACTGATGTTGAGAAATTTAAACCGTACTGCTTTAATGTCCCCAGACGCACCATTACGTTTATTAAACTCATGACTCGCGATGCTGACATCTGTCCAGTTTTGATTCACAGATATGCCATAATCTAAGTGCTCCGTTGCCGATTAGCCTGCTGTCTGCAGATGCGGAGAGAGCTCGACATAAGTATATCCTGTATCGTCGAGAATGTGTTACGCGCAAATGAGCCCATGAAAAAACGATGTATGAGGTATGCCATCGGCTTCTGGCGTCTTCAGATCCACTCATCTCAAGCTTTCAGAAAATTACGGGAGAAGATAAACGAATACCATCTGAGGTAAAAGATCTTGTTTTCGAACCATGTCTCAGTGAATAAACCAACAACGACCCTCATGACAACGATAATGACGCAAGCCCACTGTGTAGTGCCCGGAGAGCACTTGTTCATTTCCGCTACTGTGAAATATATTTCTTCTACTTCAAGCTCTTTGATATTACGAGAGACCTACAAAATGCATTAACAAATGAGGGAACATTCATCTGTTGTTGTCTATGAACACAACATGCAGTAAAAATCTATTAGTATTGTTATTGCGAACTGTATGCGCTGTTCTGTGTAAGTATAGCGCTTACGTTAGTTGTAATGGGACCAATTTATGTTGTATTTGCGAAATGCTTCTACACTCCATTACTGAACACAAAAATTCTTACGACTTCAACAACTACAGAATATGCGGCTATATGTAACAACAAAAACATTTGAAAAAAAAAAGCGAAGCGATATCGTTTTCGTTCAGGCACAAAGCTATAGCTCTGGCGGTGAGATAAGTAGGAAACGAACTTGAGGGAGAGAGGGAAGCATTTACAGACAAGGACAGAAATGGATATCGTCCCGTAATACAAAACATTCTCCGCCCTTGGTGGACAATACCGGCAACGCAACGGCAATACGGCGGCAACTATCTGCAGCAGCATTCAACATGAGCAATACTGCGCAGCCATAGCGCGTAACTGCTGTCTGTTGCAAGCACATAACAGCAAAGTTGACGGCAACGCTATTCCGGCCAAATATTGCCGTCAAATACAGCCCATCTAAACGCACATTAACGCTTGGCGGCGATAACTGCTCACTAGACTGGGCCGTGTTCATACTCCAGTGGCAGTAAAGTTTTATTCACTGTTGTCCTCAGCAACGCTTTGTAACTATTGGCAATGCGGAATGTTGCTCCCTGTTTCTTCCACCACGCCTAAGCGCAGTCACGTTGGTATCCCACCGACTCGGGACTAACCACTGAAGGCGATTCTACTTCATCACATTGCAGTGGTGCCAGTTGAATCTATCAATAGATCGGGTTTCACTAGGCATGGCATGCACGTCAAAAGGTATGGGGAGGGGAGGCTGGCAAAGCCTATAGGTGACAGTGTAGTGGAGGGTGGTGGGATCGCTCATACAAAAATTCCTGTAGTAGCTGGTGTTAGAGCTGCACCTTTTTTAGATTACAGTCAGCTGGTAGGTATACCTGCTTAAAGTAAGACCCTTTAACAAAGGAATCACCTTCAGAAGAGGTCAGGTATCTAAGTAGAGAAGGAATCAGCACATTCCATCAAAATATAAGAGGTATTAGAGATAAAGTTAGCGAACTGCGTATAGATGTTGACTCTGACATTATTGGTATATCGGAGCACCTCTTAAATAATTTGACAATTCAGAGGCTTCCTGTATCAGGATACAGATTAACTGGCTGTTTTTCAAGGACTTCCTTCGGGAGTGGGGGAGTGGTCATGTACGTAAAAAACAGTATTCTATTTCAGTCCATAGACGTATCGCGGCACTGCACTGAACAGATATTTGAATGTTATGTAGGGGCAGTTGAATTTAGTTACTTCTAATTGTTGTTGTTCATAGGTCCCCTAACTCTGACTTCAGATCATTTCTGCTCAAGCTAGAGAGGGTTCTTGGTTCACTTTGTAGGACGTACCAAAAATATCTTAGTATTAATTTCGTATATGATTGTGCAAGAAAAAGGATGTTGGTAGATCTCCTAAACTCATATGATCTGATGCACCCTGTGTTTTTTCCAATCAGGGTGTAAGGGAACAGTAGCACAGCCATAAACAATATTTTTATTCATTCTTCATTACTAGATGGGCATTCTGTTAGTAAAAAGGTGAATACCCTTTCAGACCATGATGCACAAATTTTAACACTAAAAGGCTTTTGTGCTAAAACACATATAATTACAGACTATTTAGGAAAGCTAATCCAACGGCAATAGAGAAGTTTTTAAACCTCATTAAGGAACAAGAGCGGCAGGATGTATATAGTGCCGATATCACAGATGACAAATATAATGTTTTCCTTAACACATTTCACATGCTCTTTGAGAGTTGCTTTCCAGCAGAACGTTCTAAACGGGATGCTAGCAGTAAAAGGCAGCGTGGGTGGCTGTCTAGTGGGATAAGGATATCATGTAGAGCAAAGTGTGAATTATATCAAAATGTTAGAAGCAGTCACAATGAAGCTACAGTAGCTCGTTAAAAACAGTTTTGTAAGGTGCTTAAAATGTTATTAGGAAGGCAATGAGTATGTGGTGCGCAAATAGAATAGCTAATTCACAGGATAAAATGAAAACCATATGGTCAGTTGTGAAGGAAGTCTCTGGTCAGCAGCACAAGGTCGACAATATAAAGTCAGTTCGTAATAAAAATACTTGTGTTACTCAAAATGATTCAAATGTCTCTGAGCACTATGGGACTTAACATCTGAGGTCATCAGTTCAAATGGTTCAAATGGCTCTGAGCACTACAAGACTCAACATCTGTGGTCATCAGTCCCCTAGAACTTAGAACTACTGAAACCTAACTAACCTAAGGACATCACACACATCCATGCCCTTGGCAGGATTCGAACCTGCAACCGCAGCAGTCGCGCGGTTCCGGACTGAGCGCCTAGAACCGCGAGACCACCGCGGCCGGCAGGTCATCAGCCCCCTATAACTTACAACTATTTAAACCTAACTAACCTAAGGATATCACACACATCCATGCCTGAGGCAGGATTCGAACCTGCGACCGTAGCAGTCTCACGGTTCCGGACTGAAACGCCTAGCACCGCTCGGCCACCGCCGCCGGCATTTGTGTTACTGGTAAGTCAGATATACGTACAGTACTTAAAAATTATTTTCGGAGCAGTGCTGAGGGAATTAAATAAAAACTTAGTTTCTGCCGGGAATCATATAACTCTCTTGGAAAATGCCTTTCCGAGATTGATGTCTGAAATACTCCTCGGTGATACTGACACGGGGGAGACAGAGTCAATAATTAAATCACTGAAGACTAAGTACTCTCATGGATATGATGGAGTGCCTAGCAGGATATTAAAGTACTGTGCTGCACATGTTAGCCCTGTATTTAGCCATGTTTCTAATTTTTCCTTTAGGAATGACCGGTTTTCTGAACGATTAAAGTACTCAGTAGTAAAGCTGCTTTATAAAAATGGAGAAAGGGACAATGCTGACAATTTTAGACCTATTTCTATGCCATCAGTGTTTGCTAAAGTTATTGAAAAGGCTATGTGTGTAAGAATAATTGATCATTTTACATCATATAATTTACTATCAAATGTACAGTTCGGCTTTAGAAGTCGTTTACAACTGAAAAATACTGCAATCTCTTTTCTCTGTGTGGTACTGGATGGATTAAACAAAAGGTTTCGAACGCTAGGCATATTTTTGATTTAACTAAGGCGTTTGAGTGTGCTGATCACATAATATTTCTCCAGAAGTTGGACCATTATGGAATACGAGGAGTATCTCACAATTGGTTAACCTCTTACTTTAACAACAGACAGCAAAAGGTCATTACTCTCAGTGATGAGAATGGTTGTGATATGGGGTCTGAGTGTGGTACAGTCAAATGGGGGATGCCCCAGGGATCAGTGTTGGGGCCACTCCTGTTCCTTATTTATGTAAATGATATTACAAGTAATTCTAAAATATTTCTGTTTGCTGATAACACTAGCTTGCTAGTAAAGAATGTTGTGTGCAACATTTGCTGTGTTTCAAGTAGTGCAATTCATGACATAACTTCAAGGTTTGTAGAAAGTAAACTAACGCTAAATCACAGTAAGAGTCAGTTTTTTATAGCTTCTAACACACAAATCAACAAACCCCGACTTTTTAATTTCACAGAATAGGCAAGTGATTAGTGAAAGTTAACAGTTCAAATTCCTAGGTGTTCAGATAGATAGTAAACTGTCGTGGAAAGCCCACATTCTGTATCTTGTTCTAAGACTTAATGCTGCTATTTTTAACTATTCGAACGGTATCTGAAGTAAGCGATAGTTCGACACGAAAATTAGTCTACTTTACATAGTTACATTCGCTTTTGTCGTATGGTATTATATCTTGGGGTAGTTCTTCCCATTCTCAAAGAATATCTTTGGTTCAGAAACAGGCAGTTCGGGCAATATGTGGTGTAAGTTCGCGAACCTCTTGTCGACCCCTGCTCACTCGTCTGGGTATTCTGGCATTGGCCTCTCAATATATATATTCTTTACTGTCGTTTCTTATTAACAATATCAGCTTATTCCCAAGAGTTAGCAGCTTTCACTCAGTTAATACTAGACAGAAATCCAATCTGCATTTGGATCGCACTTCCATAAGTCTTCTGCAAAAAGGTGTGCAGTATACTGCTGCATCCATTTTCGATAAGTTACCACAGGAGTTCAAAAATCTTCAGCAGTACTACACGTGCTTTCAAATCGAAACTGAAGAGTTTCCTCATCGGTCACTCCTTTTATTCTGTTGAGAAGTTCCTTGAGAAATTATGTCGATTCCTACATGCCAGCCGAAGTGGCCGTGCGGTTAAAGGCGCTGCAGTCTGGAACCGCAAGACCGCTACGGTCGCAGGTTCGAATCCTGCCTCGGGCATGGATGTTTGTGATGTCCTTAGGTTCGTTAGGTTTAACTAGTTCTAAGTTCTAGGGGACTAATGACCTCAGCAGTTGAGTCCCATAGTGCTCAGAGCCATTTGAACCATTTTTTGATTCCTATGTTATATTGTTGACTGCGTTTACTTAAACTTATGGTTTGACTTTTTTCGGGTTCATAAACATTTTATTTTATCTGATATTACTTGTATGTCGTAATTTCATGTAGTGACCCGTTTGACAAGCTACCCTGTGCTTACTTTTCAGCAAGCTAATTCGCGCCAGCACATAGCGAAAGTTTCTCCTGCTTTTCTTCGTCCGCGCCAACCATGGATTGGCAGCAAAGTCTCCAATTGAGCAAGTTTGGAGCATTATAGCTAAGGACATACAACCAGCTCGGATTTCGAAGATCCAACGGTCCAGTCGGACAGAATTTGGCACGTTATCTCTCAGAAAGACATCCAACAATTCTGTCAATCAGTGCTAGGCCAAATAAATGCTTGCATAAGTTCCACACGTAGACCATCGCGTTGTTGACTTGCTTATTCAATTTTTCTGAAATTGCAATCATTTTTTCATCTGTATATGTACATCACATCTACCAATTTCCATGCCATTAGAATAATTCTTTCATGATGTGTCGTTTTTTGTCTTAGAGTGTAATTGTTGTATTATCCATCTAACTGACATAATATTCCATTTCGCAATGTTATTTTCTTTTCTGGGGGAAGGGGAGGGGGGAGATGGGCAGTACTAAAAGTGGATGAGGGACAGGAGGTTGACGTATGAAATGTTTGGCTACAGTACCAGAATACTTAGAGCTTTCACTGTGTCTACATACTCACAATCGTACTTTGAACCAAAGAGGTATACACAGCTGCTCGTGAAAACTGCAACACCACAAACATAGCATGCTACAAACACCACATTGGAATGATGTGTACAATACACTTTGCTACCGAATTGGTTAACATTTCAGCACAACCACACAACTGTATGGACCACTCTCTAGTAGCACCTCTGTAGGGGCTGGAGCGTATTTGTTTGGTGATGGTGTAGGTGGTAGTGCACCAGTGGAAACGCTGTGCACAATTAAACAATATAACTTTATTTCATCTTCAATTCTACATGAAGCAGGCACACCTCTCCTCGTGAGCTCCGGACGGTGCAGCTGGCTTTGGCTGCTAGGACGGCACCCAGCGATCCTACGTCAGGACTCTGTCCTGATTGCGAAGGCGGGGCCACGGCCATTTGTGATGGCGGCGCTTCCCCGGCGGAGCGACACTCCAGGGTGCCTGTTCTGTATCTTTCCCCCATTGTGCCGATCGTTTCGGTACTTAAGAGCACCGAACGGTCTAGTACTCGAATTAGAGTCCCTGCATTATTCAGTATGCATTTCGGTAGCGATACCGTTCAGGTCTAGAGAACCGAAGCGCTGTTGGTGCGTGTCGCGCAAGCCAATCAAAAGCAAGCGGCCGCAGATCCGCGCATGCGCACTGCAGCACGCACAGCGCCACAAACACAAAGCGGCTAGCAGACGACACAGGCGCGCTATTCTTCCAAGTACCGAAAATTGTGATTACCTTGCCATAACGCATGCGCCACATTCCATCAAGCCGACGTGCCCGCCTTCATCGCCCTTGCCTCCTCCTTAACAGTACCAGGTGCAGTATATCCATTTCCATGATTCTCAGCTGAAATGCATATGAATTTTTACAGCTTCTCTGACCGCATGTTTCCGTGCATGCATAATAACGATAGCGTATTTGACTGTATTCTGCAGATTGTCGTAAATGCCGCATTATGTCATCTTATTCTCATTCACACTGACATCGTGTTTTGGATTTTACGTTTCGGAAAATGAGTTAGGAATAGTGCATAGTACCACATTGTACTAATACATCTATAAAAACACCCGAAAAATTGATTCTGAGAGTTTCAAAGAATAAGAAGATAAACAGAATGTGATTATAACTCGCTCCTAGAGATCCAAATGATTACGTAGCCCACTTCCCTATATGATACGTCAACGATTTGGGTCTTAAAAACAAAATTGAAGAAACGCATTTTCGAGGTCTCCTGTTTATAACATGCATCTCATGAATGAAAATGTTTCGTATATGGTGCAACAGTCTAAAAATATTACGGCAGATATCTTTCATCTCTGTCTACTGTGGCTGAGGATTCGATCGCAGATAAATACTTGTGACAAGCAAGATTATGAAGATGACTGCTGCTAGTTACATTCCCAGTATTTTAAGTTGTGCTCTTAGATTCCTGTCTAACTGCATACTCGGAAATCGCTACATATTGGGGAAAAATGGTGAATTATTTCTGACAAGAAAAAATATAAAGGTCACTGTCGGTTGTTTCACTCACAGAAATTTCATCTCCGACAATTTCATATTTCGTATTTTAAACACACAGAAATCACGAAATCATTACTGAGGAAGTACGCTCTTACATGTAAGTAATAACGAATATTACAGAAAAATCTTAACTTACACGAATAACAATGTCTCAGAAAGTGTTGCATATGTGAAGGGGAAAAAAAATTTTTGCCTCCACCCATGCGCAAACCCTTGTCCTTTCGTAGTGCTTTCCCGCGCTCTAACCACTGGCCCACGCCACACAACGAAAACATAGCGCTCAATTCTTGTACTATTGCGTAGAGGAACAAAGGTTGACTTCATTGCCAAACGGTGCTGCGTAGGTCCATGACCTTGTGGATAACATCGGAAGTTCACTGAGGCTTTTTGCAGATGATGCTGTGGTATATCGAGAGGTTGTAACAATGAAAAATTGTACTGAAATGTAGGAGGATCTGCAGCGAATTGACGCATGGTGCAAGGAATGGCAATTGAATTTCAATGTAGACAAGTGTAATGTGCTGCGAATATATATAAAGAAAGATCCCTTATCATTTAGCTACAATATAGCAGGTCAGCAACTGGAAGCAGTTAATTCCATAAATTATCTGGGAGTATGCATTAGGAGTGATTTAAAATGGAATGGTCATATAAAGTTGATCGTCGATAAAGGAGATGCCAGACTGAGATTCATTGCAAGAATCCTAAGTAAATGCAATCTGAAAACAAAAGAAGTAGGTTACAAAAAAAAATGTGTGTGAAATCTTATGGGACTTAATTGCTAAGGTCATCAGTCCCTAAGCTTACACACTACTTAACCTAAATTTTCCTAAGGACAAACATACACACCCATGCCCGAGGGAGGACTCGAACCTCCACAGGGACCAGCCGCACAGTACACGACTGCAGCGCCCCCGACCGCTCAGATAATCTCGCGTGGCGAAGTAGGTTACAGTACGTTTTTTCGCCCACTGGTTGAATACTGCTCAGCAGTGTGGGATCTGTACCACATAGGGTTGATAGAAGAGATAGAGAAGATCCAACGGAGAGCAGCGCGCTTCGTTAAGGATCGTTTAGTAATCGCGAAAGTGTTACGAAGATGATAGATAAACTCCAGTGGAACACTCTGCAGGAGAGACGCTCAGTAGCTCGGTACGGGCTTTTGTTGAAGTTTCGAGAACATACCTTCACCGAGGAGTCAAGCAGTATATTGCTCCCTCCTACGTATATCTCGCGAAGAGACCATGAGGATAAAATCAGACAGATTAGAGCCCACACAGAGGCATACCGACAATCCTTCTTTCCACAAACAATACGAGACTGGAATAGAAGGGAGAACCGATAGAGGTACTCAAGGTACCCACCGCCACACACCGTCAGGTGGCTTACAGAGTATGGATATAGATGTATTTGTGGGAAAAAATACACAAAGGCACTAGTAACGTCAGTTCACACTCATGTAATATACGCAAGCTGAGCCAATGTCTTGATATTTAATTATCTTTAAACTCTTATTTGCATGAAAAACACGTATTTTGAGAGAACATTGACCGAAAACCTTTTTTTTTTTCGTTGTGATCATTCACAGTAACAACCTAACCTAACCATATTTCTAACAAAGGAAAATAGTCTATTATGAACTCACTTTCCTACCTGATGCGTCCTTTCGTGATTCTTTAGTAACGCAATCACTAAATCCAAAGCTAAAACCGCTAAATATGTTTAAAACAACAAATTATAGGTGTACATAAACCACAGATCACCGATCGACAGGGCCAGACCGAAGTCCAAAAACTTTCGCTACAATTGTCGTAAAATCGGTGGGAGGACCGTTCGGTAACAAGTCTCAGAAGCTTACTGAATAGGATATTTCGATAAAGAACCGAAAATGACGTCACTACCGAAACTAACGTACTACACCGATCGGTATGAACGATACAGAATAGGGTCCCAGGAGACGGCCCCGGTGCTCTTCGCTGCGCAGTTGCGGAGAAGACTGTGCGCGGGTCTCCACCCATGCCCCACAGACAGGCGGCAGACGGCGGCTGACGTTGTGACGCCGAGTCCCTCCCTGCGTTCGCTGTTTCAGCATCGGCGGCAGCAGACACGAACAGCAGGCGGCAGACACAGCCTGGTCTCGAACCGGAGGCTGCTGCTGGCGATGCGCAGTCGTCTATTGGTCCAGTGGTGCTCCAGCATCGTAGTGCGGCTATCCCTGAATCGGATAACTTCCTGTCCTCAAATTCAGCCTCATTTGTACTCCGTTACTGCCCATTTGTTTCTCTAACGCCTGATGTCTAGTCACATTTCCCATAACAGAGAGACCTGCTTGAGTGCAGTGGCAATGACCCACTTACTACATCATTCTTTGCTGCGTGGGGCAGTTTACCATTGCGCTCAGCTACACTTGTTTCACAAATCATGCATCTGTTATTGTGCCCTACTTGTCGACGTAGCATGGCTGACAGCCAGCGCTGAGGTCATCAGTCCCCTAGAACTTAGAACTACTTAAACCTAACTAACTTAAGGACATCACACACATCCATGCCCGAGGCAGGATTCGAACCTGCGACCGTAGCGGACACGCGGTTCCAAACTGAAGCGCTTAGAACCGCACGGCCACACCGGCCGGCAATACTCCGTGGTGGCCTCCATGCTACTCTCAGCGCTTACAATAAAGATTTAATACTTTTACCAGAATTCTGGGTAGTGTTACTACGCACTGTAGTAGGAGTAAGACTATCTACAGTCTGTATATGTGGGTGTCTCACTGTTGTTTGCTTGTTAGATGATCGTGTTATACCTCATGTAAGAACAGAAACATCTACCAGCATGTGTCAAAATTCGACAGTAACAGCATCGTGAACATTCGAAACAGTGGTTTATCGTTCCGTGATATCACTACTTCCGTTGATTGGCATCCCACGATTGTCAAACAGATATGGAACTGATGCATTCAGTAGATCACTGTTCAGCAACATGAGGGATCTCAACACTCACATACATCTGATGCCCAAGATACAGACATTTTGTTCACTCAGCTGTGCAGGGTCACAAAGTAACTATACATGCGTTGAATCAGGAAATAGGTTTATTTGCTACAGGACAAGTATCCACACGGAGAGTGCGGTGACCTCTCGAGCACTATGGACTACCAGTGCGGAAACCATTACTGCTGCATCCCTCGACACAGCAGCTGAGGGAGGTGTGGTGCCAACACTGGACACAGGAGTGGCACCATGACGTCCTTTCTGCATATAGATTCACGGTTTCCATCAGTCCCGTCATCGCCATATGTGCTGCAATACCTGACATAATGCTATTGAGGGCCATAGGGTACAGGACATGTCAATTTCTGGTTATCCGATGACGTCAATCAAGATGAAGGATTTTTTAGGGTAATTTGAATTTTGGCGGGAAAGTGCCACTCCCCCAAACCCATAAAAAATGGCACGAAGTTCAAATTCCACCATGGCAATGTATCACAAACCCGCTATCTCTACTAAGCAAAGAAAATGGTGGGAAAAAAGGACTTGTTTTTATTATTTAACAAATTTCAGACAGGTGTGACTCCACTGGGTCTGGACTGCAGCTGGCAGAGGGTGCTCTCCTGACGTCAGCTGATGACGCAAGTACCGTCATTCAAGATGACGGCACCCAGTGTGTTCACCGCGAGCTCCATAGCCCAACTGACTTACTTCATATCGTGCCCACCAGAGGGCGCTACCATGAAGTTGCGAGATTACACAGGATCGTCTGCTCTCTCTCGCGCACGCGTGTTATAACTAAACACACGCCGCGCCACCGGCCCGCGGGCGTCCGACAGCTTAACGTCGCACACCTTCGGCCTCCACCTCCATGCACACGCCGGACATAGTCTTCTGTAAATATGCTAACTAAAGTAACACCCACATCGCGCATATGACCTATCAATTACCCAAGTACTTAATTCCATTTCAATTTTAATCATATTCAATTTACAATTTCAATATTCAATGATCAAATGAGAAGTTCCACAATTTCCCACTATCAGCACGGTGTTCATTCACGACCTAGCACCCCCACCCCTAGAATGCTGCACTCCTACTGGCTACTGCATTAGTCACGTGATTCGACTATATTGGTAGGAATAGGTGTTCACTATACTTTCAATTACCTAGTTTCATCTACTTTTCAAAGTCCAGACCGCCACCTCTTTCTAGGAACCGGCGCCGATTTTGAATTCTGGCAGTAAAGAAAGGTCACTTGGGCTTTCACTACCAACCTAAAAAAATGGTTGCAAACAAAACTCACTGCCAATAACCTAAGCCTCCAGGGCAACCTCTTCCTAGGGGTTGCTGGTAAAAGGACTCAGGCCACACTAGGCTGATGGAGAGAAGAAGGAGTGTACTTTATTTATTTGAGAGCAAAAATGGCTCTGAGCGCTATGAGACTTAACATCTGTGGTCATCAGTCCCCTAGAACTTAGAACTACTTAAACCTAACTAATCTAAGGACATCACACACATCCATGCCCGAGGCAGGATTCGAACCTGCGACCGTAGTGGTCACGCGGTTCCAGACTGAAGCGCCTTTAACCGCATGGCCACACCGGCCGGCTATTTGGGAGCAATTTATTTAGGGATGGAGTATATGTATCACAGAACACACGCTCTGACATGCCCCACAGCATACAGACCTGCAAACTACTCCTACATAACTCATGTATAACGCTCTACACACACTCTTGCTAATTGTAAACCGTCAAAAATAACATATTGCACAACCTACAGACATGCGAACCACTCACAAACAATGCAATGCATTTACGTCAAGATAGCCAAACAACTCCTAAATTGTCAAAATAATAATCCATCTAAAACACTCTGCTTGCTAATCGTCAACAGTCGAAATCATACATCAGTCTTTATTTAAACAATTAGAGCCAGCACCACCACGAAGTGTATTCGCCACTGAGTCCATAGCCCAACTGACTTAGTTCATATCGATGCTACTAGAGGACGCTGTAGTGACGTCAGGTGATGACGCAAGTACCATAATCTAAGATGGCTGCACCTAGTGGGTTCACCACGACTCCAGACCCCAGCTGGCTTAGTACATTTCGTCGCCGCCAGAGTACGCCACCGTGACACCAACTGATGACTCAAGTACAGTTATCCATGATAGCGGCAAACAGTGTGTTCTCCACGAGGTCTAGTACTCAGTACCACAAGCAGAGGACACTGTCGTCCATTTCCTGACGTAAACCGAGATGGTCAGGGAAAATGGTGGCAAAACGACTCAGCCTGCTCTGTGCTGCTGGGCAGAGTAAGGATGGAGTGCACTCTACTTATTTTCAAACAACTTATTTAAGGATACAGTATATCTATCACACTCACACAAAACATCCACCCCGATGTGCCTGGGGTCATGTTCACAGCCCACAGACACGCAACCAACTCGTAATTTCAGTACACAATAGCAAACTGCTCCTAAATAATTCTTCACACTGATGTGTAGACACGCTCAGTACTCGTAAACTGTCCAAATAGCGCGCAGCAGGTACTACAGAGCCACTTGCGAATTAATGCAATCAACGCACCCAACACAGTCCACTGCCCCCTGTTCAATAGAGTACACAGGAGGTAGCGATAAGTGATGCATCCGTCAGATGTGAAACCGCGTACAGCCCCTGCTCGGCTTCCGCAAGCATGAGGTAGATGCACCCCCATTCATACGTAACACATGACAAATTACTATCCACTAGACACCGATGATGACGCGATCGCACGTACGGTCGACGCGGCTGTCAACTGTCAAACCACGCACAGGCCCCATGCCCACGTCCCGCATGTAGCGGCACCCCCATTCATACGTAACACCTGAGAAATTCCTACCCAAATACGTCTTCACCTACACACACGTGCTGACGTGATCGGGCGGAAGCGCAACCGCGAGCTGCAGCCGAACGCAGGCCAAAGTTGTATGCAGGCGCTGTTAATGACCGATGTCTTATTTACAGTGCGCGCACTCCAAGCAGAGCCGTGCGCGTTCGGCATTCCTTGCTACCCTCACTCTAACTGCAGTCCGGCGAAGGCGCTGCAGAATTCCGTTCCACAGTAGCAGAACCTGCTTTCTCCTTAGCAATTCTAATGGACCATACATGACGTTTGACTCACGCTTCACCGCGTGTAGCTATATACCATCGCAAACGCATCTAGCAACGTTATCAATCTTATACTCAAGTCACATTGCTATCTAAAATAATAACCAAGTCTAACTCTACTAAATTCTATGGCCCTCCAGAAATAGTTAACACTCGCTTTCTTATTGTCTCAGCTTGCATGTGCCAAAATTCCTGCCCTAACAGAACCTATTTACCAAAATATCGCCGAATCTAGTATTCCTCCCAGACATACAGTGATAGCGTTCCTGCTCTCAACATACGCAAATGTTCTGATCGCTCCTAAATCCCATCACAATCAATCGAGCATTTTCTTCCTGGGGCTTTCAGTCGTTATTTTGCAAAGATTGCTAAATTGCACCGACAGTTCCCTCAATCTACACACGCCCAACCTGTTCTTTCTTTCTACAGACGCTACACTGATCACCATTTTGCACCAACAACTAAACATCGCAAAGTTGTCTGCATCAAATACATACGATTCTCGCAAGAATATTGGAGCATCAAACCGATCTCCAACCAGGGAATATTTCAGCGAGTACTGTCTCGATCTGGTAAACATGCAATTCATATCCCCCACCATACCAAATCATCCCCTTTACATCAGCGAACCGAAGTCACTCCCTCAGAACTGATGTGAAAGATAGGTTCGTTCCCCCCGGCACAAACGCGTTACTATTTCCGCTTCCTTGCTCGCATTTCTACAGACATCTCTAGACTCTTCGATTAATAGAACAACCATATTTTCGCCATAATATTACACAATTTTCGCCGTACTTCCCGATATGAGGAGGACAGCAGTAGCCTCCCGATCGCTAACGCAACATAATGCACAAGATATAGACTACACATTATTTCTCCGCAAACACCAAATTTTAGCGAGGTGTAACATGCTGTAAACCATTGACTAACTACAAACAAATAGAGTAAAATAATATTTGCACATTCGAATACTGAAGTCGGTGATGTAACAGATTCCAGATGATTAATATTGCTTACAAGCCAACTAGGGTCTTTCCCACGTCTAGAGAACAGGTAAACATGTGTCCAACACACCGCAATCGATATTCCCTCAACTAAATAAAGGCACCAAATGTGCAGAAGCAGTCGACCGAACAATTTACAAGGGAGGGAATAACACTCCACCACAAACGCACCATCTTCTCAAAGTTACACTTGATCACGGAAGTCGCCCAGCACATACTTAGTTCGCTATTCGGTCGTCTAGAAGATGGTAAAGTTAACTATGATACATTCCTACAATCCAACAGGCCTCTGCATTTGAAAGACTGCTACCATTAACATGGGAACGCGTATCAATACCACCACAGACTTTGCATACACGAACACATTCTAGAAAACCCCTCACATATTTCTCGGCGCTGTTACCTAGGAAGAGGTGGCGGTCTGGACTTTGAAAAGTAGTTGAAAGTATAGTGAACACCTATTCCTACCTGTATGATGCCGAATCACGTGACTAATGCAGTAGCCAATAGGAGTGCTAGGTCGTGAATGAACACCATGCTGATAGTGGGAAAGTGTGGAGAGAGAGCAGACTATCTTGTGTCATCACGCGACTTCATGATAGCACCCTCTGGTGGGCATGATATGAACTAAGTCAATTGGGCTATGGAGCTCGCGGTGAACACACTGGGTGCCGTCATCTTGAATATCGGTACTTGCGTTGTGATCTGACGTCAGGTGAGCGCCCTCCTGTGGCACCAATATGAACTAAGCCAGTTGGGTTCTGGAGGTCGTGGTGAACACACTGGGTGCAGCCATCTTCAATAACGTTACTTGTGTCATCAACTGACATCAGGAGAGCGCCCTCTGCTGGCACTGATATGAACTAAACCAATTCCAGTCCAGGCCCAGTGGAGAACACACCTGCCTGAAATTCGTTAAATAATAGAGACAAGTCCTTTTCCCCACCATTTTCTCTGCTTAGTAGAGGTAGCGGGGGTGTCATGCATTATCATGGTGGAATTTGAACTTTGCGGCATTTTTTCTGGGCGACAGGGGCATGGCACTTTCTCGCCCACCAAAATTCAAACTTCCCGACAAAATCCGCCATCTTGATAGACGTCATCGCTGCCATCTTGGATGACCTCATCGCCGCCATCTTGGATAACAGTACTTTGGGGTGATGTCAGCTTTGTTCCAATACTCTCATAGTCGTTGTATTTCCGACTACTTAAGGACAGTGAATTGCCTTATCTTTGATGTCTCCAAAACTTTATCTTTCCACAAGATGATGCAAGACCACACGTAACCACACTGCACAAAATGTTCAAATGCATGTGAATGCGTATGAGACCAAACTGCTGAGGTCATCGATCCCTAGACTTACACCCTACTTAAACTAACTTACGCGAAGGACGACACACACACCCATGCCCGAGGGAGGACTCGAACCTCTGGCAGGAGTAACCGCCCAGTTCATGACATGGTGCCTCTAACTGCACGGCCACTCCGCATGGTCCACGCAGTCCAAACCTACCTCTATACAGAGGGTGTAAAACTGTAGTCCTGCCCAACACATTCTCGAGATCTCTCGCCCAATGAATACATTTGGTCACGGGTTGCGGAAAGACTAGCATTTTTGCACTTCACACTACGATTGGCATGTAACTGAAGGAGCATAGCGTGCTGAACACATGCCTCTCATACAAGCTCAGTTCAACTCAATGCCCAGCCAAATAAGAGCCATCGTTGCTGCCAGAAGAGGCAATTCTGTGTACTGCTTGGGCCACTCATATTAATGTGACCACCTGACAAAAGCCTGAAAGACCACCTTTTGGAATGTGAGATGTGCAGAAAGAGTCAGTGACGTTCTACGGATACAGAGAGGGATGTTGAGTCATGCCTACTCCAGGGCCGTTGGCAGCTGAGCTAAGTTTCTCGGTTGAGGCTCCATGGTGGGATCGAGCTGGTCCCACAGATTCTCAACTAGGTTCAATCCGGCGAGGTTGGCGTCCAGGGCAGTACAGTAAACTCATCCTGGTGCTCCTCGAAACACGCACATACACTGCAAGCTATGTGACACGAACTTTGTCCTGCCGGTAGATGGCATCGTGTCAAGGAAAAACAAAATTCATGTATGAGGCAGATGGATATATGTATTTTGTTGAAATATTGTGCCTCCAGAATGATGAGATTACCCAGGGAATGTCATCGAAAACATTCCCCAGATCATAACGCTCCCTCCTGGTTGCAGGGTGTTTCCTTTCAGACATTCCTATGGAACATAATACGTGATTCATCTGAAAAGGACAGCTGTCGAGACACTCAGTGGCCGCCAGTTGAAGTATTGGAGTGCAAATTACAGCCTTTTCCGCAGTCAGCATGGGTTCATAAACCAGAGACCTGCAGCAGAGCTCATACACAGCGAATTTCACTGAGCGGTCGTAGAGGAGACACTGTTGATACCTCCTTGGGTCATCTAGGTGGTCAATTGCTTAACAGTTGCACGTCTATTCCCCCATACACATCTCCGCAGCCGTCGTTCACCTCTGTTGTCTATTGCCCGAGGTGCACCACAGTTGCCTCAGTGCCGGTTTTGAATGCACGGTATACTTTAACCACAACGGCACATGAACAGTTTACAAAAATAGCCATTTCGGAAATACTTCCACCCTTGGTCCAAAAGCCAATTATCATGTCCTTTTGGGCATCATATAAATCACTCCATTTCCGCATTATGATAACGACTGCATTGTTTTCCGCATCCCCCCGACACTGCTGGTGGTGTCACCTGTCACGTCATTTCTTTGAGTGGTTATTGTATGTTGACATTGAACATAGGCGGTGGTCACATTAATGTTACTGGACCGTGTAAAATTCGGAACCTGTATACTTCCAAATCACCTACAGATTTATTCACGCATTCTTTCTACTACACCGTATGCGCACTATGAGTAAAATGTCATTATTTTCTATCGTTCCTCGTGAGCAGTTTCAATGGCCAGTAATGTATTTTCGATCGTTCTTGCAATGTGCTACAAGGGTATCATCAACGATTACCACTGACGGCTTCTGATTTATATTCCAAAACAATGTTTGCATATAACTCCTTATCTTGCAGGAGTTGCAAGTCTTAATCTAGTAATGGTTTTCCATGAATTTCAGAACGTAACGTGTCATCTAACACTGCAGTTGTTTCCTAACTTGTGGATGTGGAGCGTTATGGTTTTGCACAGATATTAATTAGACAACGAAACTAATTTTCGTTATAACAAGAACGATAGAAAGAAAGAAGGACCATTCAACAACCCATAATACTTGAACTCTGCTTCTACTGAAAGCAAATCTAGTATCTTAAGCAGAAATAAATTATTGTTCATTTAACACATCAGACTGAAGAAGGCAAATCTATATTGGCGCTTTGCACACCTATTATCAACATTAATAATTGTACACCAGCCTACTGCAACGTTACCCTGTTTTAAAATACTCAAAGTAAACTAGAAATAACTACACAGGACAACAAACAGTTGTGAAATCAGGTTTCCTCTATCCGCTATTATTTTGTTGATTATTGTTATTTAACATGCACTTCTACACGAAATGTGTAGTTTCATCTCTGATTTGTGCGCTTTTAAATCGCTTGAATGAGGATTGGTCCCTGTATGTTTGCCCTATTGTCAGTCTGCTTCCTAATTAGTTCCAGAAATATCCACCAGATAGAGTTGGAGGCTACTGTGTGAGCTCCCGCGGTACCAAACAGAGCGAGGATGGGCTTCGCATGATAGTTTGGTTAGGAAGCATCTCCGATGTAGATTTTTGCATTTGTATTGCCGAATAGATATAAAATAACTTAAGTAAAGGAAGTTGTGTAAATCACCTTGATGGTTTTTGCTACATATGCAGAAAATAAACGTTGAAAAGAAACCGAAGACCTATAATTGACTTTGTAAAGACTTTCGCAATAAGTCTGTAAAACTTGTACAAAACATTTACGATCGTGGGCTACCGGAAAACGAAAACGTGTGAAACAAAAGCCACTCTGATAGCTTTTGTTTGTAAGGACTAGTGTTGTCCGTCTGATACTAATGAAGATGACAGTGATTATGCGGGTTTGCAATGAATTGCTTAAAGATTAAACTGAGATGAGTTAATAACTCATCCCCGATGAGCCATTCCAGTTGTAATAAGTCTCTACTGTTACTATGTAATAGCGCACCTATTCGAAAATGTTATGCATCTTTATAGCTAAAGTTCTTTTCTGCTATTTTAGTCAACGAAACTTATGAGAAAAAGGTTCTTTCTAGATGTGATTTAACAATTTGTATAATAAAGGTAAATACTCATTTTGTTTCAATGAGAAGCGGCAGCATTCGTCTAATTTGGGTATGAATAGGTCCTCAGATTGTTTACTAGCTAGTGAAGATACTACTTCTTAATATTTCTTTTTGTTTTATTTCACAATTAGTTTGTCACCCATAGTGAAACACAACACACAGTTATTTATTAGTGTCAACATTTTTACCAATCAACAAGACAACAAAAACGTAGTTTCATCACCAAAACCTCTTTTTACTTGGTAGGAGCCCATTTTCAAGTGATTACACACGATGTGTCATGTACTAAAGCCTATAAGTTAAATCAGCTAACTACTATGTCCAGCCTAATTTGGCACACATCCAGTTCAGTATAACATAGAATTGTTGTCCAAAATGTTCTAGAATTTTCTTTGTCAAAATAATTATTACAATGACATCTGATTTTACAAACAGTGTCAATTTATGTAAAAATTGTATCTTTTATGGTTACAAAAATCTGAGTTACAAAAGAAATTTTATATACCTGGAATAAAATTTAGAACTATCAAGATACGGCACATCCCAAGATTTGTTTACATATTGAAAAATTATATAATTTACGTCATCCGAAATTGAAATTAATTACGACTTTTCAGTATACTGAAGACTATTTTCTGATGAATGATAATTACGATTTTCTACAGCTCATATGAGATTCGGAATTTTGTTGAATAGATGTGATTTACGGGAAAAACTGCATATATGAAACAAAATCTAATAAAAACCTTTGAAGTTAACAATTCTTTTTAAACATAGACTTCGTAAAGCAAAATCTGTACGATGACCAATTTTCGTAATTTTATGTTCTCATGTTTTAGCTCGCAATGAAAAGGTAAATTTGGAAAAGAATATTAGTTCATAAATACTTCGTAGTATTGCATACCTATACAAAAGCCGTAAATCCCATACTTTACGATCTAAATCGGAATAAATGTTACTCAAATGGGTGTGGAATCGTATCTTTCGGTTTACCCAGGCTTGTGTCGTAACGTCTTTTCGAGCCAGAAATCCCTTAATTTTGATTTGTTATACTCTCAAGAAGACAATCTCGTGTTTTGTTCCGAAATTAGAGGACTGCTGAGAATATGGGTCTTCTTGGATGTTTTCTAGATGATTTTCTCTTTTCTATGGGCACCTCAACGCAAGTTTAAAATTTGTACTTATACACAGTTGTAACAAATATAGTTCAATATCAGCTGCTCACTCAATGAAAATGAAAGAAGAACATTAAACCGTAGCTTTGATTTGTGAAATGATTAAGTATCATAAACATCAATGGGTGGTTTGTCTAGACTTAGGTAAACATTCTCCTTGGTTATCAAAGTGGCGTCACTAAATAAGCTTGCTTCTTGTGCCTCTGGAATAGAAGATCCAAAGCACACCACTGGGTTAGAAAAAAATGGTCTAAGAGAGAAAACATGGACGCTAGGAGGAAGAATGTCATTAGTTGGAAGAAAAAAAATCATCTTTTCTCCACTGCATATGAAGTTGCGCCTTTTGAAACAGTTTGCAAATTCTTTTGATAAGAATGGATCACGCCTTGTACATACAGGGAAAAACGTTGGAGTTGAATATGGAATAATCAAAGCAGGAATATGTGACGATCCACAAATAAGGCAATTCTGCATATGAAAACTGTGGAGGTCCGCTACCAAGGAAGATCGGATATGCACGTGATGGCAGCCTACTGCTGGAATTTAAAAATGGACTGCTCCAAAATCCCCTGAATCTTCTGAAGTGTGTAGTGACTAGGTGGTTTCATGAGCGACTTTTTTCCTTTATTACGTATAAAATAATATTTCTATAATACAATAGTAAAACTATTGTTTCTATCTTTTATCCATGGACTAAAATTAAAATAGTATAACATATATTACACTAAAATCTTATACACTCCTGGCAATGGAAAAAAGAACACATTGACACCGGTGTGTCAGACCCACCAAACTTGCTCCGGACACTGCGAGAGGGCTGTACAAGCAATGATCACACGCACGGCACAGCGGACACACCAGGAACCGCGGTGTTGGCCGTCGAACGGCGCTAGCTGCGCAGCATTTGTGCACCGCCGCCGTCAGTGTCAGCCAGTTTGCCGTGGCATACGGAGCTCCATCGCAGTCTTTAACACTGGTAGCATGCCGCGACAGCGTGGACGTGAACCGTATGTGCAGTTGACGGACTTTGAGCGAGGGCGTATAGTGGGCATGCGGGAGGCAGGGTGGACGTACTGCCCAATTGCTCAACACGTGGGGCGTGAGGTCTCCACAGTACATCGATGTTGTCGCCAGTGGTCAGCGGAAGGTGCACGTGCCCGTCGACCTGGGACCGGACCGCAGTGACGCACGGATGCACGCCAAAACCGTAGGATCCTACGCAGTGCCGTAGGGGACCGCACCGCCACTTCCCAGCAAATTAGGGACACTGTTGCTCCTGGGGTATCGGCGAGGACCATTCGCAACCGTCTCCATGAAGCTGGGCTACGGTCCCGCACACCGTTAGGCCGTCTTCTGCTCACGCCCCAACATCGTGCAGCCCGCCTCCAGTGGTGTCGCGACAGGCGTGAATGGAGGGACGAATGGAGACGTGTCGTCTTCAGTGATGAGAGTCGCTTCTGCCTTGGTGCCAATGATGGTCGTATGCGTGTTTGGCGCCGTGCAGGTGAGCGCCACAATCAGGACTGCATACGACCGAGGCACACAGGGCCAACACCCGGCATCATGGTGTGGGGAGCGATCTCCTACTCTGGCCGTACACCACTGGTGATCGTCGAGGGGACACTGAATAGTGCACGGTACATCCAAACCGTCATCGAACCCATCGTTCTACCATTCCTAGACCGGCAAGGGAACTTGCTGTTCCAACAGGACAATGCACGTCCGCATGTATCCCGTGCCACCCAACGTGCTCTAGAAGGTGTAAGTCAACTACCCTGGCCAGCAAGATCTCCGGATCTGTCCCCCATTGAGCATGTTTGGGACTGGATGAAGCGTCGTCTCACGCGGTCTGCACGTCCAGCACGAACGCTGGTCCAACTGAGGCGCCAGGTGGAAATGGCATCGCAAGCCGTTCCACAGGACTACATCCAGCATCTCTACGATCGTCTCCATGGGAGAATAGCAGCCTGCATTGCTGCGAAAGGTGGATATACACTGTACTAGTGCCGACATTGTGCATGCTCTGTTGCCTGTGTCTATGTGCCTGTGGTTCTGTCAGTGTGATCATGTGATGTATCTGACCCCAGCAATGTGTCAATAAAGTTTCCCCTTCCTGTGACTATGAATTCACGGTGTTCTTATTTCAATTTCCAGGAATGTATTTTAGAATTTTGAGATTCTAGGAAAATATTAATGAAATGTTTGAATTCAGGGCATCAAATTCTTAGAAAATCAGCTTAAAATACTTCGGCACCAAAGCAACTATTCATCTGTGGTACGCAAATAAATAGCAATCTACACGAATCTTAATGCTATCGTTTTCAGTCAAGACTAGTTAATGCAATTATAGTAAGAAACAGCAAAGTCGGAGCATTATTAAACATTTCATAGGATTTTTAGCCAGCTCATTGTTATACTGATAATAATTCTATGCTTTTCCGTGTGAGTATTATCATGTGCTCTGTGGTAATGAAGGTTAGAGTTTAATGTACTTTGAATCAGAATTATTACAAAGGAGCGCTATCTCACGTGAAAGGGCAGTGGGAAAGGAACTGGGCATAATCATGTTTAAGGAGCCATCACATAATTTGCATGAAATGTGTGGTGTCACCGCCAGACACCACACTTGCTAGGTGGTAGCTTAAATCGGCCGCGGTCCATTTAGTACATGTCGGACCCGCGTGTCGCCACTGTGTGATCGCAGACTGAGCGCCACCACAAGGCAGGTCTCGAGATACGGACTAGCACTCGCCCCAGTTGTACGGACGACATTGCTAGCGACTATACTGACGACGCCTTTCCCTCATTTGCCGAGAGACAGTTAGAATAGCCTTCAGCTAAGTCAATGGCTACGACCTAGCAAGGCGCCATTAGCCTTACATAGTTTGATAGTTATCGTATGAAATGTCTCATCAAGAACGATGTATACAACAAGGATTAAAAGTTAAGTATTCCAGCAGCTACATACTTTTCTTTATAACATTAATAAGTATCCTGTTTCAGACCTCTATCTAGCCTACGTGAGATTATGCGTGCCTTTCGGCTACCTCAGTGTGGCGTAGCTGTCTTGTTACGTCACAATAAAATGAGTCAGAGAAACACTAGGAATTGTTAATCTTTTTCAACGAGAGCCCAACGATTCCATGGGTGCGCCACATCACACATAAAATACAATGTGGACTGCTGATGTGTTGCAGATATTGTTAATTATCTCTGTTGGATTCTGCTGAAAGAACAAGTTTTGGGAAGTACTCGAACATGTTAGATAGGCTGCACCAAAAATAACTACATCACGTGAACCGGCCAATGCGAAGGCCCTCGTGATAAAATAAAACGTTATAAACTACACAGAGGGCATCAACCGCATTCACCAAATTTCATTAATAAAACCCAGTGGGGTGACGAAGTGGGATGACCCAGAAGTCACAGTTAGGAGATCAATGGTTTGTATCTCTATCAGTCCATCCACATTTAGGTTTCCTGCAGTTTTCCAAGCATAAGCTTGGACAGGAGACTGCTGAGAAAGAAACCTAAATGTGGATGGCCTGACAGAGATTCGAACCACTGCCCTCCTGACTGTGAGTCCTGTGTCTTCCCACTTCGCCACCTCGCTGGGTTTGAGCTTCTGTTTACGGAGAGGAGTTTTGTCCTACACAGAAATATGGAAATGTATGCGCATGCGCAAGTGCCCATGTGTGTGTGTGTGTGTGTGTGTGTGTGTGTGTGTTCAGTGAAAGGCGGGTTGGGGCGACGGTAGGGGCACGCAAAGGCGTACTTCCAGGAACATTGCAACGCTTTGCCACTCGAAAAACTAAGGTGGCAGATACACACATTCCGCATTTACTGTTGTTCCTGTTCGCTTGAGGAATGTCGTAGGTCGCAGCCATCTCTATAAAAGTATCGTGCAACAAGCAGCCTGTAGGGCAAACCACACGAAGGAGGAACTTCGTCACTAGGTCACTTTCCGACATCTGTATATTTTTACATGTACAGGGCATGAAAAAAAATATGGAGATACCAAAAGCACAATCCCTTACCATACCTAACGCGGTGTAGGAAAATCGTTGGCGTGCTAAACAGCTCCTGATCATCCTGGAATGGCTAAATACGGGTCATGTACGGTTTTCACTTATACCATTCTTCGTGCAAAATAATGCCAACTTCAGCTAACAATGATGGAAATGGATACCAATCACGAACGCTTCTTTCCAAATTTGACCGTAAAAGCTCAATAATATTGAAATCTGTGACTGTGGTGGCCAGGGCAGTCGCGACAATTTTAATTTTATCTCCTCATCACAAACCAGTCCTGGACGATGCGAGCTGTGTGAACGGCAGCAATGTCTTCCTGGAACACAGCATCACTATTGGAGAACAAATATTGTACCGTGAAATGGATCCGCTCAGCCAAAATTGTCACACAATCTTTGGCAGTAATATGACCGTGCAGAGTAACCATGAGGTCCAAGGAATACCAGGGTATGGCTGCCCAAATCATCACCAAACCCTCGCAATGTTTCGCTCTTGGCAGCAAGCTGTCTGTATCATAGGCTCGCGACATGGGTATGCAAGACCTAAATTCGGCCAGATTGGAAACACTGTGAAATAAGTCTCATCTGACAATATGGCTCTCTTTGATTGCTCAATAGTTAAGGTTTTATGGCTTCAGTACCACGTTTTTCTGTTACGGCTATTTCAATTGCTGATGCTTGGTTCTGAAATCGACCTGCAATCCCTGCTTACGAAAACCCCTTCCTGTTGTTTTGATGCTGACAGTGTTCTCGAGTGCGACATTGAGTTCCGCAGTGACTTTTATAGCTTTTGGCCTCTTATTTTTCGTCACAGTCCCCTTCAATAATCATCTGCGATGGTTACTCAACACACACTTTCGTCTGCATTTGTGACTCAAGAGGACGCGTTTCCGCTCTCATTGTATTCGGTATAAATCTTTGATACCGTGCCTCATGAAACACCAACCACTTCAGCTACTTGGTAACAGAAGCAAATGCCATAAAAACACCGAAAATTTGGCCATGTATGAATTCACTTACCTCTGACATAACACACTTACAGCTACATAGAACAGTGTTCTGACCACGACTGGCAGAACGCATTGACGATATTGTACTTTTCCTGTTCGTGATCAAATACAACACCACAACCAGCGGGTTTTGCTAGTAACTGCATTTATGTTCAGGCAATCAATGCATTTCTCGCAGTGTTCCCATATTTTTGTCCAACCCCTGTATATCTACATCCATTGTGTGCAAAACCATTATGAAATGTATGGTAGAGGATACTTCCCACTGTACTAATTAGGCTTCTTTTCCTTCCATTCATGGGCATCGTGCGAGAAGAATGGCTGTTTATACAATTTTGTACTCACTGTAATTAATCAAATCTTGTGCTATGGGGGCGTTGCAGTGTATTCCAAGATTCGTCATCCAAAACTAGTTCCTGACAATTTATATGTAGATTTTCCCTGAATAGTCTGCGTCGTTCTTCAGGTGTCTGCCACTTCAGATTCTCCAGCATTTCGATGACACTCTCCCACAGATCAAACTAACCTGTGATCATTCCTGCTGCCCTTCTCTGTATACGTTCAATACTCTTGTTTGTCCTATTTGGAAAAGGTCCCACACACTAGAGCAATATTCTAGGAAGGGTCCCACAAGTGTTTCGTAAGTAATTTCTTTTGTAGAATGAGCACTTCCCTAGTATTCTACCAATGAAACGACGTCTGCCATCTACTTTACCTACGGCTGAGCATATCTTCCCTAGAACACTTGAACGATTCTGTTGTCTAAATGATGTGGAATTATTCAGTTTACAAAGTACGTATATATAAAGACTTTTTACATTAATGAACACATTGTTTTTTAGTCCTACTCACTCAACTACACTTAAAAATATTCCTTTTCTCAGCCTACCAGTTTTAAAATAATATTCGCCCAAGAAGTAGGAGGGGTTGCTCAGGAAAAGTGATCTTGAGTTATATTTAAAACTTGATACGGTACCCGTCAGACGTAGTACTTTAATGGGCAAATAATCAAACAATTTTTTTCTACGTATTGAACTCCTTTCTGAGGCACTCACAACCTAATAATGAGCAATAAGTTCATTTTTTCCTCTAGTGCTGTAGGTGTGGAAATCACTATTCTTCTCAAGTTGTAATGGATTATTTATGACAAATTTCATTAGCAGATATATGAATTGTGACACTACAGTTAAAATGCACAGCTCAGTGAAGAAGTACCTACATGACGACTGCGGGTGAACACCACATACTATTCCTACTGCTCTCTTTTGGCAATCATTACTCTGTTTCTAACTAGTAAGTTCGCAAGAAATTTATTCCATGGGTCATTATTCAGTGTAAATGCGCAAAATATTTTAGGATGTTTGTTCGCTTGTTTCCAAGGTTAGGAATTATACGAAGAACAAAATTAGTTGAACTTAACTGTTTGAGAAACTCAGCAATACGCTTCTTCCAGTTCAAGTTTCATCAGTATGAAAATCCAAAAATTTGGAGCATTCTACCCTTTTACTGACTCCTGTTCTTGTGGCACGTCAGTTATTGATATTATTTATTGTACAGAACTAAATATAGTGTATTTTCCCAAAAATTTAAGGAGAGTCCAGTTTCAGAGAACCAGTTAATCACCCTTTGAAAAAGTATATTAACAATGTGTTCTGTTGCTTTCCCTTTAATAACATTTCTTAAAACAAAAGCATCATGTGTAAAAACGTACCAGTTCTGCGATCAACTTGGATTCCACAAGGAACTGTTGTGCGCAGCGACCGTAGACTATAAGGAAGGAGAGAGGCACAGCATTCAATCGCAATTACATTAGTTTTATTACTCTTGCATATGTGACGCAGGCTATTTAGAGAGGAAATCTAGATAGGCTAGAGTAGTAAAACTAATGGTTTGCGAATGATTGCTGTGTGCTTCTCCTTCCTTAAATTCTGCGATCATTCCGTTTCATGCCTTCAAAAACTGTTCCATCCAAGTATTTGTATTTGTTGACAGATACCAATAAGGCCTCGTTAATATTGTTGTTATGAGATACTACATTATTTTCGTTTTGCGAAGTGCATACTTTTGCGTTCTTAACATTTAAAGCAAGTTGCCAGGTTTTGCATCATTCTGAAATCCTACAAAGATTAGGCTGAATGTCTGTGGACCGTATTTCAGGTAGCTTTCAATCGCAAAAATAACTACACCATCTACAAAAAGTCTCAGGTTACCATTAATATTTTCTGCACTGCCATTAATATTCAACTTGAACAGCAAGGGCCCCAACACACTTCCCTTGGGAACAGGGTGTCCCAGGAGGAATGGTCTACATTCATGAACGTCACAGGAACGATAGTTTGAAGCAAAAAACTTCATACAGACATATGCCCTATTCCGAATGATTTTCGAGGCAGAAAACATTTAATGTACGTCTTTATTTATTTTCTGTATCCTTGAATAAATTGCCAGATTCACACATGTACACATGTACAACAGTTAGTAAATATAACAATATTCTTTGATTCATTATTCATTTACCATCAGCTTTACTTATTCCATAACTCACTTACGAATCTGTATTGTGCCCTACTTGTCGACGTAGCATGGCAGATGGCCAGCGCTGTCACTATAATTCTCCGTGGTGGCCTCCAAGCTACTTTCAGCACTTATATTAAAGATTTAATACTTTTACCAGAATTCTGCGTAGTGTCACTACGCAGTGTAGTAGGAGTACCACCACCTTCAGTAGATTCCTATTCAGCGACATCAGCGATCGCAACAATCACATATGTCTGGAGCCCAAGGGACAGACATGTTCACTCAGCTGTGCAGGATCACAAAGTAACGTTACATGCCAAGAACCATAAACAGGATTGTTTGCTACACGACAAGTATCCACGCGGAGAGTGAGGTGACGTCTCGGGCACTACGGACTATCAGTGCAGAAACCATTGCTGCTGCAACCCTTGACACAGCAGCAGAGGGAGGCTTGGTGGCAACCCTAACACAGGATTGGCAGCATGACACTCTTTCTGCGTATACCATCACGGTTTCCAGCTGTCCCATCATTGTCATACATGCCCCAATACCTGGCATCATGCTATTGAGGGCCAATGGGTACAGGACATGTCCACTTCTGGTTCTCACAGCCGGTAACTTGGACAGCAGTCGTTACATTTCCGACTCCTTAAGCCCAGTGATATTGCCTTATATTTGAGGACTCCAAAACGTTATCTTTCAGCAAGATGACGGAAGAGCACATGTAACCACAATGTCCAAACCTACCTCTATACAGAGGGTGTGCAACTATAGTCCTGGCCAACATGTTCTCCAGATCTCTCGCCCATTGAATACATTTGGTCACGGGTTGCCAAGAGACTAGGGTGCTTGCACTCGACACAACGATTGGCATGTAATTGAAGCAGCATAGCGTGCTGCACCCATGTCTGTCATACAAGCTCAGTTCAACTCAATGCCCAGCCAGATTAGAGCCACCGTTGCTGCCAGAAGTGGAAATTCTGCCTACTCCTTGAGCCACTCACATTAATGTGACCACCTGACAAGAACCTGACTGACCACCTTTTGCAGTGTGAGATGTGCAGAAGGAGTCAGTGAGGTTCTAGGGGTACAGAGAGGGATGTGGAATCATGCAGATTCCAGTGCCATTACCAGCTGAGCTAGGTTTCTTCGTTGAGGCTCCACGGTGGGATCGAGCTGGTCCCACAGATTCTCAACTAGGTTCAATCCGGGGAGGTTGGTGGCCAGGGGAGCACAATATACTCATCCTATAGCTCCTCGAAAGACGCACATACACTGCAAGCTATGTGACACGATGGTTTGGCCTGCTGGTAGGTGGCATCATGTCAAGGAAAAACAAAATTCTTGTAGGGGACAGATGGATATAAGCATTTTGTTGAAATATTGTGCCTCCATAATGATGAGATTACCCAGGGAATGCCACTGAAAACATTGCCCAGATCATAACGCTCCCTCCTGTAAGCAGTGTGTTTCCTTTCAGACATTCCTATGGAACATAATACGTAATTCATCTGAAAAGGTCAGCTTTCGAGACACTCAGTGGCCGCCAGTTGAAGTATTGGCGTGCAAATTACAGCCTTTTCCGCAGTCAGCGTGGGTTCATGAACCAGAGACCTGCTCCAGGGCTCATACACAGCGAAGTTCTCTGAACGGTCGTTGAGGAGACACTGTTGCTACCTTGGGTCATCTAGGTGGTCAATTGCTTAACAGTCGCACATCTATTCCCTCATACACAACACTGCAGCCGTCGTTCACCTCTGTTACCTATGGCCTGTGGTGCACCACAGTTGCCTCAATGCCGGTTCTGGATGTGCGGTATATGGTTCAAGTGGCTCTGAGCACTATGGAACTTAACTTCTGAGGCCATCAGTCCCCTAGAACTTAGACCTACTTAAACCTAACTAACCTAAGGACATGACACAAATCCATGCCCACGGCAGGATTCGAACCTGCGGCCGTAGCGGTAGCGCGGTTCCTGACTAAAGCGCCTAGAACCGCACGGCCACTCCGGCCGGCTGTGCAGTATACTTTAACCACAGTGGCACATGAACAGTTTACAAAAATAGCCATTTCGGAAATACTTCCGCCCTTGGCCCGAAAGCCAATGATCATACTCTTTTGGGCAACACATAAATCACTCCATTTCCATATTGCGATAACAACTGCACTGTTTTCCGCATCCCCCCGACACTGCTGGTGGTGTTACCTGTCACCTCTTGTCTTTGAGTGATTATTGCATGTTGACATTGAACATAGGTGGTGGACCGTGTAAAATTCGGAACTTGTATACTTCCAAATCACCTACAGATTTATTCACGTATTCTTTCTACTACACTGATGCGCACTATGAGTAAAATGTCATTATTTCCTATCCTTCCTGGTGTATGTTCGCATATATCTGCACATCTGTCAGGTGTTGCGAGTATGAAGCTAGTATTTGTTTCCCTCGAATTAGCATTTCAGCACGTAACGTGTTATCTAGCACTGCAGGTGTTTCCTAGGTAGAGGAAGTGGAGCGTTCTGGTTTTACACAGATATTAATTATACAAAGAAATTAATTTTCGTTGAGGGAAGAGCAGTAGAAAGAAAGAAGGAAAGTTCAACAGCCCATCATTCTATTTTGCACAGCATGGTCACCAAAGATATTAACTAAACAACGAAACTAGTCTTCGTACAACAAAGACGATGGAGACGAAACAGAACGTTGGGGCTCAAATCCTGCACGACGATGGCATGATTATGTACAGAATACTTCCTCAGTGGGAGAAGGATGGGGAAGAAATTCGGCTGCGTCTCATTCAAAGAATCGTCCTGGAAATTGCTTGAGTTGATTCAAGTGAACCATAGACGACCTTAATCTGAGTGACAGATCTTTTACTCGAACTCTATTTCTATTGGAAACAAATCTACTATCCTAGCAGAAATAAATTATTGTTCATTTAATGCATCAAACTGAGGAAGTGAAATCCGTATTGGCGCTTTGCACACCTATTATCAAGATTGATAACTGTTACGCCATTTTAAGGTACTCAGGAAAACTAGCAAAGAAGTAATTACAGAGGCTATGAACAGTTTTTTTATATATCTGAGACTTTAGAATTTATGTTAGCTACAGTTGGGGCGTTGAATCAAAAAGTGAAATCAGTATTCCTCTATCCACTCTTTTTTTTATCATTGTGGTTTAACCTGCACTTGTACATGAAATGTGCATTTGTAACTCTATTTTGTGCACTTCTAAAATCACATGTACGAGGTGTGGTTCTTGTAGGTTTGCCCTATTGCTGGTCTGCTTTCTAATTAGTTCCAGGAATATCCACCAGATGGAGTTGGAGGTTACTGTGTGAGCTAGACCGAACAAGGCTGAGCGGGAATGACATCACATGATAAATCAGTTATGAAACATCTATGCTGTAGTTTTTTGCACTTGTGTTGTTGAACAGAAATAATATAGGTTAAAGTAGAAGAAATTGCGTAAATCACCTTGGTCATTGTCGTTTAACATGTACTTGTACGTTAAATGTGCATTTGTAATTCTGGTATGTGCACTTCTAAATCACACATACGAGGATTGGTTCCTGTAGGTTTGCCCTATTGCCGGTCTGCTTTCTAATTAGTCGCAGGAATATCCACCAGATGGAGTTGGAGCTTACTGTGTGAGCTTTGGCCGTCCAAGGCTTACCGAGGAAGGTGTCAGATGACAGTTCTGTTAGGAAACATCTATGTTGTAGTTTTTTGCACTTGTGTTGTTGAACAGATATAATATAAGTTAAAGTATAAGAAATTGCGTAAATCACTCTGATGGTTTTTACTACATATGCAGAGAATAAACGGTGAAGGGAAACCGAAAACCTATTATTGACTTTGGAAAGACTTTTGCAATAAATCTGTAAAACTTGTACAAAACATTTACGATTGTGGACTACCAGGAAACGAAAACGTCTGAAACCAAAGGCATTCCGAAACCTGTTGTTTGTGAGGAGTGGTGTTGTCCCTCTGATACTAATGATGGTGACAGTGATTAAGCATGTATGGCATTAATTCCTGAAGGTTTGAAGTGGGATATCTCAAGCTGTCAAAAGAAGCTTCTGAATTACTGGCTTGCAACAAAAATGTACTCGATCAAGCAACCAAGGTTATCTTTTACCATCATCATCATCATCTTCATCAGCCGAATCAATCATTAGATGATGTGGCCTCTGCGAGTCATGGATTCAGGTAGGCTTTCAGAAGTCTTCTCCAAGTGGGACGGTCTTGGGCAGTTCTCTGCCAGGTGTTACCAGCGATCTTCTTGATGTCTTTGTCCCATCTGTCTGGTGGTCTTGCTCTAGGCCTCCGGTGCTCTCTCGGACTCCACTCCAGTACTAGCTTCGTCCATCTGTTGTCTTTTCTTCTTGCAACGTGGCCAGCCCACTGCCATTTCAAGGAACCTACTCTCTCTAGGATGTCATTAACCTTCGTCACAGACTGGATGTCATCTGCCCTTTTCCATTCCTTTCTTGTATAGCCCAGCATTGATCTCTCCATGGTTCACTGTGTTTCCCTTTTGTGAATGAGTTCAGTGTCCATGTCTCGCAGCCATACGTCATCACAGGAAGAATGCATTGATCAAATACGGCTTTCTTCAGCTTTACTGGCATTTTTGATCTTAATACTTTTGAATTCTTCCCAAATGGTTGCCAGCCAAGCTTGATGCGTCGATAGATTTCTGGCCTTATGTCTCCCTTCATATTTATAATCTGGCTAAGGTAGACATATTCACTGACCTCTTCTAGTAGACTGTCCTTGACTTTCGCATCTCCAGCTGGGACCCATTTGTAGGATATTACTTTTGTTTTGGAAAGGTTCATGTTCAAGCCAACCAGCTGACATTCTGATGCAAGATCTGCAACCCTTCTTGCTACTGAAATATTCCATCTGAGGCAAAATATCCCTGATGAGCCATTCCAATTGTAATAAATGTCTACTGTAACTACGTAATAGTTTTAGTTGAACGGAACGTCATGAGAATAAGACTCTTTCAAGATGTGATTAAACAATGCTACCAAGGAAGATCAGATGTGCACGTGATGGCAGTTTACTGCTCGAATTTAAAAATGGACCACTCCATAATACATTCAGGAATTTCATGCACAAGAAGCTACCTAAATGTTCAGGGACTGGATGTTATCATCAACGACTTTTTTTATTTTGTATATAATAATATTTTTATAACATGTATAAATAATTTATAACAAAATTGTTGTTTCATTTTATATCCATGGACTTATATTAAAACAGTATAACATATATTTCTCTAAAATCTTGTATTTTAGAATTTTGAACTTCTTGGCAAATATTAATGAATTGTTTGAATTCAGAGCATCAAATCAGCTCAAAACACTCCGGTGTTATGCAGATAAATAGCACTTTACACGAATCTTAATGCTATCGTTTTCAGTCAACACTAGTTAATTCAATTATTGTAAGGAACATCAAAGTTGGAGCATCTTAAACATATCATAGGATTTTTAGCCACCTCATTGTTACACTGATAATAATCTATGGTCTTACTCTTGAGTATTATCTTTCGCTCTGTGCTCTGTGGTAATGAAGATTAGAGTTTAATGTACCTTGAAACAGAATTATTACAAAGGGGCACCATCTTACTTGAAAGGGCAGTTTAGAAAGTAATTGGCCATAACCTTATTGAAGAAGCCATAACATCATTTGCATAAAACGAGTAAGAGAAACATCAGAAATTGTTAATCTTCCTGAACGAGAGTCCAGCGTTTCCATGGCTGCACCACATCGTACATAAAATACAATGCGGGCCGCTGATGTGCTGCAGATATTGTTTATTATCTGTTGTTGGATTCTGCTGAAACAACAAGTTTTGGAAAGTACTTGAAAATGTTGCGTTCCCTACAGCAAAAATAGCTACAGCCAATGCGAAGGCTCTCGAGATAAAATAAAACCTTATAAATTACACAGAGGGCATCCACCGCATTCACAAAATTTCATCACTAAAACCCGGCGAGGTTACGAAGTGGGATGACCCAGTAGTCACAGTTAGGAGATCAGCGGTTTGTATCTCTATCAGTCCATCCACATTTAGGTTTCCTGCAGTCTTCCAAGCATAAGCTTAGACTGGAGAATGATGAGAAAGAAACCTAAATGTAAATGCACTGACTGAGATATGAACCACTGCCCTCCTGACTGTGAGTCCTGGATCTTCCCACTTCGCCATCTCGCTGGGTTTGTGCTTTTGCCTAAGGAAGGGAGTATTCTCGGTAGCGGAGGACACGCGAAGGCATACCTCCAGGAACGTTACGACGCTTTCTCGTGTGTCGGATAGCCAGATGACGGATTTACTACCGTTCCTGTTCGCTTGAACAATCTTATACTACACAGCCATCTCTTCAGAAGCAGAGAAAGAAGGAGGAACTTCGTAACTTGGTCATTTTCAACAGCAGTCTATTTCTCTGCCTCGTGATGACTGGGTGTTGTGTGATGTCCTTAGGTTAGTTAGGTTTAAGTAGTTCTAAGTTCTAGGGGACTGATGACCATAGATGTTAAGTCCCATGGTGCTCAGAGCCATTTTTGAACAGCAGTCTATATCTACATCTACAGGGCGTGGACACAAATATGGAAAAACGTAAAGTACAACATCTTACCACGCCTAACGCGGTGAAGGAAAATCGTTGCAATTCTAAACAGCTTCTAGTCATCATAGAATGGCGATGTACAGGTTCTGTGCGGTTTTCAGGGGAATCTTGTACCATTGTTCCTGAAAAATATTGGGAACTTCAGGTAGTGATGATGGAACTGAGTAGTGATCACGTACACGCCATTCCCAATTTGACGATGAAGGCTGAATAATGCTGAGATCTGTCACGGTGGTGGCCAGGGGAGATGCGACAACTCAATCTCTTGGTCACAAACCAGTCATGGACGATGTGATCTCTGCGAACAGGAACCATGTCTTCTTGGAACACAGCATCTATATCTACATGATTACTCTGCTGTTCACAAGAAAGTGCCTGGCAGAGGGTTCAATGAACCACCTTCAAGCTGTCTCTGTAGCATTCCACTCTCGAACGGTGCGAGGGGAAAGCGAGTCCTTAAATTTTTCTGTGCGACCCCTGGGTTCTCTTATTTTATCGTGATGATCATTTCTTCCTGTGTAGGTGGGTGTCAAGAGAATGTTTTCACAATCGGTATAGAAAACTGGTATTGAAGTTTCGTGAGAAGATCCCGTTGCAACGAAAAACGCCTTTATTTTAATGATTGGCACTCCAATTCACGTATCATGTCTGTGGCACTATCTCCCCAACTTCGCGGTAATACATAATGAGCTGCCCTTCTTGGTACTTTTTCGATGTCATCGGCCAGTCCCATCTGATGCGAATCCCACACCGCACAGAAATACTCCAGAATAGGGCGCACAAGCGTTGTGTAAGCAGTCTCTTTAGTAGGCCTGTCACACCTTGTAAGTGGTCTGCCATTGAATCTCAGTCTTTGGTTGTCTGCATCCACAACATTATCTATGTGATCGTTCCAATTTAGGATATTTGTAATTGCAATCCTTTATTATTTAGTTGAATTTACACCCTTCAGATTTGTGTGACTTACCGCGAATCGAAATTTAGCGGATTTCTTTTAATACTCATGTGAATAACTTCACACTATACTTTACTCAGGGTCAATTGCCTCTTTTCACACCATACCGATACCTTATCTAAATCATAATGTCGTTCGTTTTGGTCATCTGATGACTTTATAAGACAGTCAATCACAGCACCATTGCAAACAATCTAATACGGCTACTGAGATTGTCTCCTACGTCGTTAACATAGATCAGGAACAATAGAAGATCTGTAACACTTCCTTGGGGAACGCCGGATATTATTTCTGTTTTACTAGATGACTTTCCGTCTATTACTACGAACTGTGACCTTTCTGAGAGGGAATCATGAATCCAGCCGCATAACTGAGGCGATATTCCATAGGCACGCAGTTGGTTAGAAGATGCTTGTGAGGACCAGTATCGAAATACTTCTGGAAATTTAAAAATATAGAATCAGTTTGACATCCCCTGTCGATAGCACTCGTTACTTCATGAGTATAAAGAGCTAGTTGTGTTTCGAAAGAATGATATTTTCTGAACTCATGCTGACTACGTGTTAATAAATCGTTTTCCTCGAGGTACTTCATAAAGTCCGAATACGGCGTATGTTCCAAAATCCTATTGCAAATCGACGTTAGTGATATGGGCCTGTAATTCAATGGATTACTCCTACTTCCCGTTTTGGGGATTGGTGTCACTTGAGTAATTTTCCAGTCTTTAGGTATGGATCCTTCTGGGAACGGCCGGTTGTATCTAATTGCTAAATATGGAGCTATTGTATCAGCATACTCTGAGAGGAACCTGACTAGTATACAATCTGGAACGGAAGCCTTGCTTTTATTAAGTGATTCTAGCTACTTTGCGACACCAAGGATATCTATTTCTATGTTTCTCATCTTGACAGTTGTTCTTGATAGGAATTCAGGAATACAGGGTTATTACAAATGATTAAAGCGATTTCACAGCTCTACAATAACTTTATTATTTGAGACATTTTCACAATGCTTTGCACACACATACAAAAACTCAAAAAGTTTTTTTAGGCATTCACAAATGTTCGATATGTGCCCCTTTAGTGATTCGACAGACATCAAGCCGATAATCAAGTTCCTCCCACACTCGGCGCAGCATGTCCCCATCAATGAGTTCGAAAGCATCGTTGATGCGAGCTCGCAGTTCTGGCACGTTTCTTGGTAGAGGAGGTTTAAACACTGAATCTTTCACATAACCCCACAGAAAGAAATCGCATGGGGTTAAGTTGGAGAGCGTGGAGGCCATGACATGAATTGCTGATCATGATCTCCACCACGACCGATCCATCGGTTTTCCAATCTCCTGTTTAAGAAATGCCGAACATCATGATGGAAGTGCGGTGGAGCACCATCCTGTTGAAAGATGAAGTCGGCGCTGTCGGTCTCCAGTTGTGGCATGAGCCAATTTTCCAGCATGTCCAGATACACGTGTCCTGTAACGTTTTTTTCGCAATAGAAAAAGGGGCTGTGAACTTTAAACCGTGAGATTGCACAAAAAACACGTTAACTTTTGGTGAATTGCGAATTTGCTGCACGAATGCGTGAGGATTCTCTACCGCCCAGATTCGCACATTGTGTCTGTTCACTTCACCATTAAGAAAAAATGCTGCTTCATCACTGAAAACAAGTTCCGCACTGAACGCATTCTCTTCCATGAGCTGTTGCAACCGCGCCGAAAATTCAAAGCGTTTGACTTTGTCATCGGGTGTCAGGGCTTGTAGCAATTGTAAACGGTAAGGCTTCTGCTTTAGCCTTTTCCGTAAGATTTTCCAAACCGTCGGCTGTGGTACGTTTAGCTCCCTGCTTGCTTTATTCGTCGACTTCAGCGGGCTACGCGTGAAACTTGCCCGCACGTGTTAAACCGTTTCTTCGCTCACTGCAGGCCGACCCGTTGATTTCCCCTTACAGAGGCATCCAGAAGCTTTAAACTGCGCATACCATCGCCGAATGGAGTTAGCAGTTGGTGGATCTTTGTTGAAGTTCGTCCTGAAGTGTCGTTGCACTGTTATGACTGGCTGATGTGAGTGCATTTCAAGCACGACATACACTTTCTGGGCTCCTGTCGCCATTTTGTCTTACTGCGCTCTCGAGCGCTCTGGCGGCAGAAACCTGAATTGCGGCTTCAGCCGAACAAAACTTTATGAGTTTTTCTACGTATATGCAGTGTGTCGTGACCATATGTCAATGAATGGAGCTACAGTGAATTTATGAAATCGCTTCAATCATTTGTAATAGGCCTGTATTAACTTCGTCTATTTTGTTGAAGGAGTTTCTGAATATTATGTTTAATATCTGTTCTTTAGTGGCAGTGTCATTAGTGACTTCAGTATTGTTATCGCGCTGTGAAGGTAGGGGAACTCGGGGCAGAACGGGATAGCGGGGCACAATGGGAAATTGCATTTTTCTAGACTACACAGTGTTGCAACCTGCTGTATGGCCATGCAACTATTTCTCCAAATGTAAGGGAAGTGAGGGCAGCCATTCTGATTTAGTTCGAAGTGCGAGATCTAAGTGAATTGTTGTCCATCACATTACCGCTTGTGTTGTTCTAACGTTGGTGAGTTTAAACGCCAGGTAAGTTGTTAATTGTATACCTTAAAATGACACATTCCCTTAAATTGCATGGTATTTGTTATACTTTAGTTATTTAATGCATTTAAATACGTTAGTTACTACACTCCATAAAAGTTGTTATCCTCAAAAGTGCTCTTGGGGCGGAACGGGACAGGGCAGAATGGGATAGTGTCCCGTTGTGCTCCGTCATATTTTGATGCAAGTAGAAAGCAAACCCAGCATGGACGTTCATGGATGCCAGACTCTCCAAACCAGCTACTTTCGGCGAACAACACAGTTTTCCAGATATCGCCCGAGGCTGTCATTCCAATCCCACTAATCTGCCAATATACTCGGCGGAGTACAAGACGAAAAGGAAAAAACGTCGTATTAACAGATTCTCCCTTATAAGAAGGAACTGCATAATGCTGTCGCACGTAAACTAGGCCTACAGAAAGCAGGAGGGTGATCAAATATAAGCAATGTCAGGACAGAGATGTCAGGTGCAGCTCAACTTAAGGCAAAATTATCAAACTGTACACCCAAAAAAACCAAAACAGAGGACATCAAAGACCTTTAAAAATAAAAGAAAGAAGTGATGGAGAAGAGAGATCAGAGAGAGAGGATACTGAGTGTCTCTACTGTGGGGACTTCTACTCCGTTTCTAATGAGGGCTGGGTAGCATGCCAGAGTGGGCACACAATTCATGTGCTGGCATAGACAGTCAAGATGAAGAGGAAATACTGGTTTGTGACTATTGTCGAAAGGGCTAGTAGTTAGTGGTTTGGTGGTAATTAAGCATTGTACATTTTTCAGAATGACATTAAAATATTTTCTTATTTTGAAGAATGACTTTTTAATTATTTAAATTACACATTCCTTAGTCTGAATTGCCTGTTATACAACATTTTGTCATAGTTTAATACGATATTCGTAATTCAAATTCAACGTGTATGCAATAATTTAACAAAAAATACCCTTATCCCATTCTGCCCCGTGGGTGGGGCAGAATGGGAAATATGCAACACTTTCTTCGAAAAATTGTAAAAAATGCAAAATGTATTGTTTTAAGTGATTTTAAAATAATGTACATTAGGTTACATTACAAGGTGTTTTTTTAATCACTTTAAAAAGTGTTTCCTTGTGTTCCCTTATTTTATAGAAATTCTTAAACTTTAAGTATCCCGTTCTGCCCCGAGTTCTCCTATTAATTGTGTCTTGCCACTAGTGTGCTTTATGTATCACCAGAATCTCTTTGGGTTTTCAGCCAGAGTTCGTGACAGAGTTTCGTTGTGGATATTACTGATAGCATCTCACATTGAAGTGCGCACTATATTTCGAACTTCTGCAAAACTTTGCCAGTCTTGGTTATTTTGCGTTCTTTTAAATTTGGCATGCATTTTTCGCTGTTTCTTCAACAGTGATCTGATCCGTTTTGTGTACCATGGGGGATCAGTACCATCACTTATTAATTTATGTGGTATGTATCTCTCAATTGCTGGCGATATTATCTTTTGGAAATCATTCCACAACTTTTCTACACTTACATGATCAAATCGGGAGGAGTGCAGACTGTCTCTTAAAAATTCGTTAAGAGCATTTTTATCAGTTTTTGAAATAGATATACGTTGCGTTTCTTTTTGATGGTTGTAGGAGTTATGGTATTCAGACTAGCAACTACTGCCTTGTGGTCGCTAATCCTTGTATTCGTCACGATACTCACTATTTGTCCAGGATTATTTGTTGCTAAGAGGTCAGGTATGGTTTCGCAACCATTTACGCACGAGTTGGCTTATGAACTAACTGTTCAAAATAATTTTCTGAGAAAGCATTCAGTACAATTTCGGATGACGTTCTATGTCAGCCACCTGGTTGAAACGTATAATTTTTCGAAAATCGAGGGTAGATCAAAGTCACCACCGACTGTAATTGTATGAGTGGGGTACCTACTTGAAATGAGAATCAAGTTTCCTTTTAACTGTTCAGCAACTACATCTTCTGAGTCGGAGCGTCGGTAAAATGGCCTAGTTAATAGTTTAGTCCGATTGTCAAGTGTAACCTCTACCCATACTACTTCGCAGGAACTATCTATTTCAATTTCACTACAAGTCAACTACTTAAGACAGCTGTAAATACTCCACCACCAATTGTATTTAACCTATCGTTTTTGAAAACTGTTAGACCGTTAGAAAAAATGTATGCTGAACTTGTTTCCGGCCTTAGCCAGCTTTCTGTACCTGTAACTATTTCATCTTCAGTGCATTCTATTAGGGCTCGTAGCTCTGGTTCTTTCCCAACACCGCTATGACAATTTACAACTATAATACCGATCCTTTCTACAACTAACTTACTCTGTTTTACCTGCCCCCTTCTAGACAGACGCCCTTTCTGTGGTTCCCTGAGGCCCATTAACCTAAAAAACCGCCCAGTCCCTTCCACACAGCCTCCGCTACCCGTATAGCCGCTTCCTGTGTGTAGTGGACTCCTGACCAATTAAGCAAAACCCGGAAACCCACCACCCGATGGCGCAAGTCAAGGAATCTGCAGCCTATACCTTCACAGAACCGCCTGAGCCACTGATTCAAAGTCTCCACTCGACTCTGCATCAAACGACCGCAGTCCACTCTATTGAAGATGCTGCAGATCACTATTGGAGAACAAATATTGTACCATGAAATGGATCTGATCAGACAAAATTGACACACAATCCTTGGCAGTAATATGACCTTGCAGAGTAACCATGGTGTCCAAGGAATACTACAGTAAGGCTGAATAAATCATCACCGAACCCTCGCCATGTTTCGCTCTTGGCAGCAAGCTGTCTGTATCGTAGGCATGGGACATGTATAAGCCAGACATTAACTCGGGCAGCAATTGCAAACAGTGTAAAACAAGACTCAGACAACCAAATTACTTTCTTCCTTTGTTCCACATTTAAGTTTTTATGGCTTCAGTACCACGTTTTCCTGTTACACCCATTGCAGTCGCTAATACTTGGTTTGGAAATCCCACATCAGCCTGCAGTTCTCTGCTTATGAAGATCCCTTCCTGTTGTTTTGGTGCTGACAGTGTACTCGAGAGCGAAATTGAGGTTTGCAGTGATTATTATAGCTGCTGTCCTCTTATTTTTCCTCACAGTCCTCATCAATGATCATCTGCGGTGGTTACTCAACACACACTTTCGTTCGCATTGTGACTCAGAGTACGCGTTTCCGCTCTCATTGTATTCGGTATAAATCTTTGATATGGTGCCTCATGAAACACGAACCACTTCAGCTACTTGGTAACACAAGCAAATACCATTAAATCACCAACAATCTGGCCATTTATGAATTCACTTATCTGTGTCGTAACACACTTACAGCTGCACAGAACACTCTTCCGATCACGACTGACACTTGCAACGTATTGAGGGCATTGCACAGGTGGCGTTCGTGATCAAATACAACAGCGCACCCAGCAGGTTTGGATAGCATCTGCATTTATGATTTAGCATGCTTTGTATTTCTCGCAGTGTTCCCATATTTTTGTCCAACACCTGTATACCTACATCCATTGTCGAACACCCTGTATATCCACGTCCATACTCTGCAAACTACTATGAAATGCATGGCAGAGGGTACTTCCAACTGAACTAATTACCGTTTCTTCTCCTTGCATTCACGTACGTGCAGTTAAGCTAATCCAATTCTCTTGATACCTGAGGGGGCTTTGTAGGATATTCCAAATTTCTTCTACTAAAATTGGTTCCTTACACTTTGTATGTAGATGTCTGCCAGTCCTGTTTCTCCAGAATTTCCGTGACACAGTCCTGCAGATGATCAGACAAACCTGTGATCATAGCTGTGTCACTTCTCTGTATACGTTCAGTACTCTTGTTCGTCCTATTTGGAAAGGATCACACACACTAGTGCAATATTCTAGGAAGCGTCGTATGAGTGTTTTGTAAGCAGTCTCCATTGAAGACTGAGTACATCTTAGTATTCTACCTATGAAACGAATTCTACGATCTGTTTTGCCTGCAGCTGAGCAAATGATATGGAACTATTCAGTTTGCAGGGTACGTATATATGACGTCTGTTTACATTAATGAACACATTATTTTTTGTCCTACTCACTCAACTATACTTAAAAACATTTTCTTTCTGAGGCTACCGGCTTCTAAAGAGAAGTTCGCCCATGTAGTAGAACTGGGTTGTGAGGGAAAATAATTCTAATTTATATTTAAGTCTTGCTGCGCTAAATGTCAGATATAGTACGTTATTGTGCAAATGATCAAAAAATGCTTTGCAGCGCATTGAACTCCTTTGTGAGTCACTGAAAGCTTTAATAATGGGTAATAAAGTTCACTTTTTCCTCTAGTGTTGCAGGTGAATAAATCACTACTCTTCTCAAATTGTGGTGGATTATTTATGACGAATTGGTGACATTGTGGTTAAAATGCACAGCTCCTTGAAGAAGTACCTACATGACGACCGCGTGTGAACATCTCTTATTATTACTTATTATTCTTACTGCTCACTTTTGGGCAATCAGTACCTTATTCCTAACTGGTAATGTCCCAAGAAAATGACTACATGAGTCATTATTCAGAGTAAATACGCAAAATATGTTAGTATGTTGTTTCGAAGACTATCTATTATACTAAGAACAAAAGTAGCTGAACTTCACTGTTTGAGAAACTCATCAATACGCTTCTTCTACTTCAAGTTTTCATAAGTATGTAGACCCAAAAATTTGGAGCATTCTACCCTGTTTACTGACTCCTTTTCTATTGCCGCGGCAATTGTTGATATTATTCTATTCATTGTACAGAACTGAATATGGTGCATTTTCCCAAAAATTTAGGGAAAGTCCAATTTCAGAGAACCAGTTAATAAGCCTTATAAAAACATCATTAACAATGTCTTCTATTGCTTTCCCTTTTATGCCATTTCTTAAAACACAAATATCATCTGCAAAAACGTACCACTTTTGCGACCAACTTCGTTTCCACAGTATGCACAGGAACCGTAGACTACAAGGAAGGAGAGATACACAGCACTCAGTCACATTTGAATTGCTTCTATTACTCTTGCATATGTGGAAACGGCTAATTAGAGCCGAAATCTAGATAGGCAAGAGTAGTAAAACTAATGGGTCGCGAATGATTGCCTTCCTTACATTCTGCGACCATCCGTTTCATACCTTCAAAACCTGTTACATCCAAGTATTTTTATGTGTTTACAGATTCCAATTACGACTCGTTGATATTGCAGTTATAAAATACTGCAGTTTTTTCTTTTTGCGAAGTGCGTAATTTTGCATTTTTACCAGTTGAAGCAAGTGTCCAGGTGTTGCATCGATCCGAAATTCTATCAAGATTAGACTGAATATCTGTGGACCGTATTTCAGGCAGATCTTAATTGTAAATAAGTACAACATCTGCAAAAAGTATGAGGTTACCGTTAATATTTTCTGCACTGCCATTAATATTCAATATGAACAGCATGGGCCCCATCACACATTCCTGGGGAATAGGGTGTCCCAGGAGTAATGGTCAATATTCAGGGATGTTACAGGAACGATCGTTTGAAGCAAAAAACTTCATACAGACATATGTCCTATTCCGAATGATTATCGAGACACAAGACATTTAATGTACATCGTTATTTATTTTCTGTATCCTTTAATAAATTGCCAGCTTTACACATGTACGCATGTACAATAGTTAGTTAATACAACACTATTCGTTTAGCAAGGTATCAGTTTAAAAATCCATCTCTAAGTATTGTACACGTCACATCACAGCTGATGTACAGTGCACAATCAATGTTCGAGTATCCCAGAGCGAACTGCAATGCATTTGTGCACTCTTTTGGGGGAACATGTATTGCCTGTCTGAATGCTTCAGCACGTTTCCTAATGAGGGCAGCAGTGTCCATGATGCGTCCACGTAGTTCATCTCGCGTATTCATCTTTTGCTTGTACATCTCAGACTTCATCCAACCTCAAAATCAAAATGGCGTAAGGTCTGGCTATCTTAGTGCCCAGTTAATTGCACTACCACGACCAAACCAGCGACTAGGGAAGAGCGGTTGAGTAGTTTTCTCATACGTCCGGTAAAATGTAGAGGGTCTCCATAATGCCGGAAGTACATTGCAGTCCGTGAGGCCAAGACAACCCTCTTAAGCTTTCAACATGCAAATCATTCTGTCTTGTTAGTCGCTCATCAAAACCTATCAGCATGTTACCGTTCGTGTCACACCAAACAGTGATCGTAAAACGAACTTGTAAATTGGTTTCCACTGTAGCGTGCAGATTTTCCTGCGGCCAACGATAATTATTGAGTGTGGTGTTGATTACGTTCCATATAAACGTTTCTACATGAGCAAAAGGTATTAATAGAAGCAAATGACGATTATCATGTAACCAGTCACAAAATTTAATTACGGTGCTTTTGTCGCTATTATGAAGATTGTGAAAAGGTAGTATGTAAAATGGGTAAAAGTAGCAAGCGAGGGCGACGCCACAGGCAGTTGCGACAGTGGTGATTCCCAGGGGAGTGACAAGCCAGAAGGCGACCTGGCTGCTCTTTGCTCAGAGGTTGTGCGTGGGTCGGAACCCATGCCCCTCAGACAGGCGATAGACGGGGGCTGACGGTGTGACGCCGAGTCCCTCCCTGGGTCTCATCATTTGCGGCAGCAGACAGGAACAGCAAGCCAGCACGGCTATGTCGCCAAGTCTCACAGAGGACCCAGTGTGGCGGTAGACACAGCCTGGTTTCGAACCATAGGCTGCTGCTGGCGCTGCCCAGTAGTCTGATTGGCCAGTGGTGCTCCAGTATTGTAGTGCGGCTACGCAGTAATTACCAAGTCCCTGACTCGAATGACGTAATCTCCTCAAATTTAGCCTCATTTATACACCGGTACTGCCCATTTGTTCCTCTAAAACCTGGTATCTAGTCACACTGCCCATAACAGAGAGACCTGCTTCAGTGCAGTGGCGCCGATCCAGTTGTTACATCATTATGAATTACCTAGAAGAAAACTGTCTATTGACACACAGCTAACATGAGTTTAGACAAGACCATTCCTGTGAAAGAAAACTAGCTCTTTATTCACATGAAGTGCTTAGTGCTATTGACAAGGGATTTCAGATCGATCCCATATTTCTGGTTTTCCGGAAAGTTTTAGACACTGTACCACACAAGTGGCTTGTAGTCATATTGTCATATTGCGTGCTTATGGAATATCGTCTCAGATATGCGACTGGATTTGTGATTTCCTGTCAGAGAGGACACAGTTCGTAGTAACTGACGGAAAGTCATCGAGTCTAACAGATACGATTTCTCGCGTTCCGCAAGGTAGTGTTATAGGCCCTTTGCTTTCCTTATCTAAATAAACGATTTGGCAGACAACCTGAGTAGCCGTCTTAAGTTGTTTGCAGATGACGCTGTCGTTTATCGACTAATAAAGTCATCAGAAGATCAAAACAAATTGCAAAACGATTTAGAAAAAATAGCTGAATGGTGCGAAAATTGGCAGTTAACCCTAAATAACGAAAATGTGAGGTCATCCACATGGGTGGTAAAAGGAATTCGTTAAACTTCGGTTTACAATAAATCTGTCTAATCTAAAAGCCCTAAATTCAACTAAAAGCCTAGGTATTACAATTACGAACAACTTAAACTGGAAGGAACACATAGAAAATGTTGTGGGGAATGGTACCCAAAGACGGCGTTTTATTGGCAGGACACTTAGAAAACGTAACAGAACTACTAAGGAGACTGCCTATACTACGCTTGTCCGTCGTCTTTTAGAATACTGCTGCGCGGTGTGGGATCCTTACCAGATAGGACTGACGGAGTGCATCGAAAAAGTTAAAAGAAGGGCAGCACGTTTTGTATTATCGGAAAATATGGGAGAGAGTATCACAGAAATGATAAGAATTTTGACTCGACAAAATTAACAGAAAGGCGTTTTTCGTAACGGCGGAATCTTTTCACGAAATTCCAGTCTCCAACTTTCCCCTCCTAATGCGAAAATATTTTGTTGACACCGACCTGCATAGGGAGAAACAATCACCTCTATAAAATAAGGGAAATCAGAGCTCGTACGGAAAAATATAAGTGTTTGTTCTTTCCCCACGCTATACGAGATTGGAATAATAGAGAATTGTGATGGTGTTTCGATTAGCCCTCTGCCAGGCACTTAAATGTGATTTGCAGAATATCCTTGTACATGTAGAGGTACAATCTTTGCTGCGTGGGGCAATTTACCATTGCGTAGGCTGTACTTGCTTCACAACTCACTTACGCATCTATTATTCTGCCTTATTTGTCGACGTAGCGTGGCTGGTGGCCAGCAGTGTCACTATAATACTCCATGGTAGCCTCCATGCTACTTTCAGCGCTTACAATAAAGATTTATTACATTTACCAGAATTCTGGGTAGTATCACTACGCAGTGTAGTAGGAGTAATACCACCTACATTCTGCATATATGGGTTCTCATTCAGAATGTTGTTTGCTTGTGAGATGATCGTGTTACGCCTCACAGTACGAACAGAAACGTCTACCAGAACGTTTCAGAATTCGACAGTGGCAGCATCGTGAACATTCGAAACAGTGGTTTATCGTTCCGCGATATCACTACTTGCGTTGGTTGGCATCCCACGATTGTCACGTGATATGGAATTAATGCGTTTAGTAGATTCCTGTTCAGCGACATGAGGGATCGCAACAATCACATATGTCTGGAGACGGTGGGACATGCATATTCATTCAGCTGTGCAGGATCACAAAGTGAACTTACATTACAAGAACCAGGAAATGGGTTTGCTTACTACACGACAAGTATCCACGCGGAGACTGAGGTGACGTCTCGGGCACTACGGACTATCAGTGCAGAAACCATTGCTGCTGCAACCCTTGACACTGCAGCAGAGGGAGGTGTGGTGACAACCTTGGACACAGGAGTGGCGCCATGACACTCTTTCTGCGTATGCCATCATGGTTTTTCAGCTTCCCCATCATTGTCATACATGCACCAATACCTGGAAATATGCTATTGAGGGCCAATGCGTACAGGAAATGTTTACTTCCGGTTCTCACAGCCGGTAACTTGGTCAGCAGCCGTTATATTTCCGACTCCTTTAGCCCAATGCCATTGCCTTATATTTGAGGTCTCCAAAACGTTATATTTCAGCAAGACGAGGCAAGAACGCATGTAACCACACTGTCCAAACGTACCTCTATACAGAGGGTGTACAACTGTAGTCCTGGCCAACACGTTCTCCAGATCTTTCGCCAATTAAATACATTTGGTCACGGGTTGCCAAGAGACTAGGATTCTTGCACTTGACACTACGATTGTCATGTAACTGAAACAGCATAGCGTGCTGCACAAATGCCTCTCATACAAGCTCAGTGCAACTCATTGCTCAGCCAAATTGGAGCCATCGTTGCTGCCAGAACTGACCACCTGACAAAAGCCTGAATGACCACCTTTTGCAGTGTGAGATGTGCAGAAGGAGTCAGTGAGGTTCTAGGGGTACAGAGAGGGATGTGGAGTCATGCCGACTACAGCACCATAGCCAGCTGAGCTAGGTTTCTCGGTTGAGGCTCCATGGTGGGATCGAGCTGGTCCCACAGATTCTCAACTAGGTTCAATCCAGGGAGGTTGGTAGCCAGGGGAGAACAGTATACTCATCCTGGTACTACTCGAAACACGCACATACACTGCAAGCTATGTGACACGATGCTTTCTCCTGCCGGTAAGTGGCATCATGTCAAGGAAAAAAAAAATCATGTGGGGGACAGATGGATATAAATACACTCCTGGAAGTTGAAATAAGAACACCGTGAATTCATTGTCCCAGGAAGGGGAAACTTTATTGACACATTCCTGGGGTCAGATACATCACATGATCACACTGACAGAACCACAGGCACATAGACACAGGCAACAGAGCATGCACAATCTCGGCACTAGTACAGTGTATATCCACCTTTCGCAGCAATGCAGGCTGCTATTCTCCCATGGAGACGATCGTAGAGATGCTGGATGCAGTCCTGTGGAACGGCTTGCCATGCCATTTCCACCTGGCGCCTCAGTTGGACCAGCGTTCGTGCTGGACGTGCAGACCGCGTGAGACGACGATTCATCCAGTCCCAAACATGCTCAATGGGGGACAGATCCGGAGATCTTTCTGGCCAGTGTAGTTGACTTACACCTTCTAGAGCACGTTGGGTGGCACGGGATACATGCGGACGTGCATTGTCCTGTTGGAACAGCAAGTTCCCTTGCCGGTCTAGGAATGGTAGAACGATGGGTACGATGACGGTTTGGATGTACCGTGCACTATTCAGTGTCCCCTCGACGATCACCAGTGGTGTACGGCCAGTGTAGGAGATCGCTCCCCACACCATGATGCCGGGTTTTGGCCCTGTGTGCCTCGGTCGTATGCAGTCCAGATTGTGGCGCTCACCTGCACGGCGCCAAACACGCATACGACCATCATTGGCACCAAGGCAGAAGCGACTCTCATCGCTGAAGACGACACGTCTCCATTCGCCCCTCCATTCACGCCTGTCGCGACACCACTGGAGGCGGGCTGCACGATGTTGGGGCGTGAGCGGAAGACGGCCTAACGGTGTGCGGGACCGTAGCCCAGCTTCATGGAGACGGTTGCGAATGGTCCTCGCCGATACCCCAGGAGCAACAGTGTCCCTAATTTGCTGGGAAGTGGCGGTGCGGTCCCCTACGGCACTGCGTAGGATCCTACGGTCTTGGCGTGCATCCGTGCGCCGCTGCGGTCCGGTCCCAGGTCGACGGGCACGTGCACCTTCCGCCGACCACTGGCGACAACATCGATGTACTGTGGAGACCTCACGCCCCACGTGTTGAGCAATTCGGCGGTACGTCCACCCGGCCTCCCGCATGCCCACTATACGCCCTCGCTCAAAGTCCGTCAACTGCACATACGGTTCACGTCCACGCTGTCGCGGCATGCTACCAGTGTTAAAGACTGTGATGGAGCTCCGTATGCCACGGCAAACTGGCTGACACTGACGGCGGCGTTGCACAAATGCTGCGCAGCTAGCGCCATTCGACGGCCAACACCGCGGTTCCTGGTGTGTCCGCAGTGCCGTGCGTGTGATCATTGCTTGTACAGCCCTCTCGCAGTGTCCGGAGCAAGTATGGTGGGTCTGACACACCGATGTCAATGTGTTCTTTTTTCCATTTCCAGGAGTGTATTTTGTTGAAATATTGTCCTTCCAGAATGATGAGATTACCCAGGGAATGCCACTGAAAACATTCCCCAGATCATAAAGCTCCCTCCTGGTTGCTGGGTGTTTCCCTTCAGACATTCCTATGGAACATGACACGTAATTCATCTGAAAAGAACAGCTGTCGAGACACTCAGTGGCCGCCAGTTGAAGTATTGGCGTGCAAATTACAGCCTTTGCCGCCGATGAATATCAGTCAGCATGGGTGCATGAACCAGAGACCTCCTCCAGGGCTCATACACAGCGAAGTTCGCTGAACGGTCGTTGAGGAGACACTGTTGCTACCTCCTTGGGTCATCTAGGTGGTCAATTGCTTAGCAGTTGCACGTCTATTCCCCCATATACATCTCCTCCGCCGTCGTTCACCTCTGTTGTCTATGGCCCGTGGTGCACCACAATTGCCTCAATGCCGGTTCTGGATGTGCAGTATACTTTAACCACAGTGGCAAATGAACAGTTTACAAAAATAGCCATTTCGGAAATACTTCCGCCCTTGGCCCGAAAGCCATTCATCATACTCTTTTCGGCATCACATAAATCACTCCATTTCCATATTGCGATAACAACTGCGCTGTTTTCCGCATCCCCACGACACTGCTGGTGGTGCCACCTGTCACCAAATGTCTTTGAGTGGTTATTGCATGTTGACGTCGAGTATAGGCGGTGGTCACATTAATGTTACTGGACTGTGTAAAATTCTACTACCACTGTACGCGCACTATGACTAAAATGTCATTATTTCCTATCCTTCCTGGTGAGCAGTTTCAACGGCCAGCAATGTATTTTCGATCGTTCTTACAATAAGCTACAAGGGTGTCATCAACTGTTACCACTGGCGGATTCTTATTTCTATTCCAAAACAATGTTTGCATTTATCTCCAAATCTGTCAGGTGTTGCAAGTATGAAGATAGTAATGGTTTCCCACGAATTAGCATTTCAGCATGTAACGTGTCATCTAGCACTGCAGTTGTTTCCTTAGCTAGAGGAAGTGGAGCGTTCTGGTTTTGCACATATATTAATTATGCAAAGAAATTAATTTTCGTTGAGAGAAGAGTAGTAGAAGGAAAGAGGAAAGTTCAATATCCCATCATTCTATTTTGCACAGCGTTATCACCAAAGATATTAACTAAACAACGAAACTAGTCTTCGTACAACGAAGACGATGGAGACATAACGGAACGTTGGGGCTCAAATCCTCAACGACGATGGTATGATTATGTACCGAATACTTCCTCAGTGGGGGAAGCATGGCGAAGAAATTCGTCTGCGTCTAATTCAAAGAATCGACCTAGAAATTGCTTCAATCGATTCATGTGAACCATGGACAACCTTAATCTCAGTGGCCAGATCATTTACTCGAAATCTATTTCTACTGGAAGCAAATCTACTATCTTAGCAGAAATAAATTATTATTCATTTAATGCATCAGACTGAAGAAGTCAAATCTATATTGGCGCTTTGCACACCTATTACCAACAATAATAACTGTTACAACATTTTAAGATACTCAGGGAATGCAGAGAATGAAAGCTGATAGGAAACCGAAAACCTATTATTGACATTGTAAAGACTTCTGCAATAAATCTGTGAAACTTTACGATTGTGGACTACTGGGAAACGAAAACGTCTGAAACAAAAGCCATTCCGAAACTTGTTGTTTGTGATGACTGGTGTCGTCCCATTAATACTAATGATGATGACAGTGATTATGCAGTTACGGCATTAATTCCTCAGGGACTGAACTGGGATGAGTTAAAAACTCACCAGATATCTCAAGGGAAACTAGCAATGAAGTAATTACAAAGGCGAATAGCAAACAGTTTTTTCGTATCTAGGATTTTAGAATTGATTTTAGCCACAGTTGTGGCGTTAAATCAAAAAGTAAAATCAGTCTTCCTCTATCCGCACTTATTTTCTTGATCATTGTTGTTTGACATGCACTTCTCTATGAAATGTGCATTTGTAACTCTAGTTTGTGCGCTTCTAAATCACACGTACGAGGATTGGTTCCTGTAGGTTTGCTCTATTGCCGGTCTGCTTTCTAATTAGTTCCAGAAATATCCACCAGATGGAGTTGGAGGTTACTGTGTGAGGTCTGGCCGTACAGGGCTAACTGAGAAAGATGTCACATGACAGTTCTGTTTGAAAACATCAATGTTGCAGTATTTTGCAGTTGTGTTGTTGATCAGAAATAATAGAAGTTAAAGTAGAAGAAGTTGCGTAAATCACCTTGATCGTTTTTGCTACATATGCTGAGAATAAACGCTGAAAGAAAACCAAAAACCTATTATTGACTTTGTAAAGACTTTTGCAATAAATCTACAAAATTTGTACGAAATATTTACGATGGTGGACTAATGGGAAACGAAAAAATCTGAAACAAAAGCCATTCCGTAACCTGTTGTTTGCGAGGACTGGTGTTGTCCCACTTTTACTAATGAGGATGACAGTGATTGTGCGGTTATGATATTAATTCCTCAGGGACAGAACTGGGATGAATTAAAATCTCACCAGATATCTAAAGAGAAACTACCAATGAAGTAATTTCAAAGGCCAAGAAAAAAATGAATTTTTATATCTAAAATTTTAGAATTGATTTTAGCCACAGTTGTGGCGTTAAATCAAAAAGTGAAATCAGTCTTCCTCTATCCGCTCTTATTTTCTTGATCATTGTTGTTTAACATGCACTTGTACATTAAATGTGCATTTGTAACTCTGGTTTGTGAACTTCTAAATCACATGTACGAGGATTGGTTCCTGTAGGTTTGCCCTATTGCTGGTCTGCTTTCTAATTAGTTCTAGGAATATCCACCAGATGGAGTTGCAGGTTACTGTGTGAACTAGGCCATACAGGGCTGAGAGAGAATGACGTCGCTTGATAGTTCAAATAGGAAACATCTCTGTTGTGGTTTTTCGCACTTGTGTTGTTGAACAGAAATAATATAAGTTAAAATAGAAGAAGCTGCGTAAATCACTTTGATGGATTTTGCTACATATGCAAAGAATAAATGCTGAAAGGAAACCGAAAACCTATTATTGACTTTCTAAAGACTTTTACAATAAATCTGTAAAACTTGTACAGAACATTTACAATTGTGGACTACCGGGAAATGAAAACGTCTGAAACAAAAGCCACTCTGGAACCTGTTGTTTGTGAGGACTGGTGTTGTACCTCTGATACTAATGACAATGACAGTGATTACGTGGGTACGGCATTAATTCCTCAGGTTTTAAACTGGGATGAGTTAATAACCCACCAGGGATCTCAACCCGTCAAAAGAAGCTTCTGAATTACTGGCTTCCAACAGAAATGTACCGGATCAAGAAACCAAGGTTACCTTTTACCATACAACTGAAAAATTCTGGTACCCTTCTTGCTATTAAAATGGACCATCTGAGGCAAAATATCCCTGATTTATAATAAATCTCTGCTGTAAGTATGTAATAGGTTTAGTTCAATGGAACTTCAAGAGAAAATGACCCTTATACGACATGATTAAACAATTTGTAGAATAAAGGTAAATACTCATCTTGTTTCAATGTGAAGAGGCAGCATTCGCAAATTGGGTATGAATAGGTTCTCAGATTGTTTACTAGCTTGTGAAGCTACTATTTCTTAAGATTTCTTCGGGATTTATTTCAGAATTTGTTTGTTACTCATAGTAAAACATAATACACAGTTTTTTCTTAGTGTCAACTTTTTTTACCAATCAACAAGACAAAAAAACGTAGTCTTATCACCAAAACCTCTTTTCACTCAGAAGGAACTCATTTTTAGATGTTTGCTGATAGCAAAAACATTACACACCATGTGTCACATACAAAATCTTGAAAGTCAACTCAGCTAACAACTATGCCAAATCTGATTTGGGATGCATACACTTCTATGTAACACAAAATTTTTGTCCAAAATGTTCTAGAATTTCCTTTGTCAAAATAATTATTAGTAGGACATCTGTTTTTACAAACAGTGGCGATTTATGCAAAAATTATATCTTTTATGGTTACAAAAATGCGATTTGTAAAAGAAATTTTATATATTCCTGTAGTAAAATTAAGAAATATAAAAGTACACCATGTCCCAAGATTAGTTTACATATTGCAGTATTAAATTATTATGTCAAGCAGAAATTTTCTCGTGAAGTTAACTGCGGTTTTTTAATACACTGAAGACTATTGTCTGATAACCAAACAATTACATTTTTCTACAGCTCATATGACATTTGGAATTTTGGTGAGTAACTGTCATATATGGGAAAAACTGTTTATATAGGAAATGAAATCCAATAAAAACCTTTAAGGTCAACAATACTTCTTAAATATAGACTTCTGTAAAATTAAATCTGTAGGATGACCAGTTCTCATAATTTTATGTTTTCATGGTTTAACTTGCACTAAAGAGTTAAATTTGGAAAAGAACAGGCTACTATTTCGTAAATACTTCAAAGTATCGTGTACCTATATAAGAGTCGTAAATCTCATACTATACGATCTAAATCGGAATAAATGTTAAACAAATGGATGTGGAATCGTATCTTTCGGTTTTGCCCAGGCTGGTGTCGTATCGACCTGTTGATCCAGGAAGCCCTTCATTTTTATTTTTTATACTCTCAAGAAGACAATCTCGTGTTCTGCACGAAATTAGTGGACACCTGAGGAAATAGGACTTCCTGAATGTTTACTAGCTGATTTTCTTGTGTTTGTGCACAGCTCAAGGCAAGTTTGAAATTTGTACTAATACACAATGGTAACAAATTTAGTTCAATGTGAGCTGGTCCCTCAAGGGAAGTTAAAGAAGAACATAAACCCACAGTTTTGAACTTTGAGAAGATTAAGTCTCATAAACATTAATGGATGATTTGTCTAGACTTATGAATGGTAAACTTTCTCCTTGGTTAGCAAGGTGCTTCTTGTGACTGTGGAATAGCAGAGACAACAAACATAACAGTGCTGAAAAAGAACGGCCAAAGAGAGAAAACATGTATGGAGGGAGGAAGAATGTCATTAACGACCCCTTAGTTGAATGAGAGAAAATCATTTGTCGTCCACTGCATATCAAGTTGGGCCTTTTGAAGCGGGTTGTAAAGGCTTTTGATAAGAATGGGTCACGCTTTGCATATATAGGGAAAAATGTCTGAGCTGAAAACGGAAAAATTCAAGCAGGAATATTTGACAATCCACAAATAAGGCAACTCTGCAATATGAAAACTGTCGAGGAACGCTACCAAGGAGGATCGGATATGGCCGTGACTGCAGTTTACTGCTCGAATTCATAAAATGGAACGCTCCATAATACATTCAAGAATGTCATGGAAAAGAAGCTTCCTAAATGTTCAGGGACTGGATTTTATCATCAATGACTATTTATTTTGGATATAATAATATTTATATAACAGAATAGTAAAATTATAGTTTAATTTTTATCCATGGACTTATATTAAAACAGTATAACATATATTTCATTAAAATCTTCTATTTTAGAATTTTGAGCTCCTTGGCTCAAAACACTCCGGTGTTATGCAAATAAATAGCACTTTACACGAATTTTAATGCTATCGTTTTCAGTCAAGACTAGTTAATGCAACTATAGTAAGAAACATCAAAGTTCCATTGCTCCACATTGAAGTTTTTATGGCTTCAGTACCACGTTTTCCTGTTACACCCATTGCAGTCGCTAATACTTGGTTTTGAAATTCCACATCAGCCTGCAGTTCTCTGCTTATGAAGACCCCTTCCTGATGTTTTGGTGCTGACAGTGTACTCGAGTATGACATTGAGTTCTGCAGTGATTATTATATCTGTGGTCCTCTTATTTTTCGTCACAGTCCTCTTCAATGAACAGAACGGCCAAAGTGAGAAAACATGTACGTAGGGAGGAAGAATGACATTAACGACCCCTTAGTTGGATGAGAGAAAATCATTTGTCGTCCACTGCAAATCAAGTTGGGCCTTTTGAAGCAGTTTGTAAAGGCTTTTGATAAGAACGGGTCACGCTTTGCATATATAGGGAAATGTGTCTGAGCTGAGAACGGAAAAATTCAAGCAGGAAACTAGTTAATGCAATTATACTAAGAAACACCAAAGATTGAGCATTTTAAACATTTCATAGGATTTTTAGCCAGCTCGTTGTTACACTGACAATAATCTATGTTTTTACTCGTGAGTATTATGTTTCGCTCTGTGATCTGTGGTAATGAAGGTTAGAGTTTAACGTACCTTGAATCAGAATTATTACAAAGCGCCACTGCCTTACTTGAAAGAGCAGTTTACAAAGAAATTGGCCATAACCTTATTGAAGAAACCATAACATCATATGCATGAAATGAGTTAGACAAAGATCAGGAATTGTTAATCTTCCTAAATGAGAGTTCAGCGTTTCCATGGCTGCACCACATCGTACGTAAAATACAATGTGGACTGCTGATGTGCTGCAAATTTTGTTTATTATCTGTTGTTTGATTGATACACCAAAAATAGCTACCTCACGTGAACCGGCAAATGCGAAGGTACTTGTGATAAGATAAAACGTTATAAACTACACAGAGGGCATCCACCACATTCACCAAATTTCATTAATAAAATCCAGCGGGGTGACGAAGTGGGACGCACCAGGAGTCACAGTAAGGAAACCAGTGATTTGAATCTCAGTCAGTCCATCCACATTTAGGTTTCCTGCAGTCTTCCAAACATAAGCTTAGACTGGAGAATGATGAGAAAGAAACCTAAACGTAAATGCACTGACCGAGATTCGAACCACTGCCCTCCTGACTGTGAGTCCTGGATCTTCCCACTTCGCCACCCCGCTGGGTTTGTGCTTTTGTCTAAGGAAAGGAGTATTCTCCTACACAGTAACGTGGAAGTGATTGCGCATGCGCGCGTGTCTGTGTGTGCGCGTGTGCTTGTGTATGTGTGTGTGTGTCTGTGAGCTCTTGGTCATGTGCTCGGTGGAAGGCGGGCTGGGGCAACGGTAGCAGATACGCGAAGGCGTACCTCCAGGAACGTTACGACGCTTTCACGCGTGTCGGATAGCCAGAAAACGGATTTACTACCGTTCCTGTTCGCTTGAACGATCTTATAGTACACAGCCATCTCTGGAGAAGCAGAGAAAGAAGGAGGAACTTCGTAACTTGGTCATTTCCAACAGTAGTCTATATCTACATCTACAGGGCGTCGACACAAATAAGGAAAAACGTAAAGTACAACATCTTACACGCCTAACGCGGTGAAGGAAAATCGTTGCAATTCTAAACAGCTTCTAGTCATCACAGAATGACGAAGTACAGTTTCTGTGCGGTTTTCAGGGGAATCTTGTACCATTGTTCTTGAAAAATATTGGGAACTTCAGGTAGTGATGATGGAACTGTGTAGTGATCACGTACACGCCATTCCCAATTTGACGATGAAGGCTGAATAATGCTGAGATCTGTCACTGTGGTGGCCAGGGAAGATGCACCAAATCAATCTCTTGGTCACAAACCAGTCCTGGACGATGCGAGCTGTGCGAACAGGAACCATGACTTCTTGGAACACAGCATCTATATCTACATGATTACTCTGCTGTTCACAAGAAAGTGCCTGGCAGTGGGTTCAATAAACCACTTTCAAGCTGTCTCTCTACCATTCCACTCTCGAACGGTGCACGGGGAAAGCGAGCCCTTAAATTTTTCTGTGCGAGCCCTAATTTCTCTTACTTTATCGTGATGATCATTTCTTCCTATGTAGGTGGGTGTCAAGAGAATGTTTTCGCATTCGCAGTAGAAAACTGGTATTGAAGTTTCATGATAAGATCCCGTTGCAACGAAAATCTCCTTTGTTTTAATGATAGCCACTCCAATTCACGTATCATGTCTGTGGCACTATCTCCCCAACTTCGCGGTAATACATAACGAGCCGCCCTTCTTGGTACTTTTTCGATGTCATCGGCCAGTCCCATCTGTTGGGAATCCCATATCACACAGAAATACTCCAGAATAGGGCGGACAAGTGTTGTGTAAGCAGTTTCTTTAGTAGACCTGTCACACCTTGTAAGTGTTCTGCCACTGAATCTCAGTCTTTGGTTGGCTGTATCCACAACATTATCTATGTGATCGTTCCAATTTAGGATATTTGTAATTGCAATCGTTTATTATTTAGTTGAATTTACACAGTTCAGATTTGTGTGACTTACCATGAATCGAAATTTAGCGGATTTCTTTTAATAGTCATGTGAATAACTTCACACTATACTTTACTCAGGGTCAATTGCCTCTTTTCACACCATACTGATACCTTATCTAAATCATTTTGTCATTCGTTTTGGTCGTCTGATGACTTTACAAGACGGTAAATAACAGCATCATCTGCAAACAATCTAAGACGGCTACTGAGATGACTATCCGTCTATTACTACAAACTGTGACCTTTCTGACAGGGAATCATGAATCCAGCCGCATAACTGAGGCGATATTCCATAGGCACACAGTTGGTTAGAAGATGCTTGTGAGGAACAGTGTCGAAATCCTTCTGGAAATCTAAAAATATGGAATCGGTTTGACATCCCCTGTCGATAGCACTCATTACTTCATTAGTATAAAGAGCTAGTTGTGTTTCTAAAGAATGATATTTTCTGAATTCGTGCTGACTACGTGTCAATAAATTGTTTTCCTCGAGGTACTTCATAAAGTCCGAATACGGCGTATGTTCCAAAATCCTATTGCAAATCGACGTTAGTGATATGGGTCTGTTATTCAATGGATTACTCCTACTTCCCGTTTTGGGTATTGGTGTCACTTGAGTAATTTTCCAGTCTCTAGGTACGGATCTTTCTGGGAACTACGGGTTGTATCTAATTGCTAAATATGGAGCTATTGTATCAGCATACTCTGAGAGGAACCTTACTGGTATACAGTCTTGACCGGAAGCCTTGCTTTTATTAAGTGATTCTAGCTACTTTGCGACAGCAAGAATATCTATTGCTATGTTTCTCATCTTGACAGTTGTTCTTGATAGTAATTCAGGAATATTAACTTCGTCTTCTTTGTTGAAGGAATTTCTGAAAATTATGTTTAATATCTGTTCTTTAGTGGCAGTGTCATTAGTGACTTCAGCGTTGTTATCGCGCAGTGAAGGTAGGGGAACTCGGGGCAGAACGGGATAGCAGGGCACAATGGGAAATTACTCTTTTCTAGACTACACAGTGTTGCATCCTGCTGTATGGCCATGTAACTATTTCTCCGAAAGTAAGGGAAGTGAGAGCAGCCATTCTGATTTAGTTTGAAGTGCGAGATCTAAGTGAATTGTTGTCCGTCACGTTACCGCTTGTGTTGTTCTAACGTTTGGTGAGTTTCAACGCCAGGTAAGTTGTTAATTGCATACCCTAAAATGACACATTCCCTTACATTGCATGGTATTTGTTATACTTTAGTTATTTAATGCGTTTAAATACGTTAGTTACTACACTCCATAAAAGTTATTATCCTCAAAAGTACTCTTGGGGTGGAACGGGACAGGGCAGAATGGGATAGTGTCCTGTTGTGCTCCGTCATATTTTGATGCAAGTAGAAAGCAAACCCAGCCTGGATGTTCATGGATGCCAGACTCTTCCAACCAGGTACGTTCGCCGAACAACACAGTTTTCCAGATATCGACCGAGGCTGTCATTCCAATCCCACTAATCTGTCAATACACTCGGCGGAGTACAAGACGAAAAGGAAAAACCGTCGTATTAACAGATTCTCCTTTTCTAATGAGGGCTGGGTCGCATGCCAGAGTGGGCACACAATTCATGTGCTGGCATAGACAGTCAAGATGAACAGGAAATACTGATTTGTGACTATTGTCGAAAGGGCTAGTGGTTTGGTGGTTATTAAGCATTGTACATTTTTCAGAATGACATTAAAATATTTTCTTATTTTGAAGAATGACTTTTAATTATTTAAATTACACATTCCTCAGTCTGAATTGCCTGTTATACAACATTTTGTCATAGTTTAATACAATTTTCGTAATTCAAATTCAAATTGTATGCAATAATTTAACAAAAAATACCCTTATCCCATTCTGCCCCGTGGGTGGGGCGGAACGGCAAATATGCAAGACATTCTTCGAAAAATTGTAAAAAATGCAAAATGTATTGTTTTAAGTGATTTTAAATAAGGTACATTAGGTTACATTACAAGGTGTTTTTTTTATCAATTTAAGAAGTGTTTCCTTGTGTTCCCTTATTTTATAGAAATTCTTAAACTTTAAGGATCCCGTTCCGCCCCGAGTTCCCATGTTAATTGCGTCTTGCCACTAGTGTGCTTTATGCATCACCAGAATCTCTTTGGGTTTTCAGCCAGAGTTCGTGACAGAGTTTCGTTGTGGAAATTATTGAAAGCATCTCGCATTGAAGTACGCACTATATTTCGAACTTCTGCAAAACTTTGCCAGTCTTGGTTATTTTGCGTTCTTTTAAATTTGGCATGCATTTTTCGCTGTTTCTTCAACAGTGATCTGATCCGTTTTGTGTACCACGGGGGATCAGTACCATCACTTATTAATTTATGTGGTATGTATCTCTCAATTGCTGGCGATATTTTCTTTTGGAAATCATTCCACAACTTTTCTACACTTACATGATCAAATCGGGAGGAGTGCAGACTGTCTCTTAAAAAGGCGTTAAGAGCATTTTTATCAATTTTTTAAATAGATATACTTTGCGTTTCTTTTTGATGGTTGTAGGAGTTATGGTATTCAGACTAGCAACTACTGCCTTGTGGTAGCTAATCCTTGTATTCGTCACGATACTCACTATTTATCCAGGATTATTTGTTGCTAAGAGGTCAAGTATGGTTTCGCAACCATTTACGCACGAGTTGGCTTGTGAACTAACTGTTCAAAATAATGTTCTGAGAAAGCATTCAGTACAATTTCGGATGACGTTCTATGTCAGCCACCTCCTTGAACGTATAATTTTTCGAGCAAATCGAGGGTAGATCAAAGTCACCACCGACTATAATTGTATGAGTGGGGTACATATTTGAAATGAGAATCAAGTTTCCTTTGAACTGTCCAGCAACTACATCTTCTGAGTCGGAGGGTCGGTAAAATGACCCAGTTAATAGCTTAGTCCGATTGTCCAGTATAACCTCAACCCATACTATTTCGCAGGATCTATCTATTTCTATTTCACTACAAGTCAACTACTTCTGACAGCAGTAAATACTCCACCACCAATTGTTTTTAAACTGTTAGACTGTTAGAAAAAATTTATGCTGATCTTGTTTCCGGCTTTAGCCAGCTTTCTGTACTTGTGACTATTCGATCTTCAGTGCTTTCTATTAGGGCTCTCAGCTGTGGTTCTTTCCCAACACCGCTACGCCAATTTACAACTATAATACTGATCGTTTCTACAACTAACTTATTGTGTTCTACCTGCTCCCTTTTAGACGGACGCCCTTTCTGTGGTTCCCTGAGGCCCATTAACCTAAAAAGCCGCCCAGTCCCTTCCACACAGCCCCCGCTACCCGTATAGCCGCTTCCTGTGTGTAGTGGACTCCTGACCAATTAAGCAAAACCCGGAAACCCACCACCCGATGGCGCAAGTCAAGGAATCTGCAGCCTACACCGTCACAGAACGATGCTTCAGATCACCATTGGAGAACTAATATTGTACCATTAAATTGACAGACAATCCTTGGCAGTTATATGAACTTGCAGACTAACCATGGGGTCGAAGGAATACCACGGTATGGCTGAATAAATCATCACCGAACCCTCGCCATGTTTCGCTCTTGGCAGCATGCTGTCTGTGTAGTGGCGTAGCAAGACAGCCACGCCACTCGGAAGTAGCCGAAAGGCACGCGCTTAAACTCACGCAGGCTGGCGTGAGGTCTGAAACAGGATACGTAATGAATGCTATAAAGAAAAGTATGGGAGCTGCTGGAATACTTAACTTTAATCCATCATTTGTATACATCGTTCTTGACGGTACAAGTTATACCTTATAGATAAATGCACTATACTCTAATGGCGCCTTGCTAGGTCGTAGCCATTGACTTAGCTGAAGGTTATTCTAACTATCTTCTCTGCAAATGAGCGAGGCTTCGTCAGTGTTGCATCGCTAGTTAAGTCGTCCGTACAACTGGGGCGAGTGCCAGTACGTCTCTCTAGACCTGCCGTGTGGCGGCGCTCGGTCTGCAATTACTGACAGTGGCGACCCGCGGGTCCGTTGTATACTAGCGGACCGCGGACGATTTAAAAGGCTACCCTTAGCAAGTGTGGTGTCTGGCGGTGGCACCACAGTTTGTATCGTAGGCTTGGGACATGCATATGCCAGACATTAACTCGGGCAGCAATTGCAAACAGTGCAAAACAAGACTCAGACAACCAAATTACTTTCTTCCATTGTTCCACATTTAAGTTTTTATGGCTTCAGTACCACGTTTTCCTGTTAAACCCATTGCAATCGCTAATACTTGGTTTCGAAATCCCACATCAGCCTACAGTTCTCTGCTTATGAAGATCCCTTCCTGTTTTTTGGTGCTAACAGTGTACTCGAGTGCGAAATTGAGTTCTGCAGTGATTATTATAGCTGTTGCCCTCTTATTTTTCGTCACAGTCCTCTTCAGTTATCATCTGCGGTGGTTACTCAACACACACTTTCGTTCGCATTGTGACTCAGAATACGCGTTTCCGCTCTCATTGTATTCGGTATAAATCTTTGATACGGTGCCTCATGAAACACGAGCCACTTCAGCTACTTGGTAACAGAAGCAAATACTATAAAATCACCAAGAATCTGGCCATTTATGAATTCACTTACTTCTGACATAACACACTTACAGCTGCACAGAACACTCTTCCGACCACGACTGACACTTGCAACGTATTAAGTGTATTGCACAGGTGACGTTCGTGATCAAATACAACAGCGCACCCAGCAGGTTTGGCTAGCATCAGCATTTATGATTAAGCATGCTTTGTATTTCTCGCAGTGTTCCCATGTCTTTGTCCAACACCTGCATAACTACATCCATTGTCGAACACCCTGTATATCCACATCCATACTCTGCAAACCACTATGAAATGCATGGCAGAGGGTACTTCCAACTGAACTTATTACCGTTTTTTCTCCTTGCATTCACGTACGTGCAGTTAAGCTAATCCAATTCTCTCGATCCCTGAGGGGGCGTTGTAGGATATTCCAAATTTCGCCTATTAAAACTGGTTCCTTACACTTTGTATGTAGATGTCTGCCAGTCATGTTTCTCCAGAATATCCGTGACACAGTCCTGCAGATGATCAGACAAACCTGTGATAATTGCTGTGTCTCTCCTCTGTATATGTTCAGTACTCTTGTTCGTCCTATTTGGAAAGGATCACACACACTAGTGCAATATTCTAGGACGGATCATATGAGTGTTTTGTAAACAGTCTCATTTGAAGACTGAGTACGTCCTAGTATTCTACCTATGAAACGAATTCTACGATCTGCTTTGCCTACGGCTGAGCAAATGATATGGAATTATTCAGTTTACAGGGTACGTATATATGACGTCTGTTTACATTAATGAACACATTATTTTTTGTCCTACTCACTCAACTATACTTAAAAACATTTTCTTTCTGAGGCTACCGGCTTCTAAAGAGAATTTCGCCCATGTAGTAGAACTGGGTTGTGCAGGGAAAATAATTCTAATTTATATTTAAATCTTGCTGCGCTACCTGTCAGACATAGTACGTTATTGTGCAAATGATCAAAAAATTCTTTGCAGCGTATTGAACTCCTTTGTGAGTCACTGAAAGCTTTAATAATGGGTAATAAAGTTCACTTTTTCCTCTAGTGTTGCAGGTGAGTAAATGACTACTCTTCTCAAATTGTTGTGGATTATTTATGACGAATTTGTGACATCGTGGTTAAAACGCACAGCTCCTTGACGAAGTATGAACATGACGACCGTGTGTGAACATCACCTATTATTACTTATTATTCTTACTGCTCACTTTTGGGCTATCAGTACCTTATTTCTAACTGGTAATGTCCCAAGAAAATGACTACATGAGTCATTATTCAGAGTAAATACACAAAATATGTTAGTATGTTGTTTCCAAGACTAGCAATTATACGAAGAACGAAAGTAGCTTAATTTAACCGTTTGAGAAACTGAGCAACACGCTTCTTCCAGTTCAAGTTTTCATCAGTATGTAGACCGAAAAATCTGAAGCATTCTACCCCGTTTTCCGACTCCTGTTCTTGTGCCACGCCTATTGTTGATATTACTCTGTTTATTGTACAGAACTGAATATAGTGTATTTTCCCAAAAATTTAAGGAGAGTCCAATTTCCGAAAATCAGTTAATAACTCTTAGAAAAACATAATTAACAATGTCTTCTGTTGCTTTCCCTTTAATGGCATTTCTTAAAACACAAGCAACATCTCCAAAAACGTACAAATTTTGCGATCAACTTTGATTCAACAAGGAACTGTTGTGCACAGGGACCGTACACTACAAGGAAGGAGAGAAACACAGCATTCAGTCGCATTTCCATTACTTTTCTTACTTTTGCATATGCGAAGCGCCGGCCGCGGTGGGCGAGCGGTTCTAGGCTCTTCAATACGGAACCGCCCCACCGTTCGAATCCTGCCTCGGGCATGGATGTGTGTCAAGTCCTTAGGTTAGTTAGGTTTAAGTAGATCTACGTTCTAGGGGACTGACGACCTCAGATATTAAGTCCCATAGTGCTCAGAACCATTTGAACCATATGTGAAGACGGCTACTTAGAGCCGAAATCTACATATGCAACAGTAGTAAAACTAATGGGTCGCGAATGGTTGCCGTGTGTCTCTTCTTCCTGAAATTCTGTGATCATCCCATTTCATTCCTACAAAACCTGTTGCAACCAAGTATTTGTATGTGTTGACAGATTCCAATTAAGACTCGTTGATATTTTAGTTATAAAATATTACAGTGTTTTCTTTTTGCGAAGCGCATAATTTTGCATTCTTAGCACTTGAAGAAAGAGTCCAGGAGTTGCAACACTCTGAAATTCTGTCAAGATTAGACTAAATATCTGTGGACCGTATTTCTGGCAGCTCTTATTGTAAAGAACTACACCATCTACAAAAAGACTGAGGTTACCGTTAATATTTTCTGCACTGTCATTGATATTCAACATGAACAGCAAGGGCAGCATCACACTTTGCTGGGGAACAGGGTGTCCCAGGAGGAATGGTCAATATTCAGGGATGTTTCAGGAACGATCGTTTGAAGCGAAAAACTTCATACAGGCATATGCCCTATTCCAAATGATTTTCGAGACAGAACACATTTAATGTACATCGTTATTTATTTTCTGTATTCTTCAATAAATTGCCAGCTTCACTCATGTACAACAGTTAGTAAATATAACATTATTAGTATCAGCTCACATTAATCTCCAAGTATTATCGTACACGTAACATCGCAGCTGATCTACGGTGTACAATCAGTGTTCGAGTATCCCAGCGCCAACTTCAATGCATTTGTTCACTCTTGGAGAAGATTTTGTGTTGCCTGTCACTGCCTCAGCATGTTCCCAAATAAGGGTACCAGTGTCCATGATGGGACCATGCGGTTCATCTCTCGTACTTATCTTTCGCTTGTACATCTGAGACTTCATCAAATCTCAAAGTCAAAAATCTAATGACGTAATACCTGGCGATCTTAGTGGCCAGTTAATTGGACTACTGCGACCAAACCAGCGACTAGCGAAGTGCGGCTGAAAAGTTTTCTCATACGTCTGGTAAAATGTAGAGGGTCTCCATAATGCTGGAAGTACATTGCAGTCCGTGTGTGTAAGAGAATGCTGTCAAGCTTTCAACATGCAAATCATTCTGCCTTGTTATTTGCTCTTCTAAAATGAGTGAACCTATCAGCATGTTGCCCAAAGTGTCACATCAAACAGTGATCGTAAAAAGAACTTGTAAATTGGTTTCCGCTGTTGCATGCAGATTTTCCTGCGGCCATCGATAATTATTGAGTGTGTTGTTGATTACATTCGATATAAACATGTCTACATGAGCAAGAAGTATTAATGGAAGCAAATGACGATTGTCATGTAATCAGTGACAAAATTTTATTACGATGGTATTGTTGTTATTATGAAGATTGTGAAAAGGAAGTGTGGAAAATGAGTAAAACTAACCAGCGAGGGCGAGGCCACAGGCACTTGCGACAGCGGCGCTTCCCAGGGGAGTGATACGCCAGAAGGCGACCTGGCTGCTCTTTGCTCTGCGTTTATGGAGGCGGTTTTGCGTTGGTCTGAACCCATGCCCCTCAGGCGATAGAGGGGGGCTGACGTTGTGACGTCGAGTCCCTCCCTGGGTCTCATCATTTGCGGCAGCAGACAGGAGCAGCAAGCCAGCAAGACTATGACGCCAAGTCTCACAAAGGACCGAGTGTGGCGGCAGACACAGCCTGGTCTCGAACCACAGGCTGCTGCTGGCGCTGCCCAGCCGTCTGATTGGCCAGGGTGCTCCAGCATTGTAGTGCGGCTACTCAGCAATTACCAAGTCCCTGACTCAAATTCAGCCTCATTTATACTCCATTACTGCCCATTTGTTCCTCTAAAACCTGGTGTCTAGTCACACTGCCCATAACAGAGAGACCTGCTTCAGTGCAGTGGCAACGACCCAATTGCTACATCATTATGAATTACCTAGAAGAAAACTGTCTATTGACACACAGTCAACATGGGTTTGGAAAAGATCGTTCCTGTGAAACACAACTAGCTCTTAACTCACAAGAAGTGCTTAGTGCTATTGACAAGGGATTTCAGATCGATTCCATATTTCTGGATTTCTGCAAAGTTTTATACACTGTACCGCACAAGCGGCTTGTAGTGAGATTACGTGCTTATGGAATATCGTCTCAGTTATGTGACTGGATTTGTGATTTCCTGTCAGAGAGGACAGGAAAGGCATCGGGTAAAACAGATGTGATTTCTCGCGTTCGTCAATGTAGTGTTATAGGGCCTTTGCTGTTCCTTGCCTATATAAACGATTTGGGAGACAACCTGGGCAGCCGTCTTAAGTTGTTTGCAGATGACGCTGTCGTTTATCGACTAATAAAGTCATCATAAGATCAAAACAAATTGCAAAACGATTTAGAAAAAATATCTGAATTGTGCGAAAATTGGCGGTTGACCCTAAATAACGAAAAGTGTTAGGTCATCCACATGAGTGATAAAAGGAATTGGGTTACACCATAATTCTGTCTAACCTAAAAGCCATATTCAACTAAAAGCCTAGGTATTACAATTACGAACAACTTAAACTGGAAGGAACACTTAGAAAATGTTGTGGGGATGGCTACCCAAAGACTACGTTTTATTGGAAATACACTTCGAAAATGTAACAGAACTACTAAGGAGACTGCCTACACTACGCTTGTCCGTCGTCTTTTAAAATACTGCTGCACAGTGTGGGATCCTTACCTGATAGGACTGACGGAGTACATCGAAAAATTTCAAAGAAGGGCAGCGCGTTTTGTACTATCGCAAAATTTGGGAAAGAGTGTCACAGAAATGATACAGAATTTTGGCTGGACAAAATTAAAAGACAGGCGTTTTTCGTAGCGACGGAATCTTCTCATGAAATTCCAATCACCAACTTCCTCCACCGAATGCGAAAATATTTTGTTGACACCGATCTACATAGGTAGAAACGACCACCTCGGTAAAATAAGGGAAATCAGAGCTCGTACGGAAAGATATAGGTGTTTGTTCTTTACACACGCTACACGAGATTGGAATAATAGAGTTGTGCAGGTGGTTCGATTAGCCCTCTGCCAGGCACTTCAATGTTATTTGCAGAGTATGCTTGTAGATGTAGATGTAGACGTAGATGTAGATTCTTTGCCGCGTGGGACAGTTTACCATTGTGCTAAGCTATTCTTGCTTCACAACTCACTTACACATCTATTATTCAGACTGTTGTTTGCTTGTGAGATGATCGTGTTACGCCACACGTACGAACAGAAACGTCTTCCAGAACGTTTCAGAATTCAACAGTGGCAGCATCGTGAACATTCGAAACAGTGGTTTATCGTTCCGCGATAACACTACTTGCGTTGGTTGGCACCCCACGATTGTCACGTGATATGGAATTAATGCGTTTAGTAGATTCCTATTCAGCGACATGAGGGATCGCAACAATCACATATGTCTGGAGCCCGTGGGACATGCATATTCATTCAGCTGTGCAGGATCACAAAGAAAAGTTACATGCCAAGAACCAGGAAATGGGTTTGCTTACTACACGACAAGTATCCACGCGGAGAGTGAGGTGACGTCTCGAGCACTACGGACTATCAGTGCAGAAACCATTGCTGTTGCAACCTTTGACACTGCAGCAGAGGGAGGTGTGGTGACAACCTTGGACACAGGAGTGGCGTCATGACACTCTTTCTGCGTATACCATCATGGTTTTTCAGCTTTCCAGTCATTGTCATAGATGCTCCAATACATGGCATCATGCTATTCAGGCCAATGTGTACAGGAAATGTCTACTTCCGGTTCTCACAGCCGGTAACTTGGTCAGCAGCCGTTACATTTAAGACTCCTTAGGCCCAAAGATGTATCCTTACATCTGAGGTCTCCAAAACGTTATGTTTCAGCAACACGCTGCAAGACCGCATGTAACTACACTGTGCAAACCAATCTCTATACAGAGGGTGTACAACTGTAGTCCTGGTCAAAACGTTCTCCAGATCTCTCGCCCATTGAATACATTTGGTCACGGGTTGCCAAGAGACTAGGCTTCTTGCACTTGACACTACTATTGGCATGTAACTGAAACGGCATAGCGTGCTGCACCAATACCTCTCATACAAGCTCAGTGCAACTCAATGCTCAGACATATTGGAGCCATCGTTGCTGCCAGAACTGACCACCTAACAAAAGCCTGAATGACCACCTTTTGCAGTGTGAGATGTGCAGAAGGAGTCAGTGAGGTTCTAGGGGCACAGAGAGGGATGTGGGGTCATGCCGACTCCATGGCCATTGCCAGCTGAGCTAAGTTTCTCGGTTGAGGCTCCCTGGTGGGATCGAGCTAGTCTCACAGATTCTCAACTAGGTTCAATAAAGGGTGGTTGGTAGCCAGGGGAGAACAGTATGCTCGAAACATGCACATACACTTCAAGCTATTTGACATGATGCTTTGTCCTGCCGGTAGGTGGCATCATTTCAAGAAAAACAAAATTCATGTAAGGGACATATGGAATTAAGTACTTTGTTGAAATATTCTGGCTCCAGAATGATGACATTATCCAGGTAATGCCATTAAAACGTTGCCCAGATCATAACGCTCCCTCCTGGTTGCAGAGTGTTTCCTTTCAGACATTCCTATGGAACATAATACGTGATTCATCTGAAAAGGACAGCTGTCGAGACACTCAGTGGCCGCCAGTTGAGGTATTGGCGTGCAAAGTTCAGCCTTTGTCGCCGATGAATAGCCGTCAGCATGGGTGCATCAACCATAGACCTGCAGCATGGCTCATACACAGCGAAGTTCACTGAGCGATCGCAGAGGAGACACTGTTGATACCTCCTTGGGTCATTTAGGTGGTCAATTGCTTAACAGCTGCACGTCTATTCCCACATACACATCTCCGCAGCCGTCGTTCACCTCTGTTATCTATGGCCCGAGGTGCACCACCGTTGCCTCAATGCAGGTTTTGAGTGCATGGTATACTGCAACCACAGTGGCACATGAACAGTTTACAAAAATAGCCATTTCGGAAATACTTCCACCATTGGTCCGAAAGTCAATGATCATGTCCTTTTGGGCATAATATAAATCACTCCATTTCCGCATTACGATAACGACTGCATTGTTTTCCGCATCCCCCCGACACTGCTGGTGGTGTCACCTGTCACCTTAAATCTTTGAGTGGTTAGTGCATGTTGACATCGAACATAGTCAGTGGCCAAATTAATGTTACTGGACTGAGCAAAATTTTGGAACCTATATGCTTCCAAATCACCTACAGATTTATCCGCGTATTCTCTCTACTACACTGTATAAGCACTATGAGTAAAATGTCATTATTTTCTATCCTTCCAATTGAGCAGTTTCAATGACGAGTAATGTATTTTCGATCGTTCTTACACTGAGCTACAAGGGTGTCATCAACTATTACCACTGGCGGATTCTGATTTCTATTCCAAAACGATGTTTGCATACATCTCCACAGCTGTCAGGTGTTGCAAGTATGAAGCAAGTAATGGTTTCCCATGAATTAGCATTTCAGCACGTAACGTGTCATCTAGCACTGCAGCTATTTCCTCGCTAGTGGAAGTGGAGCGTTCTGGTTTTGCAAAGATATAAATTATAGAACGAAAACTAATTTTCGATGAGAGAAGAGCAGTAGAAAGAAAGAAGGAAATTTCAACAGCCCATCATTCTGTTTTGCACAGCGTGGTCACCAAAGATATTAACTAAACAAAGAAACTAGTCTTCGTACAACGAAGACGATGGAGACAAAACTGAACGTTGGGGCTCAAATCCTCAACGACGACGGTATGATTATCTACCGACTACTTCCTCAGTTGGAGAAGGATGGGGAAGAAATTCGTGTGCGTCTCATTCAAAGAATCGACCTGGAAATTGCTTGAATCGATTCAAGTGAACCATAGACAACCTTAATCTGAGTGGCCAGATCTTTTACTCGAAATCTATTTGTACTGGAAGCAAATCTACTATCTTAGCAGAAATAAATTATTATTAATTTAATGCATCAGACTGAAGAGGTCAAATCTATATTGGCGCTTTGCACACCTATTATCAACAATAATAACTGTTACAACATTTTAAGATACTCAGGGAAACTAGCAGTGAAGTAATTACACAGGCCAAGAACAAACTGTTTTTTTTTTATATCTAGGATTTTAGAATTGACTTTAGCCACAGTTGGGGCATTGAATCAAAAAGTGAAATTAGTCTTCCTCTATCCGCTCTTATTTTTTTGATCATTGTTGTTTAACATGCACTTCTACATCAAATGTGCATTTGTAACTCTGGTTTGTGAACTTCTAAAGCACATGTACGAGGATTGGTTCCTGTAGGTTTGCCCTATTGCTGGTCTGCTTTCTAATTAGTTCCAGGAATATCCACCAGATGGAGTTGCAGGTTACTGTGTGAACTAGGCCATACAGGGCTGAGAGAGAATGACGTCGCTTGATAGTTCAAATAGGAAACATCTCTGTTGTGGTTTTTCGCACTTGTGTTATTGAACAAAAATAATATAAGTTAAAATAGAAGAAGCTGCATAAATCACGTTAATGGTTTTTGCTTCATATGCAGAGAATAAACGCTAAATAGGAAACCGAAAACCTATTATTGTCTTTGTAAAGACTTTTGCAATAACTCAGTAACTCATAGAACTTTTACGATTGTGGACTACCGGGAATCGATAATTTCTGAAACAGAAGGCACTCCGATACCTCTTGGTTGTGGAGACTGGTGTGGTCCCTCTGATACTAATGATGATGACAGTGATGATGCGGTTATGGCATTAATTCGTCAAGGTTTAAACTGGGATGAGTTAATAATTTACCAGATATCTCAAGCGAAACTAACAATGAAGTAATTACACAGGCTAAGAACAAACAGTTTTTTTATATCTACTTTTTAGAGTTGATTTTAGCTACAGTTGGGGCGTTGAATCAAAAAGTGAAACCAGTCTTCCTCTATCCGCTCTTATTTTTTTGATCATTGTTGTTTAACATGCACTTCTACATGAAATGTGCATTTGTAACTCTGGTTTTTGCGCTTCTAAATCACATGTATGAGGACTGGTTCCTGTAGGTTTGCCCTACTGCCAGTCTGCTTTCTAATTAGTTCCAGGAATATCCACCAGATGGAGTTGGAGGTTACTGTGTGAGCTCTGGCCGTACAGGGCTGATCAAGGAAGATGTCACATGACAGTTCTGTTAGGAAACACCTATGTAGTAGGTTTTTGCACTTGTGTTGTTGGACAGAAATAATATAAGTTAAAGTGGAAGAAGTTGCGTAAATCACCTTTATGATTTTTGCTTCACATTCAGAGAATAAACGCTGAAAGGAAACGGAATTCCTACTATTGACTTTGTAAAGACTTTTGCAATAAATCTGTAAAACTTGTAGAGAACATTTACGATTGTGGACTACCGGGAAACGAAAACGTTTGAAACAAAAGCCACTCCTATAGCTGTTGTTTGTGAGGACTGGTGTTGTCCCACTGATAGTAATGATGATGACAGTGATTATGAGGTTATGGCATTAATTCCTCAGGGATTAAATTCGGATGAGTTATTAACTCACTAGATATCTCAAGGGAAACTAGCAATGAATACATTACACAGGCGAAGGACAAACTGTTTTCTTTTGTATCTAGGATTTTAGAATTGATTTTAGCCACGGTTGGGGCGTTGAATCAAAAAGTGAAATCAGTCTTCCTCTATCCGCTCTTATTTTTTGATCAGTGTTATTTAACATGCACTTCTACATGAAATTTGCATTTGTAACTCCAGTTTGTGCGCTTCTAAATCACATGTACGAGGATTGGTTCCTGTAGGTTTGCCCTATTGCCGGTCTGCTTTCTAATTAGGTCCAGGAATATCCACCACATGGAGTTGGAGGTTACTGTATGAGCTCTGGCCGTACAGGGCTGACCGAGGATAATGTCACATGACACTTCTGTTAGGAAACATCTATGTTGTGGTTTTTTGCACTTGTGTTGTTGAACAGAAATAATATAAGTTAAAGTAGAAGAAGTTGCGTAAATCACCTTGATGGTTTTTGCTACATATGCAGAGAATAACCGCTGAAAGGAATCTGAATGCCTATTATTGACTTTGTGAAGACTTTTGCAATAAATCTGTAAAACTTGTACAGAACATCTACGATTGTGGACTACCAGGATATGAAAACGTCTGAAACAAAAGCCACTCCGATACCTGTTGTTTGTGAGGACTGGTGTTGTCCCTCTGATGCTAATGATGATGACAGTGATTAAGCATGGATGGCGTTAATTCCTAAAGGTTTGAAGCGGGATTTGTTAATAACTCATCAAATATCTCAAGTTGTCAAAAGAAGCTTCTGAATTACTGGCTTCCAACAAAAATGTACTGGATCAAGGAACCAAGGTTATCTTTTATTATACAACAGAGAAGGTCTGCTGCCCTTCTTGCTATTGAAATGGTCCATCTGAGGCAAAATATCCCCGATTAGCAATTCCAATTGTAATAAATCTCTACTGTAACTACGTTATAGTTTTAGTTCAATGGAACGTCATGAGAATAAGACTCTTTCAAGACGTGATTAAACAATTTGTAGAATAAAGGTAAATACACATCTTGTTTCAATGAGAAACGGCAGTATTCGCTTAATTAGGGTATGAATAGGTCCTCAGATTGTTTACTAGCTAGTGAAGATACTATTTCTTTACAATTCTTCTTCATTTACTTCACAATTAGTTTGTCCCTCATAGTAAAATACAATACACAGTTTTTTCTTAGTGTCAACATTTTCCATAGTCAAGAAGACAACTAAAAGGTAGTCTCATCATCAAAACCTCTTTTTACACAGGAGCAGCTCATTTTCACATGACTGCTGATAACAAAAATATTACACACGATGTGTCACATACAAAAGCTAAAAGTCAACTCAGCTGACTACTATGTCCAATCTGATTTGGGATGCATACAGTTCCATATAACACAAAATTGTTGTCCAAAATGTTCTAGAATTTCCTTTGTCAAAATAAATATTTTAATGCCATCTGGTTTTACAAACAGTGGCGATTGATGCAAAAATTATACCTTTCTATGGTTAAAAAAATGCTATTTAGAAATGAAATTTCATATATTGTTGAATTAAAATTTAGAAATTCCAAAATACACCACGTCCCAAGATTTGTTTACATATTGCAGGATTAAATTGTTATGTCAATCGGAAATTTTCCGGTAAAGTTAGTTACGGTTTTTGAATACACTGAAGATTATTGTCTGATAAACAGTCAATTATGTTTTTCTACAGCTCATATGACATTTGGAAGTTTGTTGCGTACATGTCATATACAAGAAAAACTGTATATATGAAATGAAATCCAATAAAAACCTTTAAGGTTAACAATACTTTTTAAATATAGACTTCTGTAAAGACAAATCAGTAAGATGACCAGTTCTCATAATTTTATGTCTTCATAGTTTTACTCGCACTAAAGAGGTAAATTTGGAAAAGAACAGGCTACTTTTCGTAAACACTTCAAAGTATCACGTACCTATATAAGAGTCGTAAATATCATACTTTACGATCTAAATCGGAATAAATGTTAGACAAATGGATGTGGTATCGTATCTTTTGGTTTTGCCTAGGCTGGTGTCATAACGACTTGTTGTTCCAGGAAGCCCTTCATTTTTCTTTTTTATACTCTCAAGTAGACAATCTCGTGTTTTGCACGAAATTAGTGGACTCCTGAGGAAATGGGTCTTCCTTAATGTTTTCTAGTTGACTTTCTCGTTTCTGTGCACAGCTCAAGGCAAATTTGAAATTTGTACTAATACACAATGGTAACAAATTTAGTTCAATATCACCTGCTCCCTCAAGGGAAGTGAAAGAAGAATATAAAAACCTAGTTTTGATCTTTGAGAAGATTAAGTCTCATAAACATCAATGAATGCTAAACTTTCTCTTCTCGTGACTCTGGAATAGCAGAGAAAAAACACATCCCATTTGGGCCTTTTGAGGCAGTGTGTAAAGGTTTTTGATAAGAACGGATCACGCTTTCCATATATAGGGAAAAATGTCTGAGCTGAAAGAGGAAAAATTAAAGCAGAAATATTTGACGATCCACAAATGCCAATGCAAAGGCCCTCGTGATAAAATAAAACGTTATAAACTACACAGAGGGCATCCACCGCATTCACCAAACTTCATCACTAAAACCCAGTGAGGTGACGAAGTGGGACACCGCAGCCACAGTTAGGAGCCCAGCGGTTTGTATCTCAATCAGGCCATCCACATTTAAGTTTCCTGCAGTCCTCCAAGCATAAGCTTAGACTGGAGAATGATGAGAAGGAAACCTAAATGTAAATGCCCTGACTGAGATTCGAACCACTGACCTCCTGACTGTGAGTCCTGTGTCTTCCCACTTCGCCACCTCGCTGGGTTTGAGCTTTCGTCTACGGAGAGGAGTTTTCTCCTACACAGAAATATGGAAGTGATTGCGCATGCGCGCGTGTCTGTTTGTGTGCGCACGCGCGTGTGTGTATGCGTGTGTGTGTGCTCGGCGCAAGGCGGGCTGGTGTGACGGTAGCGGACTACGCGAAGGCGTACCTCCAGGAATGTTAGGACGCTTTGTCGTGTGTCGGATAGCCAGATGCCGGATTTACTACTGTTCCTGTTCCCTTGAACAATGTTATAGCACACAGCCATCTCTGCAGAAGCATAATACAACATGCGGCCTGTAGGACGAACCCCATGAACGAGGAACTTCGTAACTTGGTCATTTCCAACAATAGTCTATAATGACATCTACTGAGCGCGGACACAAATATGGAAAAACCAAAAGTACAACATCTTACCACGCCTAAGGCGGTGTAGGAAAATCGTTGGCATTCTAAACAGATTCTAGTAGTCACAAACTGGCGAAATACAGGTACTGTGCGGTTTTCAGGGGAATCTTATACCATTGTTCCTGAAAAATATTGGGAACTTTGGGTAGTGATGATGGAAGCGTGTAGTGATCACGTACACTTCATTCCCAATTTGACGATGAAGGCAGCATAATGCTGAGATCTGTCACTGTGGTGGCCAGGGGAGATGCGACAACTCAATCTCTTGGTCACAAACCAGTCTTGGACGATGTGAGCTGCGAACAGGAGTAATGTCTTCCTGGAACACAGCATCTATATCTTCATGATTACTTTGCTATTCACAATAAAGTGCGTGGCAGTGGGTTCAATGAACCACTTTCAAGCTGTCTCTCTAGCATTCCACTCACAAACGGCGCACGGATAAAACGAGCACTTAATTTTTCTGTGCAAGCCCTAATATCTCTTATTTTATCGTGACGATCGTTTCTACCTATGTAGGTGGGTGCCAAGAGAATTTCTTCACAATTGAAGGAGAAAACTGGTATTAAAGTTTCATGAGAAGATCCCGTCGCAACGAAGAACGCCTTTGTTTTAACGATTGCCACTCCAATTCACGTATCATGTCTGTGGCACTATCCCACCTACTTGGCGATAATGCAAAACGATCTGCCCTCCTTTGTACTTTTTCGATCTCATCCGCCAGTCCCATCTGATGCGCATCCCGCGCCGCACAGCAATACTCCAGAATAGGGCGGACAAGCGTGGTGTAAGCAGTCTCTTTAGTAGACCTGTCACACATTCTAAGTGTTCTGCCATCGAATCTCAGTCTTTGGTTATCTGTACAAACAACATTATCTATGTGATCGTTCCAATTTATGGTATTTATAATTATAATCCCTAAGCATTTAGTTGAATTTACAGCCTTCAGATTTGTGCGACTTACCGTGAATCGAAATTTTGCGGTTTTATTTAGTACTCATGTGAATAACTTCACACTTTACTTTATTCAGGGTCAATTGCCACTTTTTGCACCATACAGATACCTTATCTAATTTATTTTGCAGTTTGTTTTGGTCATATGATGACTTTAAAAGACGGTAAATAACAGCATCTTCTGCAAGCAATCTAAGACGACTACTGAGATTGTCTCCTTTCTGCTGAAGTTGTTTCCGGCTTTAGCCAGCCAGCTATTTGATATTCAGTGCTGGCTATTTGGGCTTGGAGATCTGGTTCTTTCCCGACACAGCTACAACAATTAACAAGTATAATACCCATCGTTTTTACAACTAACTGACTGTGTTTTACCTACCCCCTTTTAGACGGACGCCCTTTCTGTGGTTCCTTGAGGCCCACTAAACTAAAAAACCACGCAGTCCCTTCCACACAGTCCCCACTACCTGTGTAGCAGCTTCCTGTGTGTAGTGGACTCCTGACCTATTAATCGGAACACGGAAACCCAGCACCTGATGGCGCATGTCAAGAAATCTGCAACCCACACCGTCACAGAACCGCCTGAGCCTCTGATTCAGACCCTCCACCCGGCTTTGCACCAAAGGACCACAGTCCATTCTATCGATGATGCTGCAGGTCACTATTGGAGAACAAATATTGTACCATGTAGTGGATCTGATCAGACAAAACTGACACACAATCCTTGGCAGCAATATGACCTTGTAGAGTAACCATGGTGTCCAAGGAATACCAGGGTATGGCTGACCAAATTATCACCGAACCCTCGCCATGTTTCGCTCTTTGCAGCAAGCACTCTGTAACATAGGCTTGGAACATGCATGTGGCAGACATTAACTCGGGCAGCAATTGGAAACAGTGTAAAACAAGACTCAGCCAACCAAAGGACTTTCATTCATTGCTCCATATTTAAGGTTTTATGGCTTCAGCACCACATTTTCGTTTTACACCCATTGCAGTCACTAATGCTTTGTTTTGAAATTCCACATCGGACTGCAGTTCTCTGCTTATGAAGACCCCTTCCTGGCTTTTGGAGCTGACAGTGTACTCGAGTGCGACATTGAGTTCTGCAGTGATTATTATAGCTGTGGTCCTCTTCCTTTTCGTCACACTCCTCTTCAGTGATCATTTGCGACAGTTACTCAACACACACTTTCGTACTCATTGTGACTAAGAGGGCGCGTTTCTGCTCTCTTTGTATTCGGTATAAATCTTTGATACGGTGCCTCATGAAACACGAACCACTTCAGCCACTTGGTAACTGAAGCAAATACCATAAAAATACCAACAATGTGGCCATTTATGAATTCACTTACCTCTGACATAACACACTTACAGCTGCACAGAACGGTCTTCTGACCACGACTGGCACTTGCAACGTATTGAGGGCATTGCACAGGTGCCGTTCGTGATCAAATACAACAGCGCACCCAGCAGGTTTGATAGCATCTGCAGTTATGTTCAAGCATTCTTTGTATTTCTCTCAGTGCTTCCAAGTTTTTGTCCAACACCTGTATATCTACATCCATTGTCGAACCCCTGTGTATCTACATACAGACTCTGCAAACCACTATGAAATGTGTGGTAGAGGGTACATCCAACTGAACTAATTAGGGTTTCTTCTCCTTCCATTCACGTACGGATTTCATGAAAAATTGCCATTTGTATGCCTTTATAGTCGCTGGAATTAACCTAATCCTGTCCTCTCGATTGCTGTAGAGGAGTTGTAGTATACTCTAAAATTGGTCTACTAAAACTGGTTCCTGACACTTTGTATGTAGATGTCTGCCAAGCCAGTTTCTCCAGAATTTCCGTGACACTGTCCTGTAGATCAGACAAACCTGTGATCGTTGCTGTGTCATTTCTCTGTATACGTTCAGTGCTCTTGTTCGTCCTATTTGGAAAAGATCACACACACTAGTGCAATATTCTAGGAAGGGTCGTATGAGTGTTTTGTAAGTAGTCTCCTTTGAAGACTGAGTACATCCTAGTATTCTACTTATGAAACGAATTCTGCGATCTGCTTTGCCTACGGAAAAATGATATGCAATTATTCAGTTTACAGGGTACGTATATATGACGACTGTTTACATTAATGAACACATTTTTTGTCCTATTATCGCTCAACTACATTTAAAAATATTTTCTTTCTCAGGCTACCGGCATTTAAAGATAAGTTCGTCCATGAAGTAGAACTGGGTTGTCCACGGAAAATGATTCTCATATATATATATATATATATAAATCTTACTGCGCTACCTGCCAGACATTACGTTATTGTGCAAATGGTTGTTGTAACTGCGACGGGAAAGGTCGTGGGGTTGAAGTGACGGAAAGTGCGGCGGGACCCGCGGAGCAGCCCGCGAACAACAGTACAACGGGAGAGGACGGAAACGACCAACGAAGGACAGAACAAACAACAACGAGATCGAAACAACGGAGTCAGCAGGAAACCTTACAACCACGTCCACTCGTACACGGAACAAGAAAGTAAGTAACTAAGCTGTGTCCACAGACGTACGAAAGATCAGACTCGTTGGCTGAGTGAGAGGCAGGCGCTTAAATACTCTATCAGGGCAACACCGACTCTAAAGGAAGGCGTCGGCGCTTGTTCGTGACGTCACGTCAGCTAGGCACGGCGAACGCCATGTCTGTTGCAGGCATACTCATAATGGTGGTGTCTCCCTCTCTGACACAGGAATATGTGAAACTATTGGCGGTAGTTTACCAACACACATTGGTCTGAGAGATTTCTGCAATCAATTAATTCTGCAATTCATTACATTTCTTAACAAATAGTGTACTACTGAATTTAAATTTCCACCTGTTTTAAGGATTGACATACAAAAACAACTTCATGGTCTAGCAGCAACAGAATTCGTGCTTTTTTACCTTATTTGTAAATCTGAGGAAGTTACGTTTGTACTGGGTTGCTTTGACAACAAACTGTGAACATGTTGGTACTCTTCTTAGGTATCTTGGTTGACTATGGGGTGAGGAGCACTGAATGTTAATGAAATATCTTGCGATTGTACACGTTGGGAGAGGGGGTGGGAGACAGAAGAAGAGGCAAAAGAGAGATACTTGTTTTATCAAATAATTTTTTTTATCCTATAAAGTTTCTCCTATCAGTTGCAAGACGGGAATATTTATCTTTTCTAATGTGCATGTTTAAAAAAGTTTAAGCTCAGCAGTATTTTCGATGTATGAAGCTATTTCATTTCCTGTTTAGAATTCCTTTCGTTGAAAACGACTGTAATCTAATGACTAGCAACAGTTGGACATTTACACATGTAAATTAGTTCACATTTCCAGTGATGATGTCAAACGAAAATAAATAAATAAATAAAAAGACGAGGTAATTGTAAGGGGTTTGGGGTAGGTTTCGATAACAAAATGGATCAAGTAAATATAGTTACTTGAGTGTAAAATTTCCGAAGCTTGCAGTGGGACAAAGCATCTTGTCATATTGATCTACGTTTGTTTCGACAAGATTCAGTAATACAGAACTATGATCTTCATTTGTAGCTTTACAATAGTAAGAAAATCTTTCATCTAAATAAAACTGCAGAATCCAAAACAATACCAAACATTTTGTCCAAAAATAAGAGATTTGTAGTGATAAGCACGCCCAGGCGTTTCTGCCTGCAGCAGACCTGGCGTTCGCCGTGCCTATTTGACGTGACGTCACCAACAAGCGCCGAGGCCTTGCTTTGAGTCTGTGTTGATCAGGGGCGCCGCTATTGGGCGCTGCAACCACGTGGCGCCCTCACTCTAAATGCAGGCCATGAGGCGCGCGCCACCACAGCTTATGGCGCGATGGAGAACAAAAGTGGGTGAACTTAACTGTTTGAGAAACTCAGCAGTTCGCTTCTTCCAGTTCAAGTTTTCATCAGTATGTAGACCCAAAAATTTGAAGCATTCTACCCTGTTTACTGACTCCTGTTCTTGTGCCACGTCTATTGTTGATATTACTCTGTTTATTGTGCAGAATTGAATATACTGTATTTTCCCAAAAAATTTAGGAGAGTCCAGTTTCCGAGAATCAGTTAATAACCCTTTGAAAAACATCATTAACAATGTCTTCAGATGCTTTCCCTCTAATGGCATTTCTTAAAACGCAAACATCATCTGCAAAAACCTACTAGTTTTGCGATCAGCTTTGATTCCACAAGGAACTGTTGTGCACAAGGACCGGAGACTACAAGGAAGGAGCCAACCACAGCATTCAGTCGCATTTCTTTTCTTACTCTTGCATATGCGAAGAGCCGGCCGCGGTGGCCGAGCGGTTTTAGACGCTTCAGTCCGGAACCGCGCGACTGCTACGTTCGCAGGTTCGAATCCTGCCTCGGGCATGGATGTGTGTGATGTCCTTAGGTTAGTTAGGTTTAAGTAGTTCTAAGTTCTAGGGGACTGATGACCACAGATGTTAAGTCCCATAGTGCTCAGAGCCATTTGAACCATATGTGAAGACGGCTACTTAGAGCCGAAATCTAGATATGCAACAGTAGTAAAACTAATGGGTCGCGAATGATTGCCGTGTGTCTCTTCTTCCTTAAATTCTGCGATCATCCCGTTTCATTCCTTCAAAACCTGTTACATCCGAGTATTTGTATGTGTTGACAGATTCTGTTGTGGTTGGCAGGAGAGCCAACACCGTGTTACTAGAGGAGGCCGAAAGGCACGCGTTTTAGCTCACGCAGGCAGGCGTGAGGTCTGGAACAGGACAAGGAAATTAGACTTTAGAAAAACGGACGTAGCTGGTGGAATACTTAACTTTAATCCATTAATGATGAACGTCGCTCTTGACGGTACATGATTCACAATATCAATAGTAACTGAATATGGCGCCTTGCTAGGTCGTAGCAAATGACGTAGCTGAAGGCTATGGTAAACTATCGTCTCGGCAAATGAGAGCGTATTTTGTCAGTGAACCATCGCTAGCGAAGTCGGTTGTACAACTGGGCGAGTGCTAGGAAGTCTGTCTAGACCTGCCGTGTGGCGGCGCACGGTCTGCAATCACTGATAGTGGCGACACTCGGGTCCGACGTATACTAACGGACCGTGGCCGATTTAAAGGCTACCACCTAGTAAGTGTGGTGTCTGGCGATGACACCACAGACTCCAATTAAGGCTCGTTGATATTTTAGTTATAAAATACTACAACGTTTTCTTTTTGCGAAGTGCATAATTTTGCATTCTTAGCACTTGAAGAAAGTGTCCAGGTGTTGCATCACTCTGAAATTCTATCAAGATTAGACTAAATATCTGTGGACCGTATTTCAGGCAGCTCTTATTCTAAATAACTACACCATCTACAAAAAATCTGAGGTTACCGTTAATATTTTCTGCACTGTCATTAATATTCAACATGAACAGCAAGGGCTCCAACACACATTCCTGGCAAACATGGTGTCCCAGGAGGAATGGTCAATATTAAGGGACATCACAGGAACGATCATTTGAAGCAAAAAACTTCATACAGGCACATGCCCTATTCCGAATGATTTTCGAGACAGAACACATTTAATGTACATCGTTATTTCAAATGGTTCAAATGGCTCTGAGCACTATGCGACTTAACTTCTGAGGTCATCAGTCGCCTAGAACTTAGAACTAATTAAACCTAACTAACCTAAGGACATCACACACATCCATGCCCGAGGCAGGATTCGAACCTGCGACCGTAGCGGTCACGCGGTTCCAGACTGAAGCGCCTTTAACCGCACGGCCACACCGGCCGGTATCGTTATTTATTTTCTGTATTCTTCGATAAATTGCCAGCTTCACTCATTTACAACAATTAGTAAATATATCATTATTAGTTTAACAAACTATCAGCTCAAAAATATGATTTTTAGCACATTCATCTCAAAGTATTATCGTACACGTCACATCACAGCTGATGTACGGTGTACAATCAGTGTTGGAGTATCCCAGCGCCAATTTCAATGCGCCGGCCGCGGTGACCAAGCGGTTCTAGGCGCTTCACTCCGGAACCGTACGACTGCTACGGTCGCAGGTTCGAATCCTGCCTCGGGCATGGATGTGTGTGATGTCCTCAGGTTAGTTAGTTTTAAGTAGTTCTAAGCTCTAGGGGACTGATGACCTCAGATGTTAAGTCCCATGTTCCCTAATGAGGGTAGCAGTGTCCATGATGCGACCATGCGGTTCATCTCTCGTACATATCATTCGCTTGTACATCTGAGACTTCACCCAACTTAAAAGTCAAAAATCTAATGATGTGTAACCTGGCGATCTTATTGGCCAGTTAATTGGACTACTACGACCAAACCAGCGACTAGGGAAGAGCGGCTGAGACGTTTTCTCGTACGTCTGGTAAAATGAAGAGGGTCTCCATAATGCTGGAAGTACATTGCAGTTCCTGAGGCCAAGAGAACGCTCTCAAGCTTTTAACATGCAAATCATTCAGTCTTGTTATTCGCTCTTCTAAACTGATTGAACCAATCAGCATTTAACCGATCGCGTCACACCAGTGATCGTAAAAAGAACTTGTAAATTGGGTTCCACTGTAGCGTGCAGATTTTCCTGCGGCCACTGATAATTATTGAGTGTGTTATTGATTACGTTCCTTATAAACGTGTCTACATGAGAAAAAAGTAATAATGGAAGCAAATGACGATTGTCATGTACCCTGTGACAAAATTTAATTACGATGCTATTGTCGGTATTATGAAGATTGTGAAAAGGTAGTATATAGAATGGGTAAAAGTAACCAGCGAGGGCGAGGCCACAGGCAGCTGCGACAGCGGCGCTTCCCAGGGGAGTGACACGCCAGAAGGCGACCTGGCTGCTCTTTGCTCTGCGGTTGTGGAGGCAGTTTTGCGTTGGTGTTAACCCATGCCCGTCAGACAGGCGATAGACCTGGGCTGACGATGTGACGTCGAGTCCCTTCCTGGGTCTCATCATTTGCGGCAGCATACAGGAACAGCAAGCCAGCAGGGCTATGACGCCAAGTCTCAGAAAGGAGCCAGTGTGGTGGCAGACACAGCCTGGTCTCGAACCATAGGCTGCTGCTGGCGCTGCCCAATCGTCTGATTGGCCAGTGGTGCTCCAGCATTGTAGTGCGGCTACTCAGCAATTACCAAGTCCCTGACTCGAATAACGTCCTATCCTCAAATTCAGCCTCATTTATACTCCATTACTCCCCATTTGTTCCTCTAAAACCTGATGTCTAGTCACACTGCCCGTAACAGAGAGACCTGCTTCAGTGCAGTGGTAACGACCCAATTGCCACTTCATTATGAATTACCTCGAAGAAAACTATCTATTGACACATAGTCAACATGGGTTTAGAAAACAGCGTTCCTGTGAAACACAACTGGCTCTTTATTCACATGAAGTGCTTAGTGCTATTGATAAGGGATTTCAGATCAATTCTATAATTCTGGTTTTCCGGAAAGTTTTAGACACTGTACCGCACAAGCGGCTTGTAGTGTAATTGCGTGTTTAAGGAATATTGTCTCAGTTATGTGACTGGATTTGTGATTTCCTGTCAGAGACGTCACAGTTCGTAGTAATTGACGGAAAGTCATTGAGTAAAACAAATGTGATTTCCCGCGTTCCCCAACGTAGTGTTATAGGTCCTTTGATGTTCCTTATCTATATAAACGATTTGGAAGACAACCTCAGCTGCCGTCTTAACGTCTTTGCAGATGACGCTGTCGTTTATCGAATAATAAAAACATCAGAAGATCAAAACAAATTGAAAAACGATTTAGAAAAAATATCTGAATGGTGTGAAAATTGACAGTTGACCCTAAATAACGAAAAGTGTGAGGTCATCCACATGAGTGCTAAAAGGAATTCGTTAAACTTCGGTTACACTATAAATCTGTCTAATCTAAAAGCCGTAAATTCAACTAAAAGCCTAGGTATTACAGTTACGAACAACTTAAACTGGAAGGAATACGTAGAAAATATTGTCGGGAAGGCTACCAAAAGACTGCGCCTTATTGGCAGGACACTTCGAAAACGTAACGTAACTACTAAGGAGACTGCCTATACTACGCTTGTCCGTCGTCTCTTACAATACTGCTGCGCGGTGTGGGATCCTTACCAGATAGGACTGACGGAGTACATCGAAAAAGTTCAAAGAAGGGCAACACGTTTTGTACTATCGCAAAATATGGGAGAGAGTGTCACAGAAATGATACAGAATTTTGGCTGGACATAATTAAAAGAAAGGCGTTTTTCGTAGAGACGGAATCTTCTCTGTTTCGATTAGCCATCTGCCAGGCACTTAAATGTGATTTGCAGAGTATCCTTGTGGATGTGGATGTAGATTCTTTGCTGTGTGGGACAAATTACCATTGCGCTACGCAACACTTGCTTCACAACTCACTTCCGCATCTATTATTCTGCCTTATTTGTCGACGTAGCTTGGATGATAGCCAGCGCTGTCACTATAATACTCCGTGGAGGCCTCCATGCTACTTTCAGCGCTTACAATAAAGATTTATTACTTTTAGCAGCATTCTGGGTAGTGTCACTACGCAGTGTAGTAGGAGTAATACCACCTATATTTTCGATATATCGGTTTCTCATTCAGAATGTTGTTTGCTTGTGACATGATCGTGTTACGCCTCACGTACGAACTGAAACGTCTACTAGCCCATGTCAGAATTCGACAGTGGCAGCATCGTGAACATTCGAAACTGTGGTTTATCGTTACCCGATATCACTACTTGCGTTGGTTGGCATCCCACGATTGTCACGCAGATATGGAATTAATGTGTTGAGTAGATTTTTATTCAGCGACATGAGGGATTGCAACAATCACATATGTCTCGATCCCGTGGGACTTGCATATTCATTCATCTGTGCAGGATCACAAAGTAAAGTTGCATGCCAAGAACCAGGAAATGGGTTTGCTTACTACACGACAAGTATCCACGCGGAGAGTGAGATTACGTCTCGAGCACCACAGACTATCAGTGCAGAAACCATTGCTGCTGTAACCCTTGACACAGCAGCAGAGAGAGCTGTGATGACAACCCTGGACACAGGAGTGGCGCCGTGACACTATTTCTGCGTATGCCATCATGGTTTTCAGCTTTCCCATCATTGTCATACATGCTCCAATACCTGGCATCGTGCTATTGAAGACCAATGGGTACAGGAAATATCTACTTCTGGTTCTCATAGCCGGTAACTTGGACAGCAGCCGTTACATTTCCGACTCCTTAAGGCCAGTGATATTGCCTTATATTTGAGGTCTCCAACAGCTGTCAGGTGTCAGGTGTCAGGTGTTGCAAGTATGAAGCAAGTAATGGTTTCCCATGAATTAGCATTTCAGCACATAACGTGTCATCTAGCACTGCAGCTGTTTCCTAGCTAGTGGAAGTGGAGCGTTCTGGTTTTGCACAGATATTAATTATACAACGAAACTAATTTTCGTTGAGAGACGAGCAGTAGAAAGAAAGAAGGAAAGTTCAATAGCCAATCATTCTGTTTTCCACTGCGTGGTCACCAAAGATAATTAACTAAACAACGAAACTAGTCTTCGTACAACGAAGACGATGGAGACAAAACGGAACGTTGGGGCTCAAATCCTCAATGACGACAGTATGATTATGTACCGAATACTTCCTCAGTGGGAGAAGGATGGGGAAGAAATTCGTCTGCGTCTCATTCAAGGAATCGACCTGGAAATTGCTTGCATCGATTCAAGTGAACCATAGACAACCTTAACCTGAATGGACAGATGATTTACTCGAACTCTATTTCTATTGGAAGGAGATCTACTATCTTAGCAGAAATAAATTATTGTTCATTTAATGCATCAGACGGAGGGAGTCAAATCTATATTGGCGCTTTGCACACCTATTATCAACATTAATAACTGATACGCCATTTTAAGATACTCAAGGAAACTAGCAACGAAGTAATTACACAGGCCAAGAACAAACTGGTTTTTTTATATCTAAGATTTTAGAATTGATTTTAGCCACAGCTGGGGCATTGAATCAAAAAGTGAAATCAGGCACCTTCTATCCGCTGTTATTTTTTGATCATAGTTGTTTAACATGCACTTCTACGTGAAATGTGCATTTGTGACTCTGGTTTGTGCACTTCTAAATCACACGTACGACGATTGATTCCTGTAGGTTTGCCCTATTGCCGGTCTGCTCTCTAATTAGTTCCAGGAATATCCACCAGATGGAGTTGGAGGTTATTGTGTGAGCTCTGGCCATACAGGGCTGACCGAGGATGATGTCACATGACAGTTCACTTAGGAAACATGTATGCTGTAAGTTGCACTTGTGTTGTTGAACAGAAATAATATAAGTTAAAGTAGAAGAAGTTGAGTAAATCACCTTGATGGTTTTTCCTACATATGCAGAGATGAAACGCCGAAAGGAAACCAAAAACCTATAATTGACTTTGTAAAGACTTTTGCAGTAAATCTGTAAAACTTGTACAGAACATTTACAATTGTGGACTATAGGGAAACAAAAACGTCTGAAACAAAGGCCCCTAGGATGCCTGTTTGTTGGGAGGACTGGTGTTGTCCCTCTAATATTAATGACGATGACAGTGATTATGCAGTTATGGCATTAATTCCGTTGGGTTTAAATTGGGATGACTTAATAACGCACTAGAGATTTCAAACCGTCAAAAGAAGCTTCTGAATTACTGGCTTCCAACAAAAATGTACTGGATCAAGGAACCAAAATTACCTTTTAGCATACAATAGAAAAAGTATGCTACCCTTCTTGCTCTTGAAATGGTTCATTAGATGCAAAATATCCCTCATGATATTGAAATAATTGAAATAAATCTCTACTGTAACTACGTAATAGCTTTAGTACAACAGAACGTCAAGAGAAAATACCTCTTCCAAGATGTGATTAAACAATTTGTAGAATAAAGGTAAATACTCATCTTGTTTCAATGAGAAGTGGCAGCATTCGCATAATTTGGGCATGATTAGGTTCTCACATTGTTTACTAGCCTGTGATGATACTATTTCTTAATATTTCTTCTTGATTTATTTCACAATTAGTTTCTCACCCATAGTAAACCATAATACACAGTTTTTTCTTAGTGTCAACTTTTTACCAATCAACATGACAAAAAAATGTAGTCTCATCACCAAAACCTCTTTTTACACAGAAGGAGCCCATTTTCATATGATTGCTGATGAAAACAACATTATGTATGATGTGTCACACACAAAATCTTAAAAGTCACCTCAGCTAACAACTATGTCCAATCTGATTTGGGATGCATACAGTTCTATATAACACAAATTGTTGTCCAAAATGTTCTAGAATTTCTTTGTCAAAATAATTATTACAACGACATCTGTTTTTAGAAACAGTGGTGATATATGCAAAAATTGTACCTTTCTACGGTTACAAAAATGCGATTTGCAAATGAAATTTTATATATTCCTGAAATAAAATTTAGAAATTTAAAAATACACCACGTCCCATGATTTGTTTACATATTGCTGTATTAAATTATTATGTCAAGCGGAAATGTTTCTGGTGAAGGTAACTGCAGCTTTTGAATACACTGAAGACTATGGTATGATGAACAATCAATTACGATTTTCTACAGCTCATATAATATTTGGAATTTTGGTGAATACATATGATATACGAAAAAAACTGTATATATGAAATGAAATCTAATAAAAAGCTTTAAAGTTAACGATTATTTTTAAATATATACTTCTGTAAAGGGAAGTCTGTAGGATGACCAGTTTTCGTAATTTTATGTCTTTTTGGCTTAACTCGCACTAAAGAGGTAAATTGGGAAAGAATACTATTACATAAATACTTGAAAGTATCGTCTACCTATATAAGAGTCGTAAATAAACTACTTTACGGTCTAAATCGGAATTTATGTTTAACAAATGGGTGTTTAATCGTATCTTGCCGTTTTGCCCAAGCTGGTGTCGTAACGTCTTGTTGATCCAGGAAGCCCTTCATTTTTGTTTTTTATACTCTAATCTCGTGTTTTCCACGAAATTAGTGGACTCCTGAGAAAATAGGTCTTCCTGAATGTTTTCTAGTTGATTTTCTCGTTTTTGTGCACAGCTCAAGGCAAGTTTGCAATTTGTACTAATACACAATGGTAACAAATTTAGTTCAGTGTCAGCTGCTCAATCAAGGGAAATGAAAGAAGAACATAAAAACATAGTTTTTATCATTGAGAAGATAAAATCTCGTAAACATCAATAAGTGGTTTGTCTAGATTTATGAATGGTAAACTTTCTCCTTGGTTAGCAAAGTGCTTCTTGTGTCTCTGGAATAGCAGAGACAAAACACATTACTGTGTTAGAGAAAATAATGACCTAAGAGAGAAAACATGTACGGAGGGAAAAAGAATATCATTAACGACCCCTCAGTTGGACGAGAGAAAATTATCTTTCCTCCACTGCATATCAAGTTGGGCCTTTTGATGCGATTTGTAAAGGCTTTTGATAAGAACGGGTCACGCTTTGCATATATAGGGGAAAATGTTTGAGGAGTTGAGTACGGAAAAATTAAAGCGGGAATATTTGACGTTTCACAAATAAGGCAACTCTGCATATGAAAACTGCGGAGGTCCGCTACCAAGGAAGATCGGATATGCACGTGGTGGCAGTTTACTGCTGGAATTTAAAAATGGACCGCTCCCTAATACACTCAAGAATGTCATAGAAAAGAAGCTTCCTAAATGTTGAGGGACTAGACGTTTTCATCAGTGACTTTTTTATTTAGTATAGAATAATATTTATATAATACAATAGTAAAACTATTGTTTCATATTTATCCATGGACTCATATTAAAACAGTATAACAAATAAATCACTAAAACTTTGTATTTTAGAATTTTCAGCTCCTTGGTAAATATTAATGAAATGTTTGAATTCAAGGGATCAAATTCTCAGAAAATCAGCTCAAAACACTCCGTTGTTATGCAAATAAATAGCACTTTACACGAATATTAATGCTATCTTTTTCACTCAAGGCTAGTTAATGCAATTATTCTAAGCAACATAAAGGTTGGAGCATTTTAAACATTTCATAGAATTTTTAGCCAGCTCATTGTTACACTGATAATAATCTATGTCTTTCCTCGTGAGTATTAACTGTGGTAATGAAGGTTAGAATTGAACGAACATTGAATCAGAATTATTACAAAGGGTAACTGTCTTACTTGAAAGGGCCTAGAAAGAAAATGGTACCGCCCTAGGTGGCCGGGCGGTTCTAGGCGCTACAGTCTGGAACCGCGCGACCGCTACGGTCGCAGATTCGAATCCTGCTTCGGTCATGGATGTGTGTGTTGTCCTTAGGTTAGTAAGGTTCAAGTAGTTCTGAGTTCTAGTGGACTGATGACCTCAGAAGTTAAGTCCCATAGTGCTCAGACCCATTTGAACCAAAGAAATTGGTCATAACCATGTTCGAGGAGCCATAACATCCTTTGCATGAAATGAGTTAGAGATACATCAGGAAATGTTAATCTTCCTGAACGAGAGTCCAGCGTTTCCGTGCCTGTGCCACGACGCACATAAAATACAATTTGGACTCCAGATGTGCTGCAGATATTGTTTATTATCTGTTGTTTGATTCTGCTGAAGTAACACGTTTTGGGAAGCACTCGAACATGTTGGGTTGGTTACACCAAAATTGGCTACTCACGTGAACCGGTCAATGCGAAGGCCCTCGTGATAAAATAAAACGTTATAAACTACACAGAGGGCATCCACCGCATTCACCAAATTTCATCACTAAAACCCAGCGAGGTGACGAAGTGGGATGACCCACAAGTCACAGTTAGGAGACCGGTGGTTTGTATCTCAGTCAGTCCATCCACATGTAGGTTTCCTGCAGTCTTCCAAGCATAAGCATAGACTGGATAAAGATGAGAAAGAAACCTAAATGTAAATGCAATTACTGGGATTCGAACCACTGCCCTCCTGACTGTGAGTCCTGGGTCTTCCCACTTCGCCACCTCGCTGGGTTTGTGCTTTTGTCTAAAGAGAGGAGTATTCTCCTACACAGAAATACGGAAGTGATTGCGTATGCGCATGCGCGCGTGTCATTGTGTGTGTGTGTGTGTGCGCGCGCGCGCGCGTGTGTGTCTGTGTGTGTGTGTGTGTGTGTGTGTGTGTGTGCCTAATGCGGCAAAAGAAAGAAACAGCTTCTAGTCATCAGAGAACGGCGAAATACATGTTCTGTGCGGTTTTCAGGGGAATCTTATACCATTGTCCCTGAAAAATATTGGGAACGTCAGGTAGTGATGATGGAAGTGAGTAGTGATCACGTACACTTCATTCCCAATTTGACGATGAAGGCTCAAAAATGCTGAGATCTGTCACTGTGGTGGCCAGGGGAGATGCGACAACTCAATCTCTTGGTCACAAACCAGTCCTGGACTATGTGAGCTGTGCGAACAGGAACCATGTCTTCCTGGAACACAGCATCTACATCTACATGATTACTCTGCTGTTCACAAGAAAGTGCCTGGCAGAGGGTTCAATGAACCACCTTCAAGCTGTCTCTCTACCGTTCTACTCTCGAACTGAGCGCGGGAAAACGAGCACTTAAATTTTTCTGTGAGATCCCTGATTTCTCTTAATATATCGTGATGATCATTTTTCCCTATGTAGGTGGGTGCCAAGAGCATGTTTTCACAATCGGAGGAGAAAACTGGTGATTGAAACTTCTTGAGAAGATCCCATCGCAACGGAAAGCGCCTTTGTTTTAACAATTGCCACTCCAATTCACGTATCATGTCTGCGGCACTATCTCCCCAACTTCGCGGTAATACAAAACGAGCTGCCCTCCTTTATACTTTTTCGATGTCATCCGCCAGTCCCATCTGATGCGGATCCCACACCGCACAGAAACATTCCAGAATAGGGCGTACAAACGTGGTGTAAGCAGTCTGTTTAGAAGACCTGTCGCACCTTCTAAGTGTTCTGCCATTGAACCTCAGGCTTTGGTTGGTTCTACCCACAACATTATCTATGTAATCGTTCCAATTTAGGGTATTTGTAATTGCAATCCTTAATTATTTAGTTGAATTTACACCCTTCAGATTTGTGTGACTTCCGCGAAACGAAATTCAGCGGATTTCTTTTAGTACTCATGTTAATAACTTCACATTTTACTTTACTCAGGGTCAATTGCTACTTTTCGCACCATACAGATTCCTTATCTAAATCATTTTGTAATTTATTTTGGTCATCTGATGACTTTACAACACGGTAAATGACAGCATCATTTGCAAACAATCTAAGACGGCTACTGAGATTGTCTTTTATTTCGGTAATACAGATCAGGAAAAATAGAGGGCCTATAACACTGCCTTGGGGAACGCCGGATGTTATTTCTATTTTACTTGATGTCTTTCCGTCTATTACTACGAACTGTGACCTTTCTGACAGGAAATCACGAATCCAATTGCACAACTGATGCGATATTCCATAGCCACGCAGTTAGGTTAGAAGACGATTGTGAGGAACGGTGTCGAAATCCTTCTGGAAACTTAACAATATGGACTCAATTTGAAATCCCCTGTCGATAGCTCTCATTACTTCATGACTATAAAGAGCTAGTGGTTTCAAAAGAACGATATTTTCTGAATCCGTGCTGACTACGTGTCAAAAATGGTTCAAATAGCACTGAGCACTATGGGACTTAACTTCTGAGATCATCAGTCCCCTAGAACTTAGAACTTCTTACACCTAACTAATCTAAGGACATCACACACATCCATGCCCGAGGCAGGATTCGAACCTGCTACCATAGCGGTCGCGCGGCTCCAGACTTAAGCGCCTACAACCGCTCTTCCACGGCGGCCGGCCCCAATTGATAGTTTAGTCAAATTGTCAAGTATAACCTCTACCCATACTATTTCGCAGGAACTATGTATATCTATTTCACTACAAGGTAAACTACATCTGACAGCAATAAATACTCCACCACCAATTGTATTTAACCTATCCTTTCTGGAAACTGCTAGATTGTTAGAAAAAATTTCTGCTGAACTTTTTTCTGGCTTTAGCCAGCTTTCTGTACCTATAACTATTTGAGCTTCAGTGCTTTGTATTAGGGCTTGGAGCTCTGGTTCTTTCCCAAGACAGCTACGACAATTTACAACCACAATACCGATCGTTTCAACATCTAGCTTACTGTGTTTTACCTGCCCCCTTTTAGACGGACGCCCTTTCTGTGGTTCCTTGAGTCCCACTAATCTAAAAAAAAGCCCAGTCCCTTCCGCACAGTCCGCGCTACCCGTGTAGCAGCTCTTGCTGTGTATAGTAGACTGCTTACCTATTAAGCGGAACCCGGAAACCCACTACCCGAAGGCGCAAGTCAAGGAATCTGCAGCCTGCACCGTCACAGAACCGCCTGAACTTCTGATTCACACCGTCCACTCGGCTCTGCACCAAAGGACCACAGAGCGGTACATCGACGATGCTGCAGGTCACTATTGGAGAACAAATATTGTACCATGAAATGGATCTGATGATACAAAATTGACACACAATGCTTGCCAGTAATATGACCTTGCAGAATAACCATGCGGTCCAAGGAATACCAGGGTATGGCTGATCGAATCATCACCGAACCCTCGCCATGTTTCGCTCTTTGCAGCAAGCTGTCTGTATCGTAGGCTTGGGACATGCATATGGCAGACATTAACTCGGGCAGAAATTGGAAACAGTGTAAAACAAGACTCAGCCAACCAAATGACTTTTATTCCATTGCTCCATATTTAAGGTTTTGTGGCTTCAGTACCACATTTTCCCGTTACACCCACTGCAGTCGCCAATGCTTGGTTTTGAAATTCCACATTGGCCTGCCGTTCTCTGCTTATGAAGACCCCTTCCTGTTGTTTTGGTGCTGACAGGGTACTTCAGTGCGACATTGAGTTCTGCAGTGACTATTATAGCTGTTGTCCTCTTATTTTTCGTCACAGTTCTCTTCAGTGATCATTTGCGATGGTTACTCAACACGCACTTTCGTTCGCATTGTGACTAAGAGGGCGCGTTTCCGCTATCTTTGTATTCGGTATAAACCTTTGATATGGTGCCTCATGAAACACGAACCACTTCAGCTACTTGGTAACAGAAGCAAATACCACAAAATCACCAACAATCTGTCCATTTATGAATTCACTTACCTCTGACATAACACACTTACAGCTACACAAAACAGTCTTCTGACCACGACTGACACTTGCAACGCATTGAGGGCATTGCACAGGTGCCGTTCCTGATCAAGTACAACAGCGCACCCAGCAGGTTCGGCTAGCATCTGCAGTTATGTTCAAGAATGCTTTGCATTTCTCGCAGTGCTTCCATGTTTTTGTCCAACACCCGTATATCTACATGCATTGTCGAACCCCTGTATATCTACATCCATACTCTGCAAACCACTATGAAATGTATGGTAGAGTGTACTTCCACCCGGCCTGTGTGGCCGAGCGGTTCTAGGCGCTACAGTCTGGAACCGCGCGACCGCTACGGTCTCAGGTTCGAATCTTGCATCGGGCATGGATCTGTGTGACTTCCTTAGGTTAGTTAGGTTTAAGTAGTTCTATGTTCTAGGGGACTGATGACCTCAGAAGTTAAGACCCATAGTGCTCAGAGCCATTTAAACCATTTGCTAGTTCCAACTGAACTAATTAGGGTTTCTTCTCCTTCCATTCACGTACATTCGAGAAAAATGACTGTTTATACGCCTTTATACTCTCTATAGTTAACTTAATCTTGTCCTCTCGATCCCTGAAGGGGCGTTGTAGTATATTCCAAAATTCGTCAACTAAAACTAGTTCCTGACACTTTGTATGTAGGTGTCTGCCAGTCCAGTTTCTCCAGAATTCCCGTGACACTGTCCTGCAGATCAAACAAACATGTGATCATAGCTGTTGTCTTTCTCTGTATATGTTCAGTACTCTTGTTCGTCGTGTTTGGATAGGATTTACAAAACCATCTACAGGGTTACTCTGCAATTCACACTTAAATGCCTGGCAGAGGTTTCATCGAACCATTTTCATACTACTTCTCTACTATTCCACTCTCGAATGGCGCGGAGAAAAAGGAACACCTAAATCTTTCCGATCGAGCTCTAATTTCTCTTATTTTATTATAATGATCATTTCTCCCTACGTAGGTGGGTGTCAAAAAAAGATTTTAGCGTTCGGAAGAGAAAGTTGGTGATTGAAATTTCGTAAATAGATTTCGCCGCAAAGAAAACCGCCTTTTATTTTCAGTGACTGCCACCCCAACTCGCGTATCGTATCAGTGACACTCTCACCCCTATTACGCGATAACACGAGACGAGCTGCCCTTCTTTGCACATTTTTGATGTCCTCCGTCAATCCCACCTGGTAAGGATCTCACACCACGCAGTAATATTCCAGCAGAGGACGGACAAGTGTAATGTAGGCTGTCTCTTTAGTGGGTTTGTCACATCTTCTAAGTGTTCTGCCAACAAAGCGCAGTCTTTGTTTCGCCTTCCCCACAATATTATCTATGTTGTCTTTCCAGTTTAAGTTGCTCGCAGTATTTAGTGGAATTGACAGCCCTTAGATTTGTGCGATTTATCGTATACCCAAAATTTATTGGATTTGTTTTAGTACCCATGTGGATGACCTCGAACTTTTCTCTGTTTAGCGCCAATTGCTACTTTTCGCGCCATACAGAAATTCTCTCTAGATCATTTTGTAATTAGAATTGATCGTCTGTTGATTTTACTACGTGGCAAATTACAGCGTCATCTGCAAACAATCTAAGGGTGCTGCTCAGATTATCACCTAGATCATTTATGTAAATCAGGAACAACAGAGGGCCTATGGCACTGCCTTGGGGAACACCAGATATCACTTCTGTTGTACTCGATGATTTACCGTCTATCACTACGGACTGTGACACTAGAGCAATATTCTAGGAAGGGTCGTATGAGTGTTGTGTAAGCAGTCTCCTTTGAAGACTGAGTATATCCTAGTATTCTACCATTGAAACGAATTCTGCGATCTGCTTTGCCTACGGATGAGCAAATGATATGCAATTATTCAGTTTACAGGGTACGTATATATGACCACTACTTACATTAATGAACACATTTATTTTGTCATATTCACTCAACTACATTTAAAAATATTTCCTGTCTCAGGCTACCGGCTTTTAAAGAGAAGTTCGCCCATGTAGTAGAACTGGGTTGTCCAGAGAAAATGATTCTAATTTATATTTAAATCTTGCTGTGCTACCTGTCAGACATAGTACGTTATTGTACAAATGGTCCAAAAAATTTTGCAGGGCATTGAACTCCTTTGTGAACCACTGACTGCTTTAATAATGGGTAATAAAGTACATTTTTTCCTATAGTTTTGTAGGTGTGTAAATCACTATTCGTCTCAAATTGTGATGGATTATTTATGACTAATTTTACTAGCGAATATATGTATTGTGACAATACAGTTAAAATGCACAGCTCCTTGAAGCAGTACCAACATAACGACCGCGCGTGAACACCACATATTATTCTTACTGCTCGCTTTTGGGCAATAAGTACCTTATTTCAAACTTGTAACTTTCCAATAAAATTATTTCATGAGTCATTATTCAGAGTAAATACGCAAAATATGTTAGTATGTTGTTTCCAAGACTAGCAATTATACGAAGTACAAAAGTAGCTGAACTTCAGTGTTTGAGAAACTCAGCAATACGCTTCTTCTAGTTCAAGTTTTCATAAGTATGCAGACCCAAAAATTTGGAGTATTCTACCCTGTTTACTGAGTCCTGTTCTTGTGCCGCGTCAATTGTTGATATTATTCTACTCATTGTACAGAACTGAATATAGTGCATTTTCACAAAAATTTAGGGAAAGTCCAATTTCACAGAACCAGTTAATAAGCCTTATAAAATCATCTTTAACAATGTCTTCTATTGCTTTCCCTTTAATGGCATTTCTTAAAACACAAGCATCATCTGCAAAAACGTACCACTTTTGCGACCAACTTTGTTTCCACAAGGAACTGATATGCACAGGAACCGTAGACTACAAGGAAGGAGAGATACACAGCACTCAGTCACATTTGAATAGCTACTATTCCTCTTGCATATGTGGAGACGGCTACTTAGAGCCGAAATCTAGAAGAGCAAGAGTAGTAAAACTAATGGGTGGCGAATGATTGCCGTGTGTCTGTTCTTCCTTAAATTCTACGATCATCCCGTTTGATACCTACAAAAACTGTTATATCCAAGTATTTTTATGTGTTTACAGATTCCAATTAAGACTCGTTGATATTGTAGTTATAAAATACTACATTGTTTTCTTTTTGCGAAGTGCGTAATTTTGCATTCTTAGCACTTGAAGAAAGTGTCCAGGTGTTGCGTCACTCTGAAATTCCATCAAGATTAGACTGAACATCTGTGGACCGTATTTCAGGCAGATCTTAATTGTAAATAACTACACCATCTACAAAAAGTCTGTGGTTACCGTTAATATTTTCTGCACTGTCATTAATATTCAAGATGAACAGCAGGGGCACCATCACACTTTCCTGGGGAACAGGGTGTCCCAGGAAGAATGGCCAATATTCAGGGATGTTACAGGAACGATTGTTTGAAGCAAAGAACTTCATACAGACATATCTACATCTACATACATATTCCGCAATCTACCATATGGTGCGTGGCGGAGGGTACCTCGTACCACAACTAGCATCTTTTCTCCCTGTTCCACTCCCAAACAGAACGAGGGAAAAATGACTGCCTATATGCCTCTGTATGAGCCCTGATCTCTCTTATCTTATCTTTGTGATATTTTCGCGAAATGTAAGTTGGCGGCAGTAAAATTGTACTGCAGTCAGCCTCAAATGCCAGTTCTCTATATTTCCTCAGTAGCGATTAACGAAAAGAACGCCTCCTTTCCTCTAGAGACTCCCACCCGAGTTCCTGAAGCATTTCCGTAACACTCACGTGATGATCAAACCTACCAGTAACAAATCTAGCAGCTCGCCTCTGAATTGCTTTTGTGTCCTCCCTCAATCCGACCTGATGGGGATTCCAAACGCTCGAGCAGTACTCAAGAATAGGTCGTATTAGTGTTTTATAAGCGGTCTCCTTTACAGATGAACCACATCTTCCCAAAATTCTATCAATGAACCGAAGACGATTATCCGCCTTCCCTACAACTGCCATTAAATGCTTGTCCCACTTCATATCGCTCTCCAATGTACACCCAAATATTTAATCGACGTGACTGTGTCAAGCGCTACACTACTAATAGAGTTTTCAAACACTGCAGGATTCTTTTTCCTATTCATCTGCATTAATTTACATTTATCTATATTTAGAGTTAGCTGCCATTCTTTACACTAATCACAAATCCTGTCCAAGTCATCTTGTATCCTCCTACAGTCACTCAACGACGACACCTTCCCGTACATCACAGCATCATCAGCAAACAGCCGCACATTGCTATTCACCCTATCCAAAAGATCATTTATGTTGATAGAAAACAACGGCGGACCTACCACACTTCCCTGGGGCACTCCAGATGATACCCTCACCTCCGATGAACACTCACCATCGAGGACAACATACTGGGTTCTATTACTTAAGAAGTCTTCGAGCCACTCACATACTTGGGAACCAATGCCATATGCTCGTACCTTAGTTAATAGTCTGCAGTGGGGCACCGAGTCAAACGCTTTCCGGAAGTCAAGGAATATGGCATCCGTCTGGTGCCCTTCATCCATGGTTCGCAGGATATCACGTGAAAAAAGGGCGAGTTGCGTTTCGCAGGAGCGATGCTTTCTAAAGCCGTGCTGATTCATGAACAGCAACTTCTCTGTCTCAAGGAAATTCATTATATTCAAACTGAGAATATGTTCGAGAATCCTGTAACAAACCGATGTTAAGGATATTGGTCTGTAATTTTGAGGATCCATCCCTTCTTATATACAGGCGTCACCTGTGCTTTTTTCCAGTCGCTCGGGACTTAACGTTGGGCAAGAGATTCGCGATAAATGCATGCTAAGTAAGGAGCCAATGCAGTAGAGTACTCTCTGTAAAAACCGAATTGGAATCCCATCAGGACCTGGCGATTTATTTATTTTCACCCCATTCAGCTGCTTCACAACCCCAGGGATGTCAATCACTATGTCCTCCATACGGGAATCTGTACGAGACTCAAACGGCGGTATGTTTGTACGATCCTCCTGCGTGATAGATTTCTCAAATGCTAAATTTAAAATTTCAGCTTTCATTTTGCTGTCTTCCGTTGCCAGGCCAGACTGATCAGTGAGTGACTGGATGGAAGCCTTCGACCCGCTTACCGATTTTACGTAAGACCAGAATTTCCTTGGGTTTTCAGCAAGATATTTTGCTAAGGTATGACGGTGGTAGTGGTTGAATGCTTCACGCATCGCTCTTTTTACAGCAGCACGAATCTCTACTAACTTTTGCCTGTCCCCATTCTCCCGATCGTTCTTGTATCGCGAGTGCAACTGCCTTTGCTTCCTGAGCATTCTCCGAATTGCGCTGTTAAACCACGGTGGGTCTTTTCCGTCCGTAACCCACTTTTTCGGCACATACTTGTCCAATGCGTGATTTACAATGTGTTTAAAATTTGCCCATAATTCTTCCACGACCATCGTACCGGAAGTAAATGAAGTCGATTCATTTACTAAGTGGAATGCTAACAACTGCTTAATTGCTCTTTCTAGTAAGAATACCCTCCTAGCCTTCTTGACCTACTTTTTAACTTTCGTAACCATAGTCGTAATGACAACATCATGAGCACTAATCCCTGTCTCGACACTGACACCGTCGATGAGGTCTGGTCTGTTCGTGGCTACCAGATCTAAATTACTTCCATTACGCATTGGCTGTCGATTTAGCTGCTCAAGACACTTTTCGGATAATGTGATCAAAAGTAATTCACACGACGGCTTGTCTGTACCACCTGTAATGAATCCATAGACATCCCAGTCTATACTAGGTGGGTTGAAGTCGCCTCCGACTAATATAGCATGATTTGGGTACTTCTGCAATACAGAATGTAGACTCCCTTCGAATGATTCTAGAACTGTCACGGTGGAACCTGGTGGCCGGTAATAACACCCCACAATTAACTTTATTTCCCCTAGCCCTGTTAAACGTGTCCAGATAACTTCACAATCACACTCTACTTTGACCTCAGTAGACACAATACTTTTTCCAACTGCAGTGGAGACACCACCTCCTACGGTGTCTAATCTGTCTTTCCGATACACGTTCCAACCCTCACTGAATGTTTCAGAACTTCCTATCTCAGGGTTCAGCCAGGTCTCAGTCCCGAGAATAATTTGCGAGCCACACGCTTTCTGGAGGGCAGTGAATTCAGGAACTTTATTCCGAACACTCTGAAAATTTACTGCTAGTACCTTGATAGCTGAAGTGTCTTTACACTGAGCGCGTCTTGATTTCCCTGCATGCACGTCGACTGGTGAGTGTTCATCAGGACACCTCGCGCTACTGCCTAGCCTAAAAAAAACCCACGTGCACGCCACAAGTACTCTGCTACCCAAGTAGCCGCTTCCTTTGTGTAGTGCACCCCTGACCTATCTAGGGGCGTCCTGCAATTCCCCACCCAATAGCGCAAGTCTAGTAATCTGCAGCCAAGACCGTCACAGAGTCGGCGTAGCCTCTGGTTGAGATCCTCCACTCAGCTCCAAACCAACGTCCCCGATCCGCTCTGGGGACAATGCTGCAAATAGAGAGCTCTGCTTGCACCCCACGTGCGAGGCCAGCGGTCTTCACCATATCCGCCAGCCGCCTGTACGCACTGAGGATCGCCTCAGAACCCAAGCGACAGGCATAATTGGTGCCGACGTGAGCAACTATTTGTAGACGACTGCACCCCGTACGCTCGATAGCTGCCTCCACATCTTGGATGAGGCTCCCCGGCAGACAAACCGAGTACACGTTGGATTTCTTTCCAGCCCTGTACACTATTTCCCTAAGGGGCTCCTTCACCCGCCTAACGTTGGAGCTCCCAATAACCAGCAAGCCCTTGCCCCCGTGTGGCTGCTCGGACCCACTGGCAGGATGAACGATCGTTTGAAGCAAAAAACTTCATACAGGCATATGCCGTAATCCGGATGATTTTCGAGACAAAACACAATTAATGTAAATCGTTATTTATTTGCTGTATCCTTCAATAAATTGCCAGCTTCACACATGTACGCCTGTACAACAGTTAGTTAAAATAACAATATGCGTTTAGCAAAGTATCAGTTTAAAAATATGTTTTTTAGCACATTCATCTCCAAGTACTATCGTACACGTCACATCACAGCTGATGTACGGTTCGAGTATTCCAGCGCCAACTTCAATGCATTTGTTCACTCTTGGAGAACATGTTGTGTTGCTTGTCTGACTACCTCAGCACGTTCCCTAATGAAGGCAGCGGTGTCCATTATGCGCCCACGCAATTTATCTCACGTATTCATCTTTTGCTTGTACATCTCAGACTTCATTCAACCTCAAAATCAAAATGGCGTAAGGTCTGGCTATCTTAGTGGCCAGTTAATTGCACTACCACGACCAAACCAGCGACTAGGGAAGTGCGGCTGAGAAGTTTTCTCATACGTCTGGTAAAATGTAGAGGGTCTCCATAATGCTGGAAGTACATTACAGTCCGTGAGGGTAAGAGAACGCTCTCAAGCTTTGAACATGAAAATCATTCCGTCTTGTTATTCGCTCTTCTAAAATGCGTGAACCTATCAGCATGTTACCGATCGTGTCACACCAAACAGTGATTGTAAAAAGAATTTGTAAATACTTTTCCACTGTAGCGTGCAGATTCTCCAGCGGACACCGATAGTTATTGAGTGTGTCGTTGATTACGTTCCATATAAACGCGTCTACACGAGTAAAAAGTATTAATGGAAGCAAATGACGATTGTCATGTAACCAGAGGCACTTGCGACAGCGGCGCTTCCCAGGGGAGTGAAATGCCAGAAGGAGACCTGGCTGCTCTTTGCTCAGCGGTTGTGCGTGGGTCTCAACCCATGCCCCTCAGGCAGGCGACAGACGGCGGCTGACGGTTTGACGCCGAGTTCCTCCCTGGGTCTCATCATTTGCGGCAGCAGACAGGAACAGCAAGCCAGCAGGGCTAGGACGCCAAGTCTCACAGAGGACCCAGTGTGGCGGCAGACACAGCCTGGTCTCGAACCATAGGCTGCTGCTGGCGCTGCCCAGTCGTCTGATTGGCCAGTGGTGCTCCAGCATTGTAGTGCGGCTACTAAGCAATTACCAAGTCCCTGACTCGAATAACGTCCTATCCTCATTTATACTCCATTACTGCCCATTTGTTCCTCTAAAACCTGGTGCCTAGTCACACTGCCCATAAGAGAGAGACTGCTTCAGTGCAGTGGCAACGATCCAATTGCTACTTCATTATGAATTACCTCGAAGAAAACTGTCTATTGACACACAGTCAACATGGGTTTAGAAAAGATCGCTCCTGTGAAACACAACTAGCTCTTTATTCAAATGAAGTGCATAGCGCTATTGACAAGGGATTTCAGATCGATTACATATTCCTGGTTTTCCGAAAAGTTTTAGACACTGGACCGCACAAGCGGTTTGTAGTAAAATTGCATGCTTATGGAATATCGTCTCAGATATGTGACTGGATTTGAGATTTCCTGTCAGAGAGGTCACAGTTCGTTGTAATTTACGGAAAGTCATCGAGTAAAACAGATCTGATTTCTCGTGTTCCCCGAGGTAGTGTTATAGGCCCTTTGCTGTTCCTTATCTATATAAACGATTTGGCAGACAACTTGAGCAGCCATCTTACGTTGTTTGCAGATGACACTGTCGTTTATGGACTAATAAAGTCATCAGAAGATCAAAACAAATTGCAAAACTATTTAGAAAAAATATCTGAATGGTGCGAAAATTGGCAATTAACCCTAAATAACGAAAAGTGTGAGGTCATCCACATGAGTCTTAAAAGGAATTCGTTAAACTTTGGTTTACAATAAATCTGTCTAATCTAAAAGCCGTAAATTCAACTAAAAGCCTAGGTATTGCAATTACGAACAACTTAAACTGGAGGGAACACATAGAAAATGTTGTGGGGAAGGGTACCCAAAGACGGCGTTTTATTGGCAGGACGCTTAGAAAATGTAGCAGAACTACTACGAATGTCCGTCGTCTTTTAGAATACTGCTGCGCGGTGTGGGATCCTTACCAGAAAGGACTGACGAAGTACACCGAAAAAGATCAAAAAAAGGCAATACGTTTTGTATTATCGCAAAATATGGGACATGTTCCACTTACACGAGGATCTCCTCAGCACGGATCTATCAAACGAAAAAATTATCTAATCTATTGAAAAGAGTGTCACAGTAATGATACAGAATTTTGGCTGGACAAAATTAAAAGAAAGGCGTTTTTCGTAGCGACGGAATCTTCTCACGAAATTACAATCACCAACTTTTTCCTCCGAATGTGAAAATATTTTGTTGACGCCGACCTACATAGGGAGAAACGAACACCCCGATAAAATAAGGGAAATCAGAGCTCGTACGGTAAAATATAGGTGTTTGTTCGTACCGCACGTTATACGAGATTGGAATAATAGAGAATTGTGATGGTGGTTAGATTAGCCCTCTGCCAGGCACTAAAATGTGATTTGCAGAGTACCCTCATAGATGTAGATGTAGATTCATTGCTGCGTGGGGCAATTTACCATTGCGCTAAGCTATACTTGCTTCACAACTCACTTACGCATCTATTATTCAGCCTTATTTGTCGACGTAGCATGGCTGATGGCCAGCGCTGTCACTATAACACTCCGAGGTGGCCTCCATGCTACTTTCAGCGCTTACAATAAAGATTTATTACTTTTCCAGATTTCTGGGTAGTGTCACAACGCAGCATAGTAGGAGTAATACCAACTACATTATGTATATATGGGTGTCTCATTCAGAATGTTGTTTGCTTGTGAGATGATCGTGTTACGCCTCACATACGAACAGAAACGTCTACCAGCACATGTCAGAATTTGAGAGTGGCAGCATCGTGAACAATCGAAACAGTGGTTTATTGTTCCGCGATGTCACTACTTGCGTTGGTTGGCATCCCACGATTGTCACGTGATATGGAATTAATGCGATCAGTAGATTCCTATTCAGCGACATGAGCGATTGCAACAATCACATATGTCTGGAGCCCGTGGGACATGCATATTCATTCAGCTGTGCAGGATCACAAAGTAAAGTTACATGCCTGGAAATGCGTTTGCTTACTACACAACAAGTATCGACGCGGAGAGTGAGGTGACGTCAGTGCAGAAACCATTGCTGCTGCAACCCTTGACATTGCAGCAGAGGGAGGCAAGGTGACAACCCTGGACACAGGAGTGGCGCCATGACACTCTTTCTGCGTATACCATCATGGTTTTTCAGCTTTCCCATCGCTATCATACATGCTCCAATACCTGGTATCATGCTATTCAGGGCCAATGCGTACAGGAAATGTCTACTTCTGGTTCTCATAGCCGGTAACTTGGACAGCAGCCCTTACATTTCCGAATCCATAAGGCCAGTGATATTACCAATTATTTGAGGTCACCAAAACGTTATGTTTCAGCAACACGATGCAAGACCGCATGTAACCACACTGTCCAAACCTACCTCTATATGGAGGGTGTACAACTGTAGTCCTCGCCAACACGTTCTCCAGATCTCTCGCCCATTGAATACGTTTGGTCACGGGACTACGATGCTTGCACTTGACACTTCGATTGGCATGTAACTGAAGCAGCATAGCGTGCTGCACCCATACCTCTCATACAAGCTCAGTTCAACTCAATGCTCAGCCAAACTGGAGCCATTGCTGCTGCCAGAACTGGCAATTCTGTGTACTGCTTGGGCCACTCTTATTAATGTGACCACCCGACAAAAGTCTGAATGACCACCTTTTGCAGTGTGAGATGTGCAGAAGTAGTCAGTAAGGTTCTAGGGGTTCAGAGAGGGATGTGGAGTCATGCCGACCCCACCACCATTGCCAGCTGATCTACGTTTCTCGGTTGAGGCTCCATGGTGGGATCGAGCTAGTCTCACAGATTCTCAACCAGGTTCAATCGAGGGAGGTTGACAGCCAGGGGAGAACAGTGTAGTCATCCTGGTGCTCCTCGAAACACGCAACACATACATTGCAACCTATGTGACATGATGCTTTGTCCTGCCGGTCGGTGGCATCGTGTCAAGGAAAAACCAAATTCATGTAGGAGACAGATGGATATAAGTATTTTGTTGAAATATTGTGCCTCCAGAATGATGAGATTACCCAGGGAATGCCACTGAAAACATTGCCCAGATCATAACGCTCTCTCCTGGTTGCAGGGTGTTTCCTTTCAGACATTCCTATGGAACATAATACGTAATTCATCTGAAAAGGACAGCTGTCGAGACACTCAGTGGCCGTCAGTTGAAGTATTGGCGTGCAAATTACAGCCTTTGCCTCCGATGAATAGCAGTCAGCATGGGTGCATGAACCAAACACCTGCTCCAGGGCTCATACACAACGAAGTTCGCTGAACAGTAGTTGAGGAGACACTTTTGCTACCTTCTTGGGTCGTACTTTAACCACAGTTGCACATAAATACTCTACAAAAATAGCCGTTTCGGAAATACATCCTCCCTTGGCCCGAATGCCAATGATCATACCCTTTTCGGCATCATATAAATCACTCCATTTCCACATTGCGATAATAACTGCACTGTTTTCCGCATCCCCCCCACACTGCTGGTGGTGTCACATATCACCTCAAATCTCTGAGTGGTTATTGCATGTTGACGTCGAACATAGGCGGTGGCAACATTAATGTTACTGGACCGTGCAAAATTCGGAACCTCTATGCTTCCAAATCACTTACAATTTTATTCACGTATTCTTTCTACTACACTGTATAAGCACTGCAAGTAAAATGTTATTATGTTCTATCCGTCCTGGGGAGCAGTTTCATGGCCAGCAATATATTTTCGATCGTTCTTACAATGTGCTACAAGGATGTCATCAGCTATTACCACTGGCGGATTCTGATTTCTATTCCAAAACAATGTTTGCATATATCTCCACAGCTGTCAGGTGTTGCAAGTATGAAGTTAGTAATGTTTTCCCACTAATTAGCATTTCAGCACGTAACGTGTCATCTAGCACTGCAACTGTTACCTAGCTAGTGGATCTGGAACGTTCTGGCTTTGCTCAGAGGTTAATTATACAACGAAACTAATTTTCGTTGAGAGAAGAGCAGTAGAAAGAAAGGAGGAAAGTTCAATAGCCCATCATGCTGTTTTGCACAGCGTGATCACCAAAGATATTAACTAAACAACGAAACTAGTCTTCGTACAACGAAGACGATGGAGGCAAAACGGAATGTTGGGGCTCAAATCTTCAACGACGACGGTATGACTATGTACCGAATACTTCCTCTGTGGGAGAAGGATAAGGAAGAAATTCGTCTGCATCTCATTCAAAGAATCGTCCTGGAAATTGCTTCAATCGATTCAAGTGAACCATAGACGCCCTTAATCTCTGTGACTCCATCATTCACTCGAAATCTATTTCCACTGGAAGCAAATCTACTATCTTAGCACAAATAAATTATTATTCATTTAATGCATCAGACTGAAGAGGTCAAATCTATTTTGGCGCTTTGCACACCTATTATCAACATTAATAATTGTACATCAGCCTACTGCAACGTTACCCCATTTTACCATACTCAGGGAAACAAGCAACGAAGTAATTCCACAGGCCAAGAACAAACGGTTTTCTTATATCTAGGAATTTAGAATTGATTTTAGCCAAAGTTGGGGAGTTAAATCAAAAAGTGAAATCAGTCTTCCTCTATCCGCTCTTATTTTCTTGATCATTGTTGTTTAACATGCGCTTGTACATTAAATGTGCGTTTGTAACTCTGGTTTGTGCGCTTCTAAATCACACGTTCGTGGATTGGTTCGTGTAGGTTTGCCATACTGCCGGGCTGCTTTATAATTAGTTCCAGAAATATCCACCAGATGGAGTTGGAGGTTACTGTGTGAGGTCTGGCCGTACAGGGCTAACTGAGAAAGATGTCACATGACAGTTCTGTTTGAAAACATCAATGTTGCAGTATTTTGCAGTTGTGTTGTTGAACAGAAATAATATAAGTTAAAGTAGAAGAAGTTGTGTAAATCACTTTGATGGTTTTAGCTACATATGCAAAGAATAAACGCTGAAGGGAAACCGAAAACCTATTATTGACTTTGCAAAGACTTTTGCAATAAATCTGTAAAACTTGTAGAAAATCGTTTACGATTGTGGACTACTGGGAAACGAAGACCTCTGAAACGAAAGCCACTCTGAAACCTGTCGTTTGTGAGGACTGGTGTTGTCCCACTGATACTAATGATGATGACAGTGATTATGCGGTTATGACAGTAATTCCTCAGGGTTTTAACTGGGATGAGTTAATAATTCACCAGATATCTCAAGGGAAACTAGCAGTGAAGTAATTACACAGGCCAAGCGCAAATAGTTTTTCCATCCAGGATTTTAGAATTGATTTTAGCCACAGTTGCGGCGTTAAACCAAGAAGTTATATCAGTCTTCCTCTATCCACTCTTCTATTTTTAATCATTGTTGTTTAACATGGACATCTACATGAAATGTGCTTTTCTATCTCTGGTTTCTGCGCTTCTAAATCACATGTACGTGGGTTGGTTCCTGTAAGTTTGCCCTATTGCCGGTCAGCTGTGTATTTAGTTCCAGAAATATCCAACAGATGGAGTTCGATATTTGAGTGTGCGCTTTGCCCGTACAGGGACGGGTTACGCAGGCCAAGAACAAACTGTTTTTTTTTATATCTAGTATTTTAGAATTGCTTTTAGCCACAGTTGGGGCGTTGAATCAAAAAGTGGAATCAGTCTTCCTCTATCCGCTCTTATTTTTTTGATCATTGTTGTTTAACATGCACTTCTACATCAAATGTGCATTTGTAACTCTGGTTTGTGAACTTCTAAATCACATGTACGAGGATTGGTTCCTGTAGGTTTGCCCTATTGCTGGTCTGCTTTCTAATTAGTTCCAGGAATATCCACCAGATGGAGTTGCAGGTTACTGTGTGAACGAGGCCATACAGGGCTGAGAGAGAATGACATCGCTTGATAGTTCAAATAGGAAACATCTCTGTTGTGGTTTTTCGCACTTGTGTTGTTGAACAGAAATAATATAAGTTAAAATAGAAGAAGCTGCGTAAATCACTTTGATGGATTTTGCTACATATGCAAAGAATAAATGCTGAAAGGAAACCGAAAACCTATTATTGACTTTGTAAAGACTTTTACAGTAAATCTGTAAAACTTGTACAGAACATTTACAATTGTGGACTACCGGGAAATGAAAACGTCTGAAACAAAAGCCACTCTGGAACCGGTTGTTTGTGAGGACTGGTGTGGTACCTCTGATACTAATGACAATGACAGTGATTACGTGGGTACGGCATTAATTCCTCGGGTTTTAAACTGGGATGAGTTAATAACCCACCAGGGATCTCAACCCATCAAAAGAAGCTTCTGAATTACTGGCTTCCAACAGAAATGTACCGGATCAAGGAACCAAGGTTACCTTTTACCATACAACTGAAAAATTCTGGTACCCTTCTTGCTATTAAAATGGATCATCTGAGGCAAAATATCCCTGATTTATAATAAATCTCAGCTGTAAATATGTAATAGGTTTAGTTCAATGGATGTCAAGAGAAAATGACACTTATAAGACATGATTGAACAATTTGTAGAATAAAGGTAAATACTCATCTTAATGCAATGTGAAGAGGCAGCATTCGCCTAATTTGGGTATGAATAGGTTCTCAGATTGTTTACTAGCTTGTGAAGATATTATTTCTTAAGATTTCTTCCGGATTTATTTCAGAATTTGTTTGTTACTCATGGTAAAACATAATACACAGTTTTCTCTTAGTGTCAACATTTTTTACCAATCAACAAGACAAAAAAACGTAGTCTTATCACCAAAACCTCTTTTCACTCAGAAGGAACTCATTTTTAGATGTTTGCTGATAGCAAAAACATTACACACCATGTGTCACATACAAAATCTTGAAAGTCAACTCAGCTAACAACTATGCCAAATCTGATTTGGGATGCATACACTTCTATGTAACACAAATTTTTGGCCAAAATGTTCTAGAATTTCCTTTGTCAAAATAATTATTAGTACGACATCTGTTTTTACAAACAGTGGCGATTTATGCAAAAATTATATCTTTTATGGTTACAAAAATGCGATTTGTAAAAGAAATTTTATATATTCCTGTAGTAAAATTAAGAAATATAAAAATACACCATGTCCCAAGATTAGTTTACATATTGCAGTATTAAATTATTATGTCAAGCAGAAATTTTCTCGTGAAGTTAACTGCGGTTTTTTAATACACTGAAGACTATTGTCTGATAACCAAACAATTACATTTTTCTACAGCTCATATGACATTTGGAATTTTGGTGAGTAACTGTCATATATGGGAAAAACTGTTTATATAGGAAATGAAATCCAATAAAAACCTTTAAGGTCAACAATACTTCTTAAATATAGACTTCTGTAAAATTAAATCTGTAGGATGACCAGTTCTCATAATTTTATGTTTTCATGGTTTAACTCGCACTAAAGAGTTAAATTTGGAAAAGAACAGGCTACTATTTCGTAAATACTTCAAAGTATCGTGTACCTATATAAGAGTCGTAAATCTCATACTATACGATCTAAATCGGAATAAATGTTAAACAAATGGATGTGGAATCGTATCTTTCGGTTTTGCCCAGGCTGGTGTCGTATCGACCTGTTGATCCAGGAAGCCCTTCATTTTTATTTTTTATACTCTCAAGAAGACAATCTCGTGTTCTGCACGAAATTAGTGGACACCTGAGGAAATAGGACTTCCTGAATGTTTACTAGCTGATTTTCTTGTGTTTGTGCACAGCTCAAGGCAAGTTTGAAATTTGTACTAATACACAATGGTAACAAATTTAGTTCAATGTGAGCTGGTCCCTCAAGGGAAGTTAAAGAAGAACATAAACCCACAGTTTTGATCTTTGAGAAGATTAAGTCTCATAAACATTAATGGATGATTTGTCTAGACTTATGAATGGTAAACTTTCTCCTTGGTTAGCAAGGTGCTTCTTGTGACTGTGGAATAGCAGAGACAACAAACATAACAGTGCTGAAAAAGAACTGCCAAAGAGAGAAAACATGTATGGAGGGAGGAAGAATGTCATTAACGACCCCTTAGTTGAATGAGAGAAAATCATTTGTCGTCCACTGCATATCAAGTTGGGCCTTTTGAAGCGGTTTGTAAAGGCTTTTGATAAGAATGGGTCACGCTTTGCATATATAGGGAAAAATGTCTGAGCTGAAAACGGAAAAATTCAAGCAGGAATATTTGACAATCCACAAATAAGGCAACTCTGCAATATGAAAACTGTCGAGGAACGCTACCAAGGAAGATCGGATATGCCCGTGACTGCAGTTTACTGCTCGAATTTATAAAATGGAACGCTCCATAATACATTCAAGAATGTCATGGAAAAGAAGCTTCCTAAATGTTCAGGGACTGGATTTTATCATCAATGACTATTTATTTTGGATATAATAATATTTATATAACAGAATAGTAAAATTATAGTTTAATTTTTATCCATGGACTTATATTAAAACAGTATAACATATATTTCATTAAAATCTTCTATTTTAGAATTTTGAGCTCCTTGGCTCAAAACACTCCGGTGTTATGCAAATAAATAGCACTTTACACGAATTTTAATGCTATCGTTTTCAGTCAAGACTAGTTAATGCAACTATAGTAAGAAACATCAAAGTTCCATTGCTCCACATTGAAGTTTTTATGGCTTCAGTACCACGTTTTCCTGTTACACCCATTGCAGTCGCTAATACTTGGTTTTGAAATTCCACATCAGCCTGCAGTTCTCTGCTTATGAAGACCCCTTCCTGATGTTTTGGTGCTGACAGTGTACTCGAGTATGACATTGAGTTCTGCAGTGATTATTATATCTGTAGTCCTCTTATTTTTCGTCACAGTCCTCTTCAATGAACAGAACGGCCAAAGTGAGAAAACATGTACGTAGGGAGGAAGAATGACATTAACGACCCCTTAGTTGGATGAGAGAAAATCATTTGTCGTCCACTGCAAATCAAGTTGGGCCTTTTGAAGCAGTTTGTAAAGGCTTTTGATAAGAACGGGTCACGCTTTGCATATATAGGGAAATGTGTCTGAGCTGAGAACGGAAAAATTCAAGCAGGAAACTAGTTAATGCAATTATAGTAAGAAACACCAAAGATGGAGCATTTTAAACATTTCATAGGATTTTTAGCCAGCTCGTTGTTACACTGACAATAATCTATGTTTTTACTCGTGAGTATTATGTTTCGCTCTGTGCTCTGTGGTAATGAAGGTTAGAGTTTAACGTACCTTAAATCAGAATTATTACAAAGCGCCACTGCCTTACTTGAAAGAGCAGTTTACAAAGAAATTGGCCATAACCTTATTGAAGAAACCATAACATCATTTGCATGAAATGAGTTAGACAAAGATCAGGAATTGTTAATCTTCCTAAATGAGAGTTCAGCGTTTCCATGGCTGCACCACATCGTACGTAAAATACAATGTGGACTGCTGATGTGCTGCAAATTTTGTTTATTATCTGTTGTTTGATTGATACACCAAAAATAGCTACCTCACGTGAACCGGCAAATGCGAAGGAACTTGTGATAAGATAAAACGTTATAAACTAGACAGAGGGCATCCACCACATTCACCAAATTTCATTAATAAAACCCAGCGGGGTGACGAAGTGGGATGAACCAGAAGTCACAGTAAGGAGACCAGTGATTTGAATCTCAGTCAGTCCATCCACATTTAGGTTTCCTGCAGTCTTCCAAACATAAGCTTAGACTGGAGAATGATGAGAAAGAAACCTAAACGTAAATGCACTGACCGAGATTCGAACCACTGTCCTCCTGACTGTGAGTCCTGGATCTTCCCACTTCGCCACCTCGCTGGGTTTGTGCTTTTGTCTATGGAAAGGAGTATTCTCCTACACAGTAACGTGGAAGTGATTGTGCATGCGCGCGTGTCTGTGTGTGCGCGTGTACTTGTGTATGTGTGTGTGTGTGTGTGTGTGTGTGTCTGTGAGCTCTTGGTCATGTGCTCGGTGGAAGGCGGGCTGGGGCAACGATAGCAGATACGCGAAGGCGTACCTCCAGGAACGTTACGACGCTTACACGCGTGTCGGATAGCCAGAAAACGGATTTACTACCGTTCCTGTTCGCTTGAACGATCTTATAGTACACAGCCATCTCTGGAGAAGCAGAGAAAGAAGGAGGAACTTCGTAACTTGGTCATTTCCAACAGTAGTCTATATCTACATCTACAGGGCGTCGACACAAATAAGGAAAAACGTAAAGTACAACATCTTACACGCCTAACGTGGTGAAGGAAAATCGTTGCAATTCTAAACAGCTTCTAGTCATCACAGAATGACGAAGTACAGTTTCTGTGCGGTTTCCAGGGGAATCTTGTACCATTGTTCTTGAAAAATATTGGGAACTTCAGGTAGTGATGATGGAACTGTGTAGTGATCACGTACACGCCATTCCCAATTTGACGATGAAGGCTGAATAATGCTGAGATCTGTCACTGTGGTGGCCAGGGAAGATGCACCAAATCAATCTCTTGGTCACAAACCAGTCCTGGACGATGCGAGCTGTGCGAACAGGAACCATGACTTCTTGGAACACAGCATCTATATCTACATGATTACTCTGCTGTTCACAAGAAAGTGCCAGGCAGTGGGTTCAATAAACCACTTTCAAGCTGTCTCTCTACCATTCCACTCTCGAACGGTGCACGGGGAAAGCGAGCCCTTAAATTTTTCTGTGCGAGCCCTAATTTCTCTTACTTTATCGTGATGATCATTTCTTCCTATGTAGGTGGGTGTCAAGAGAATGTTTTCGCATTCGCAGTAGAAAACTGATATTGAAGTTTCATGAGAAGATCCCGTTGCAACGAAAATCTCCTTTGTTTTAATGATAGCCACTCCAATTCACATATCATGTCTGTGGCACTATCTCCCCAACTTCGCGGTAATACATAACGAGCTGCCCTTCTTGGTACTTTTTCGATGTCATCGGCCAGTCCCATCTGTTGCGAATCCCACATCACACAGAAATACTCCAGAATAGGGCGGACAAGTGGTGTGTAAGCAGTTTCTTTAGTAGACCTGTCACACCTTGTAAGTGTTCTGCCACTGAATCTCAGTCTTTGGTTGGCTGTATCCACAACATTATCTATGTGATCGTTCCAATTTAGGATATTTGTAATTGCAATCGTTTATTATTTAGTTGAATTTATACAGTTCAGATTTGTGTGACTTACCATGAATCGAAATTTAGCGGATTTCTTTTAATACTCATGTGAATAACTTCACACTATACTTTACTCAGGGTCAATTGCCTCTTTTCACACCATACTGATACCTTATCTAAATCATTTTGTCATTCGTTTTGGTCGTCTGATGACTTTACAAGACGGTAAATAACAGCATCATCTGCAAACAATCTAAGACGGCTACTGAGATTCTCTCCTACGTCGTTAACATAGATCAGGAACAATAGAAGGTCTGTAACACTTCCTTGGGGAACGCCGGATATTATTTCTGTTTTACTAGATGACTTTCCGTCTATTACTACGAACTGTGACCTTTCTGACAGGGAATCATGAATCCAGCCGCATAACTGAGGCGATATTCCATAGGCACACAGTTGGTTAGAAGATGCTTGTGAGGAACAGTGTCGAAATCCTTCTGGAAATCTAAAAATATGGAATCGGTTTGACATCCCCTGTCGATAGCACTCATTACTTCATTAGTATAAAGAGCTAGTTGTGTTTCGAAAGAATGATATTTTCTGAATTCGTGCTGACTACGTGTCAATAAATCGTTTTCCTCGAGGTACTTCATAAAGTCCGAATACGGCGTATGTTCCAAAATCCTATTGCAAATCGACGTTAGTGATATGGGTCTGTTATTCAATGGATTACTCCTACTTCCCGTTTTGGGTATTGGTGTCACTTGAGTAATTTTCCAGTCTCTAGGTACGGATCTTTCTGGGAACTACGGGTTGTATCTAATTGCTAAATATGGAGCTATTGTATCAGCATACTCTGAGAGGAACCTTACTGGTATACAGTCTTGACCGGAAGCCTTGCTTTTATTAAGTGATTCTAGCTACTTTGCGACAGCAAGGATATCTATTGCTATGTTTCTCATCTTGACAGTTGTTCTTGATAGTAATTCAGGAATATTAACTTCGTCTTCTTTGTTGAAGGAGTTTCTGAAAATTATGTTTAATATCTGTTCTTTAGTGGCAGTGTCATTAGTGACTTCAGCGTTGTTATCGCGCAGTGAAGGTAGGGGAACTCGGGGCAGAACGGGATAGCAGGGCACAATGGGAAATTACTCTTTTCTAGACTACACAGTGTTGCAACCTGCTGTATGGCCATGTAACTATTTCTCCGAATGTAAGGGAAGTGAGAGCAGCCATTCTGATTTAGTTTGAAGTGCGAGATCTAAGTGAATTGTTGTCCGTCACGTTACCGCTTGTGTTGTTCTAACGTTTGGTGAGTTTCAATGCCAGGTAAGTTGTTAATTGCATACCCTAAAATGACACATTCCCTTACATTGCATGGTATTTGTTATACTTTAGTTATTTAATGCGTTTAAATACGTTAGTTACTACACTCCATAAAAGTTATTATCCTCAAAAGTGCTCTTGGGGCGGAACGGGACAGGGCAGAATGGGATAGTGTCCTGTTGTGCTCCGTCATATTTTGATGCAAGTAGAAAGCAAACCCAGCCTGGATGTTCATGGATGCCAGACTCTTCCAACCAGCTACGTTCGCCGAACAACACAGTTTTCCAGATATCGCCTGAGGCTGTCATTCCAATCCCACTAATCTGTCAATATACTCGGCGGAGTACAAGACGAAAAGGAAAAACCGTCGTATTAACAGATTCTCCTTTTCTAGTGAGGGCTGGGTCGCATGCCAGAGTGGGCACACAATTCATGTGTTGGCATAGACAGTGAAGATGAAGAGGAAATACTGATTTGTGACTATTGTCGAAAGGGCTAGTGGTTTGGTGGTTATTAATCATTGTACATTTTTCAGAATGACATTAAAATATTTTCTTATTTTGAAGAATGACTTTTAATTATTTAAATTACACATTCCTCAGTCTGAATTGCCTGTTATACAACATTTTGTCATAGTTTAATACGATTTTCGTAATTCAAATTCAACGTGTATGCAATAATTTAACAAAAAGTACCCTTATCCCATTCTGCCCTGTGGGTGGGGCGGAACGGGAAATATGCAAGACTTTCTTCGAAAAATTGTAAAAAATGCATTATGTATTGTTTTAAGTGATTTTAAATAAGGTACATTAGGTTACATTACAAGGTGTTTTTTTTATCACTTTAAGAAGTGTTTCCTTGTGTTCCCTTATTTTATAGAAATTCCTAAACTTTAAGGATCCCGTTCCGCCCCGAGTTCCCATGTTAATTGCGTCTTGCCACTAGTGTGCTTTATGCATCACCAGAATCTCTTTGGGTTTTCAGCCAGAGTTCGTGACAGAGTTTCGTTGTCGAAATTATTGAAAGCATCTCGCATTGAAGTACGCACTATATTTCGAACTTCTGCAAAACTTTGCCAGTCTTGGTTATTTTGCGTTCTTTTAAATTTGGCATGCATTTTTCGCTGTTTCTTCAACAGTGATCTGATCCGTTTTGTGTACCATGGGGGATCAGTACCATCACTTATCAATTTATGTGGTATGTATCTCTCAATTGCTGGCGATATTATCTTTTGGAAATCATTCCACAACTTTTCTACACTTACATGATCAAATCGGGAGGAGTGCAGACTGTCTCTTAAAAAGGCGTTAAGAGCATTTTTATCAATTTTTTAAATAGATATACTTTGCGTTTCTTTTTGATGGTTGTAGGAGTTATGGTATTCAGACTAGCAACTACTGCCTTGTGGTAGCTAATCCTTGTATTCGTCACGATACTCACTATTTATCCAGGATTATTTGTTGCTAAGAGGTCAAGTATGGTTTCGCAACCATTTACGCACGAGTTGGCTTGTGAACTAACTGTTCAAAATAATGTTCTGAGAAAGCATTCAGTACAATTTCGGATGACGTTCTATGTCAGCCACCTGCTTGAACGAATAATTTTTCGAGCAAATCGAGAGGGTAGATCAAAGTCACCACCGACTATAATTGTATGAGTGGGGTACATATTTGAAATGAGAATCAAGTTTCCTTTGAACTGTCCAGCAACTACATCTTCTGAGTCGGAGGGTCGGTAAAATGACCCAGTTAATAGCTTAGTCCGATTGTCCAGTATAACCTCAACCCATACTATTTCGCAGGATCTATCTATTTCTATTTCACTACAAGTCAACTACTTCTGACAGCAGTAAATACTCCACCACCAATTGTTTTTAAACTGTTAGACTGTTAGAAAAAATTTATGCTGATCTTGTTTCCGGCTTTAGCCAGCTTTCTGTACTTGTGACTATTCTATCTTCAGTGCTTTCTATTAGGGCTCTCAGCTGTGGTTCTTTCCCAACACCGCTACGCCAATTTACAACTATAATACTGATCGTTTGTACAACTAACTTATTGTGTTCTACCTGCTCCCTTTTAGACGGACGCCCTTTCTGTGGTTCCCTGAGGCCCATTAACCTAAAAAGCCGCCCAGTCCCTTCCACACAGCCCCCGCTACCCGTATAGCCGCTTCCTGTGTGTAGTGGACTCCTGACCAATTAAGCAAAACCCGGAAACCCACCACCCGATGGCGCAAGTCAAGGAATCTGCAGCCTACACCGTCACAGAACCGCCTGAGCCACTGATTCACAGTCTCCACTCGGCTCTGCATCAAACGACCGCAGTCCATTCTATCGACGATGCCTCAGATCACCATTGGAGAACAAATATTGTACCATGAAATTGACAGACAATCCTTGGCAGTTACATGACCTTGCAGACTAACCATGGGGTCGAAGGAATACCACGGTATGGCAGAATAAATCATCACCGAACCCTCACCATGTTTCGCTCTTGGCAGCATGCTGTCTGTGTAGTGGCGTAGCAAGACAGCCTCGCCACTCGGAAGTAGCCGAAGGGCACGCGCTTAAACTCACGCAGGCTGGCGTGAGGTCTGAAACAGGATACGTAATGAATGCTATAAAGAAAAGTACGGAGCTGCTGGAATACTTAACTTTAATCCATCATTTGTATACATCGTTCTTGACGGTACAAGTTATACTTTTTAGATAAATGCACTATACTCTAATGGCGCCTTGCTAGGTCGTAGCCATTGACTTAGCTGAAGGCTATTCTAACTATCTTCTCTGCAAATAAGCGAGGCTTCGTCAGTGTTGCATCGCTAGTTAAGTCGTCCGTACAACTGGGGCGAGTGCCAGTACGTCTCTCTAGACCTGCCGTGTGGCGGCGCTCGGTCTGCAATTACTGACAGTGGCGACCCGCGGATCCGTTGTATACTAGCGGACCGCGGACGATTTAAAAGGCTACCCTTAGCAAGTGTGGTGTCTGGCGGTGACACCACAGTTTGTATCGTAGGCTTGGGACATGCATATGCCAGACATTAACTCGGGCAGCAATTGCAAACAGTGTAAAACAAGACTCAGACAACCAAATTACTTTCTTCCATTGTTCCACATTTAAGTTTTATGGCTTCAGTACCACGTTTTTCTGTTAAACCCATTGCAGTCGCTAATACTTGGTTTCGAAATCCCACATCAGCCTACAGTTCTCTGCTTATGAAGATCCCTTCCTGTTTTTTGGTGCTAACAGTGTACTCGAGTGCGAAATTGAGTTCTGCAGTGATTATTATAGCTGTTGCCCTCTTATTTTTCGTCACAGTCCTCTTCAGTTATCATCTGCGGTGGTTACTCAACACACACTTTCGTTCGCATTGTGACTCAGAATACGCGTTTCCGCTCTCATTGTATTCGGTATAAATCTTTGATACGGTGCCTCATGAAACACGAGCCACTTCAGCTACTTGGTAACAGAAGCAAATACTATAAAATCACCAAGAATCTGGCCATTTATGAATTCACTTACTTCTGACATAACACACTTACAGCTGCACAGAACACTCTTCCGACCACGACTGACACTTGCAACGTATTAAGTGTATTGCACAGGTGACGTTCGTGATCAAATACAACAGCGCACCCAGCAGGTTTGGCTAGCATCAGCATTTATGATTAAGCATGCTTTGTATTTCTCGCAGTGTTCCCATGTCTTTGTCCAACACCTGCATAACTACATCCATTGTCGAACACCCTGTATATCCACATCCATACTCTGCAAACCACTATGAAATGCATGGCAGAGGGTACTTCCAACTGAACTTATTACCGTTTTTTCTCCTTGCAGTCACGTACGTGCAGTTAAGCTAATCCAATTCTCTCGATCCCTGAGGGGGCGTTGTAGGATATTCCAAATTTCGCCTATTAAAACTGGTTCCTTACACTTTGTATGTAGATGTCTGCCAGTCATGTTTCTCCAGAATATCCGTGACACAGTCCTGAAGATCAGACAAACCTGTGATAATAGCTGTGTCTCTCCTCTGTATATGTTCAGTACTCTTGTTCGTCCTATTTGGAAAGGATCACACACACTAGTGCAATATTCTAGGACGGATCGTATGAGTGTTTTGTAAACAGTCTCATTTGAAGACTGAGTACGTCCTAGTATTCTACCTATGAAACGAATTCTACGATCTGCTTTGCCTACGGCTGAGCAAATGATATGGAATTATTCAGTTTACAGGGTACGTATATATGACGTCTGTTTGCATTACTGACCACATTATTATTTGTCCTGCACACTCTACTATATTTAAAAACATATATTTTTTTTAGGCTACCGGCTTTTAAAGAGAAGTTCGCCCACGTAATAGAACTGGGTTGTGCAGGGAAAATAATTCTAATTTATATTTAAATCTTGCTGCGCTACCTGTCAGACATAGTACGTTATTGTGCAAATGATCAAAAAATTCTTTGCAGCGTATTGAACTCCTTTGTGAGTCACTGAAAGCTTTAATAATGGGTAATAAAGTTCACTTTTTCCTCTAGTGTTGCAGGTGAGTAAATGACTAATCTTCTCAAATTGTTGTGGATTATTTATGACGAATTTGTGACATCGTGGTTAAAACGCACAGCTCCTTGACGAAGTATGAACATGACGACCGTGTGTGAACATCACCAATTATTACTTATTATTCTTACTGCTCACTTTTGGGCTATCAGTACCTTATTTCTAACTGGTAATGTCCCAAGAAAATGACTACATGAGTCATTATTCAGAGTAAATACACAAAATATGTTAGTATGTTGTTTCCAAGACTAGCAATTATACGAAGAACGAAAGTAGCTTAATTTAACCGTTTGAGAAACTGAGCAACACGCTTCTTCCAGTTCAAGTTTTCATCAGTATGTAGACCGAAAAATCTGAAGCATTCTACCCCGTTTTCCGACTCCTGTTCTTGTGCCACGCCTATTGTTGATATTACTCTGTTTATTGTACAGAACTGAATATAGTGTATTTTCCCAAAAATTTAGGGAGAGTCCAATTTCCGAAAATCAGTTAATAACTCTTAGAAAAACATAATTAACAATGTCTTCTGATGCTTTCCCTTTAATGGCATTTCTTAAAACACAAGCAACATCTCAAAAAACGTACAAGTTTTGCGATCAACTTTGATTCAACAAGGAACTGTTGTGCACAGGGACCGTACACTACAAGGAAGGAGAGAGACACAGCATTCAGTCGCATTTCCATTACTTTTCTTACTTTTGCATATGCGAAGCGCCGGCCGCGGTGGGCGAGAGGTTCTAGGCTCTTCAATACGGAATCGCCCCACCGTTCGAATCCTGCCTCGGGCATGGATGTGTGTCAAGTCCTTAGGTTAGTTAGGTTTAAGTAGATCTACGTTCTAGGGGACTGACGACCTCAGATTTTAAGTCCCATAGTGCTCAGAACCATTTGAACCATATGTGAAGACGGCTACTTAGAGCCGAAATCTACATATGCAACAGTAGTAAAACTAATGGGTCGCGAATGGTTGCCGTGTGTCTCTTCTTCCTGAAATTCTGTGATCATCCCATTTCATTCCTACAAAACCTGTTGCATCCAAGTATTTGTATGTATTGACAGATTCCAATTAAGACTCGTTGATATTTTAGTTATAAAATATTACAGTGTTTTCTTTTTACGAAGCGCATAATTTTGCATTCTTAGCACTTGCAGAAAGTGTCCAGGAGTTGCAACACTCTGAAATTCTGTCAAGATTAGACTAAATATCTGTGGACCGTATTTCTGTCAGCTCTTATTGTAAAGAACTACACCATCTACAAAAAGACTGAGGTTACCGTTAATATTTTCTGCACTGTCATTGATATTCAACATGAACAGCAAGGGCAGCATCACACTTTGCTGGGGAACAGGGTGTCCCAGGAGGAATGGTCAATATTCAGGGCTGTTTCAGGAACGATCGTTTGAAGCGAAAAACTTCATACAGGCATATGCCCTATTCCAAATGATTTTCGAGACAGAACACATTTAATGTACATCGTTATTTATTTTCTGTATTCTTCAATAAATTGCCAGCTTCACTCATGTACAACAGTTAGTAAATATAACATTATTAGTATCAGCTCAAAAATATGTTTTTTAGCACATACATCTCAAAGTATTATCGTACACTTAACATCGCAGCTGATCTACGGTGTACAATCAGTGTTCGAGTATCCCAGCGCCAACTTCAATGCATTTGTTCACTCTTGGAGAAGATTTTGTGTTGCCTGTCACTGCCTCAGCATGTTCCCAAATCAGGGTAGCAGTGTCCATGATGGGACCATGCGGTTCATCTCTCGTACTTACCTTTCGCTTGTACATCTGAGACTTCATCAAAACTCAAAGTCAAAAATCTAATGACGTAATACCTGGGGATCTTAGTGGCCAGTTAATTGGACTACTGCGACCAAACCAGCGACTAGCGAAGTGCGGCTGAAAAGTTTTCTCATACGTCTGGTAAAATGTAGAGGGTCTCCATAATGCTGGAAGTACATTGCAGTCCGTGTGTGTAAGAGAATGCTGTCAAGCTTTCAACATGCAAATCATTCTGCCTTGTTATTTGCTCTTCTAAAATGAGTGAACCTATCAGCATGTTGCCCAAAGTGTCACACCAAACAGTGATCGTAAAAAGAACTTGTAAATTGTTTTCCGCTGTTGCATGCAGATTTTCCTGCGGCCATCGATAATTATTGAGTGTGTTGTTGGTTACATTCGATATAAACGTGTCTACATGAGCAAGAAGTATTAATGGAAGCAAATGACGATTGTCATGTAATCAGTGACAAAATTTTATTACGATGGTATTGTTGTTATTATGAAGATTGTGAAAAGGAAGTGTGGAAAATGAGTAAAACTAAGCAGCGAGGGCGAGGCCACAGGCACTTGCGACAGCGGCGCTTCCCAGGGGATTGACACGCCAGAAGGCGACCTGGCTGCTCTTTGCTCTGCGGTTGTGGAGGCAGTTTTGCGTTGGTCTGAACCCATGCCCCTCAGGCGATAGAGGGGGGCTGACGTTGTGACGTCGAGTCCCTCCCTGGGTCTCATTATTTGCGGCAGCAGACAGGAGCAGCATGCCAGCAAGACTATGACGCCAAGTCTCACAAAGGACCGAGCGTGGCGGCAGACACAGCCTGGTCTCGAACCATAGGCTGCTGCTGGCGCTGCCCAGCCGTCTGATTGGCCAGGGTGCTCCAGCATTGTAGTGCGGCTACTCAGCAATTACCAAGTCCCTGACTCGAATTCAGCCTCATTTATACTCCATTACTGCCCATTTGTTCCTCTAAAACCTGGTGTCTAGTCACACTGCCCATAACAGAGAGACCTGCTTCAGTGCAGTGGCAACGACCCAATTGCTACATCATTATGAATTACCTAGAAGAAAACTGTCTATTGACACACAGTCAACATGGGTTTGGAAAAGATCGTTCCTGTGAAACACAACTAGCTCTTAACTCACAAGAAGTGCTTAGTGCTATTGACAAGGGATTTCAGATCGATTCCATATTTCTGGATTTCTGGAAAGTTTTATACACTGTACCGCACAAGCGGCTTGTAGTGAGATTACGTGCTTATGGAATATCGTCTCAGTTATGTGACTGGATTTGTGATTTCCTGTCAGAGAGGACAGGAAAGGCATCGAGTAAAACAGATGTGATTTCTCGCGTTCGTCAATGTAGTGTTATAGGGCCTTTGCTGTTCCTTGCCTATATAAACGATTTGGGAGACAACCTGGGCAGCCGTCTTAAGTTGTTTGCAGATGACGCTGTCGTTTATCGACTAATAAAGTCATCATAAGATCAAAACAAATTGCAAAACGATTTAGAAAAAATATCTGAATTGTGCGAAAATTGGCGGTTGACCCTAAATAACGAAAAGTGTGAGGTCATCCACATGAGTGATAAAAGGAATTGGGTTACACCATAATTCTGTCTAACCTAAAAGCCATATTCAACTAAAAGCCTAGGTATTACAATTACGAACAACTTAAACTGGATGGAACACTTAGAAAATGTTGTGGGGATGGCTACCCAAAGACTACGTTTTATTGGAAATACACTTCGAAAATGTAACAGAACTACTAAGGAGACTGCCTACACTACGCTTGTCCGTCGTCTTTTAAAATACTGCTGCACAGTATGGGATCCTTACCTGATAGGACTGACGGAGTACATCGAAAAATTTCAAAGAAGGGCAGCGCGTTTTGTACTATCGCAAAATTTGGGAAAGAGTGTCACAGAAATGATACAGAATTTTGGCTGGACAAAATTAAAAGACAGGCGTTTTTCGTAGCGACGGAATCTTCTCATGAAATTCCAATCACCAACTTCCTCCACCGAATGCGAAAATATTTTGTTGACACCTATCTACATAGGTAGAAACGACCACCTCGGTAAAATAAGGGAAATCAGAGCTCGTACGGAAAGATATAGGTGTTTGTTCTTTACACACGCTACACGAGATTGGAATAATAGAGTTGTGAAGGTGGTTCGATTAGCCCTCTGCCAGGCACTTCAATGTTATTTGCAGAGTATGCTTGTAGACGTAGATGTGGATGTAGATGTAGATTCTATGCTGCGTGGGACAGTTTACCATTGTGCTAAGCTATTCTTGCTTCACAACTAACTTACACATTTATTATTCAGAATGTTGTTTGCTTGTGAGATGATCGTGTTACGCCACACGTACGAACAGAAACGTCTTCCAGAACGTTTCAGAATTCAACAGTGGCAGCATCGTGAACATTCGAAACAGTGGTTTATCGTTCCGCGATAACACTACTTGCGTTGGTTGGCACCCCACGATTGTCACGTGATATGGAATTAATGCGTTTAGTAGATTCCTATTCAGCGACATGAGGGATCGCAACAATCACATATGTCTGGAGCCCGTGGGACATGCATATTCATTCAGCTGTGCAGGATCACAAAGTAAAGTTACATGCCAAGAACCAGGAAATGGGTTTGCTTACTACACGACAAGTATCCACGCGGAGAGTGAGGTGACGTCTCGAGCACTACGGACTATCAGTGCAGAAACCATTGCTGTTGCAACCTTTGACACTGCAGCAGAGGGAGGTGTGGTGACAACCTTGGACACAGGAGTGGCGTCATGACACTCTTTCTGCGTATACCATCATGGTTTTTCAGCTTTCCAATCATTGTCATAGATGCTCCAATACATGGCATCATGCTATTCAGGCCAATGTGTACAGGAAATGTCTACTTCCGGTTCTCACAGCCGGTAACTTGGTCAGCAGCCGTTACATTTAAGACTCCTTAGGCCCAAAGATGTGTCCTTATATTTGAGGTCTCCAAGACGTTATGTTTCAGCAACACGCTGCAAGACCGCATGTAACTACACTGTGCAAACCAATCTCTATACAGAGGGTGTACAACTGTAGTCCTGGTCCAAACGTTCTCCAGATCTCTCGCCCATTGAATACATTTGGTCACGGGTTGCCAAGAGACTAGGCTTCTTGCACTTGACACTACTATTGGCATGTAACTGAAACAGCATAGCGTGCTGCACCAATACCTCTCATACAAGCTCAGTGCAACTCAATGCTCAGACAAATTGGAGCCATCGTTGCTGCCAGAACTGACCACCTAACAAAAGCCTGAATGACCACCTTTTGCAGTGTGAGATGTGCAGAAGGAGTCAGTGAGGTTCTAGGGGCACAGAGAGGGATGTGGGGTCATGCCGACTCCATGGCCTTTGCCAGCTGAGCTAAGTTTCTCGGTTGAGGCTCCCTGGTGGGATCGATCTAGTCTCACAGATTCTCAACTAGGTTCAATAAAGGGAGGTTGGTAGCCAGGGGAGAACAGTATACTCGAAACATGCACATACACTTCAAGCTATTTGACATGATGCTTTGTCCTGCCGGTAGGTGGCATCATTTCAAGAAAAACAAAATTCATGTAAGGGACATATGGAATTAAGTACTTTGTTGAAATATTCTGCCTCCAGAATGATGACATTATCCAGGTAATGCCATTAAAACGTTGCCCAGATCATAACGCTCCCTCCTGGTTGCAGAGTGTTTCCTTTCAGACATTCCTATGGAACATAATACGTGATTCATCTGAAAAGGACAGCTGTCGAGACACTCAGTGGCCGCCAGTTGAGGTATTGGCGTGCAAAGTTCAGCCTTTGTCGCCGATGAATAGCCGTCAGCATGGGTGCATCAACCATAGACCTGCAGCATGGCTCATACACAGCGAAGTTCGCTGAGCGATCGCAGAGGAGACACTGTTGATACCTCCTTGGGTCATCTAGGTGGTCAATTGCTTAACAGCTGCACGTCTATTCCCACATACACATCTCCGCAGCCGTCGTTCACCTCTGTTATCTATGGCCCGAGGTGCACCACCGTTGCCTCAATGCAGGTTTTGAGTGCATGGTATACTGCAACCACAGTGGCACATGAACAGTTTACAAAAATAGCCATTTCGGAAATACTTCCACCATTGGTCCGAAAGTCAATGATCATGTCCTTTTGGGCATAATATAAATCACTCCATTTCCGCATTACGATAACGACTGCATTGTTTTCCGCATCCCCCCGACACTGCTGGTGGTGTCACCTGTCACCTTAAATCTTTGAGTGGTTAGTGCATGTTGACATCGAACATAGTCAGTGGCCAAATTAATGTTACTGGACTGAGCAAAATTTTGGAACCTATATGCTTCCAAATCACCTACAGATTTATCCGCGTATTCTCTCTACTACACTTTATAAGCACTATGAGTAAAATGTAATTATTTTCTATCCTTCCAGGTGAGCAGTTTCAATGACGAGTAATGTATTTTCGATCGTTCTTACACTGAGCTACAAGGGTGTCATCAACTATTACCACTGGCGGATTCTGATTTCTATTCCAAAACGATGTTTGCATACATCTCCACAGCTGTCAGGTGTTGCAAGTATGAAGCAAGTAATGGTTTCCCATGAATTAGCATTTCAGCACGTAACGTGTCATCTAGCACTGCAGCTATTTCCTCGCTAGTGGAAGTGCAGCGTTCTGGTTTTGCAAAGATATAAATTATAGAACGAAAACTAATTTTCGATGAGAGAAGAGCAGTAGAAAGAAAGAAGGAAATTTCAACAGCCCATCATTCTGTTTTGCACAGCGTGGTCACCAAAGATATTAACTAAACAAAGAAACTAGTCTTCGTACAACGAAGACGATGGAGACAAAACTGAACGTTGGGGCTCAAATCCTCAACGACGACGGTATGATTATCTACCGAATACTTCCTCAGTTGGAGAAGGATGGGGAAGAAATTCGTGTGCGTCTCATTCAAAGAATCGACCTGGAAATTGCTTGAATCGATTCAAGTGAACCATAGACAACCTTAATCTGAGTGGCCAGATCTTTTACTCGAAATCTATTTGTACTGGAAGCAAATCTACTATCTTAGCAGAAATAAATTATTATTAATTTAATGCATCAGACTGAAGAGGTCAAATCTATATTGGCGCTTTGCACACCTATTATCAACAATAATAACTGTTACAACATTTTAAGATACTCAGGGAAACTAGCAGTGAAGTAATTACACAGGCCAAGAACAAACTGTTTTTTTTTTTATATCTAGGATTTTAGAATTGACTTTAGCCACAGTTGGGGCATTGAATCAAAAAGTGAAATTAGTCTTCCTCTATCCGCTCTTATTTTTTTGATCATTGTTGTTTAACATGCACTTCTACATCAAATGTGCATTTGTAACTCTGGTTTGTGAACTTCTAAATCACATGTACGAGGATTGGTTCCTGTAGGTTTGCCCTATTGCTGGTCTGCTTTCTAATTAGTTCCAGGAATATCCACCAGATGGAGTTGCAGGTTACTGTGTGAACTAGGCCATACAGGGCTGAGAGAGAATGACGTCGCTTGATAGTTCAAATAGGAAACATCTCTGTTGTGGTTTTTCGCACTTGTGTTGTTGAACAGAAATAATATAAGTTAAAATAGAAGAAGCTGCGTAAATCACGTTAATGGTTTTTGCTTCATATGCAGAGAATAAACGCTAAATAGGAAACCGAAAACCTATTATTGTCTTTGTAAAGACTTTTGCAATAACTCAGTAACTCATAGAACTTTTACGATTGTGAACTACCGGGAATCGATAAATTCTGAAACAGAAGGCACTCCGATACCTCTTGGTTGTGGAGACTGGTGTGGTCCCTCTGATACTAATGATGATGACAGTGATGATGCGGTTATGGCATTAATTCGTCAAGGTTTAAACTGGGATCAGTTAATAATTTACCAGATATCTCAAGCGAAACTAACAATGAAGTAATTACACAGGCTAAGAACAAACAGTTTTTTTATATCTACTTTTTAGAGTTGATTTTAGCTACAGTTGGGGCGTTGAATCAAAAAGTGAAACCAGTCTTCCTCTATCCGCTCTTATTTTTTTGATCATTGTTGTTTAACATGCACTTCTACATGAAATGTGCATTTGTAACTCTGGTTTTTGCGCTTCTAAATCACATGTATGAGGACTGGTTCCTGTAGGTTTGCCCTACTGCCAGTCTGCTTTCTAATTAGTTCCAGGAATATCCACCAGATGGAGTTGGAGGTTACTGTGTGAGCTCTGGCCGTACAGGGCTGATCAAGGAAGATGTCACATGACAGTTCTGTTAGGAAACACCTATGTAGTAGGTTTTTGCACTTGTGTTGTTGGACAGAAATAATATAAGTTAAAGTGGAAGAAGTTGTGTAAATCACCTTTATGGTTTTTGCTTCATATTCAGAGAATAAACGCTGAAAGGAAACGGAATTCCTACTATTGACTTTGTAAAGACTTTTGCAATAAATCTGTAAAACTTGTAGAGAACATTTACGATTGTGGACTATCGGGAAACGAAAACGTCTGAAACAAAAGCCACTCCTATAGCTGTTGTTTGTGAGGACTGGTGTTGTCCCACTGACAGTAATGATGATGACAGTGATTATGAGGTTATGGCATTAATTCCTCAGGGATTGAACTCGGATGAGTTATTAACTCACCAGATATCTCAAGGGAAACTAGCAATGAATACATTACACAGGCGAAGGACAAACTGTTTTCTTTTGTATCTAGGATTTTAGAATTGATTTTAGCCACGGTTGGGGCGTTGAATCAAAAAGTGAAATCAGTCTTCCTCTATCCGCTCTTATTTTTTGATCAGTGTTATTTAACATGCACTTCTACATGAAATTTGCATTTGTAACTCCGGTTTGTGCGCTTCTAAATCACATGTACGAGGATTGGTTCCTGTAGGTTTGCCCTATTGCCGGTCTGCTTTCTAATTAGGTCCAGGAATATCCACCAGATGGAGTTGCAGGTTACTGTATGAGCTCTGGCCGTACAGGGCTGACCGAGGATAATGTCACATGACACTTCTGTTAGGAAACATCTATGTTGTGGTTTTTTGCACTTGTGTTGTTGAACAGAAATAATATAAGTTAAAGTAGAAGATGTTGCGTAAATCACCTTGATGGTTTTTGCTACATATGCAGAGAATAACCGCTGAAAGGAATCTGAATGCCTATTATTGACTTTGTAGAGACTTTTGCAATAAATCTGTAAAACTTGTACAGAACATCTACGATTGTGGACTACCAGGAAATGAAAACGTCTGAAACAAAAGCCACTCCGATACCTGTTGTTTGTGAGGACTGGTGTTGTCCCTCTGATACTAATGATGATGACAGTGATTAAGCATGGATGGCGTTAATTCCTAAAGGTTTGAAGCGGGATTTGTTAATAACTCATCAAATATCTCAAGTTGTCAAAAGAAGCTTCTGAATTACTGGCTTCCAACAAAAATGTACTGGATCAAGGAACCAAGGTTATCTTTTATTATACAACAGAAAAGGTCTGCTGCCCTTCTTGCTATTGAAATGGTCCATCTGAGGCAAAATATCCCCGATTAGCAATTCCAATTATAATAAATCTCTACTGTAACTACGTTATAGTTTTAGTTCAATGGAACGTCATGAGAATAAGACTCTTTCAAGACGTGATTAAACAATTTGTAGAATAAAGGTAAATACACATCTTGTTTCAATGAGAAACGGCAGTATTCGCTTAATTAGGGTATGAATAGGTCCTCAGATTGTTTACTAGCTAGTGAAGATACTATTTCTTTACAATTCTTCTTCATTTACTTCACAATTAGTTTGTCCCTCGTAGTAAAATACAATACACAGTTTTTTCTTAGTGTCAACATTTTCCACAGTCAAGAAGACAACTAAAAGGTAGTCTCATCATCAAAACCTCTTTTTACACAGGAGCAGCTCATTTTCACATGACTGCTGATAACAAAAATATTACACACGATGTGTCACATACAAAAGCTAAAAGTCAACTCAGCTGACTACTATGTCCAATCTGATTTGGGATGCATACAGTTCCATATAACACAAAATTGTTGTCCAAAATGTTCTAGAATTTCCTTTGTCAAAATAAATATTTTAATGACATCTGGTTTTACAAACAGTGGCGATTGATGCAAAAATTATACCTTTCTATGGTTAAAAAAATGCTATTTAGAAATGAAATTTCATATATTGTTGAATTAAAATTTAGAAATTCCAAAATATACCACGTCCCAAGATTTGTTTACATATTGCAGGATTAAATTATTATGTCAAGCAGAAATTTTCCGGTAAAGTTAGTTACGGTTTTTGAATACACTGAAGATTATTGTCTGATAAACAGTCAATTACGTTTTTCTACAGCTCATATGACATTTGGAAGTTTGTTGCGTACATGTCATATACAAGAAAAACTGTATATATGAAATGAAATCCAATAAAAACCTTTAAGGTTAACAATACTTTTTAAATATAGACTTCTGTAAAGACAAATCAGTAAGATGACCAGTTCTCATAATTTTATGTCTTCATAGTTTAACTCGCACTAAAGAGGTAAATTTGGAAAAGAACAGGCTACTTTTCGTAAATACTTCAAAGTATCACGTACCTATATAAGAGTCGTAAATATCATACTTTACGATCTAAATCGGAATAAATGTTAGACAAATGGATGTGGTATCGTATCTTTTGGTTTTGCCTAGGCTGGTGTCGTAACGACTTGTTGTTCCAGGAAGCCCTTCATTTTTCTTTTTTATACTCTCAAGTAGACAATCTCGTGTTTTGCACGAAATTAGTGGACTCCTGAGGAAATGGGTCTTCCTTAATGTTTTCTAGTTGACTTTCTCGTTTCTGTGCACAGCTCAAGGCAAATTTGAAATTTGTACTAATACACAATGGTAACAAATTTAGTTCAATATCACCTGCTCCCTCAAGGGAAGTGAAAGAAGAACATAAAAACCTAGTTTTGATCTTTGAGAAGATTACGTCTCATACATGAATGGATGGTATGTCTAGACTTATGAATGGTAAACTTTCTCCTTGGTTAGCAAAGTGCTTCTTGTGACTCTGGAATAGCAGAGAAAATACACATCCCAGTTGGGCCTTTTGAGGCAGTATGTAAAGGTTTTTGATAAGAACGGATCACGCTTTCCATATACAGGGAAAAATGTCTGAGCTGAAAGCGGAAAAATTAAAGCAGAAATATTTGACGATCCACAAATGCCAATGCAAAGGCCCTCGTGATAAAGTAAAACGTTATAAACTACACAGAGAGCATCCACCGCATTCACCAAACTTCATCACTAAAACCCAGCGAGGTGACGAAGTGGGAGGACACCGAAGTCACAGTTAGGAGCCCAGTGGTTTGTATCTCAATCAGGCCATCCACATTTAAGTTTCCTGCAGTCTTCCAAGCATAAGCTTAGACTGGAGAATGATGAGAAGGAAACCTAAATGTAAATGCCCTGACTGAGATTCGAACCACTGTCCTCCTGACTGTGAGTCCTGTGTCTTCCCACTTCGCCACCTCGCTGGGTTTGAGCTTTCGTCTACGGAGAGGAGTTTTCTCCTACACAGAAATATGGAAGTGATTGCGCATGCGCGCGTGTCTGTTTGTGTGCGCACGCGCGTGTGTGTATGCGTGTGTGTGTGCTCGGCGCAAGGCGGGCTGGTGTGACGGTAGCGGACTACGCGAAGGCGTACCTCCAGGAATGTTAGGACGCTTTGTCGTGTGTCGGATAGCCAGATGCCGGATTTACTACTGTTCCTGTTCCCTTGAACAATGTTATAGCACACAGCCATCTCTGCAGAAGCATAATACAACATGCGGCCTGTAGGACGAACCCCATGAACGAGGAACTTCGTAACTTGGTCATTTCCAACAATAGTCTATAATGACATCTACTGAGCGCGGACACAAATATGGAAAAACCAAAAGTACAACATCTTACCACGCCTAAGGCGGTGTAGGAAAATCGTTGGCATTCTAAACAGATTCTAGTAGTCACAAACTGGCGAAATACAGGTACTGTGCGGTTTTCAGGGGAATCTTATACCATTGTTCCTGAAAAATATTGGGAACTTTGGGTAGTGATGATGGAAGCGTGTAGTGATCACGTACACTTCATTCCCAATTTGACGATGAAGGCAGCATAATGCTGAGATCTGTCACTGTGGTGGCCAGGGGAGATGCGACAACTCAATCTCTTGGTCACAAACCAGTCTTGGACGATGTGAGCTGCGAACAGGAGTAATGTCTTCCTGGAACACAGCATCTATATCTTCATGATTACTTTGCTATTCACAATAAAGTGCGTGGCAGTGGGTTCAATGAACCACTTTCAAGCTGTCTCTCTAGCATTCCACTCACAAACGGCGCACGGATAAAACGAGCACTTAATTTTTCTGTGCAAGCCCTAATATCTCTTATTTTATCGTGATGATCGTTTCTACCTATGTAGGTGGGTGCCAAGAGAATTTCTTCACAATTGAAGGAGAAAACTGGTATTAAAGTTTCATGAGAAGATCCCGTCGCAACGAAGAACGCCTTTGTTTTAACGATTGCCACTCCAATTCACGTATCATGTCTGTGGCACTATCCCACCTACTTGGCGATAATGTAAAACGATCTGCCCTCCTTTGTACTTTTTCAATCTCATCCGCCAGTCCCATCTGATGCGCATCCCGCGCCGCACAGCAATACTCCAGAATAGGGCGGACAAGCGTGGTGTAAGCAGTCTCTTTAGTAGACCTGTCACACATTCTAAGTGTTCTGCCATCGAATCTCAGTCTTTGGTTATCTGTACAAACAACATTATCTATGTGATCGTTCCAATTTATGGTATTTATAATTATAATCCCTAAGCATTTAGTTGAATTTACAGCCTTCAGATTTGTGCGACTTACCGTGAATCGAAATTTTGCGGTTTTATTTAGTACTCATGTGAATAACTTCACACTTTACTTTATTCAGGGTCAATTGCCACTTTTCGCACCATACAGATACCTTATCTAATTTATTTTGCAGTTTGTTTTGGTCATATGATGACTTTAAAAGACGGTAAATAACAGCATCTTCTGCAAGCAATCTAAGACGACTACTGAGATTGTCTCCTTTCTGCTGAAGTTGTTTCCGGCTTTAGCCAGCCAGCTATTTGATATTCAGTGCTGGCTATTTGGGCTTGGAGATCTGGTTCTTTCCCAACACAGCTACAACAATTAACAAGTATAATACCCATAGTTTTTACAACTAACTGACTGTGTTTTACCTACCCCCTTTTAGACGGACGCCCTTTCTGTGGTTCCTTGAGGCCCACTAAACTAAAAAACCACGCAGTCCCTTCCACACAGTCCCCACTACCTGTGTAGCAGCTTCCTGTGTGTAGTGGACTCCTGACCTATTAATCGGAACACGGAAACCCAGCACCTGATGGCGCATGTCAAGAAATCTGCAACCCACACCGTCACAGAACCGCCTGAGCCTCTGATTCAGACCCTCCACCCGGCTGTGCACCAAAGGACCACAGTCCATTCTATCGATGATGCTGCAGGTCACTATTGGAGAACAAATATTGTACCATGTAGTGGATCTGATCAGACAAAACTGACACACAATCCTTGGCAGCAATATGACCTTGTAGAGTAACCATGGTGTCCAAGGAATACCAGGGTATGGCTGACCAAATTATCACCGAACCCTCGCCATGTTTCGCTCTTTGCAGCAAGCAGTCTGTAACATAGGCTTGGAACATGCATGTGGCAGACATTAACTCGGGCAGCAATTGGAAACAGTGTAAAACAAGACTCAGCCAACCAAAGGACTTTCATTCATTGCTCCATATTTAAGGTTTTATGGCTTCAGCACCACATTTTCGTTTTACACCCATTGCAGTCACTAATGCTTTGTTTTGAAATTCCACATCGGACTGCAGTTCTCTGCTTATGAAGACCCCTTCCTGGCTTTTGGAGCTGACAGTGTACTCGAGTGCGACATTGAGTTCTGCAGTGATTATTATAGCTGTGGTCCTCTTCCTTTTCGTCACACTCCTCTTCAGTGATCATTTGCGACAGTTACTCAACACACACTTTCGTACTCATTGTGACTAAGAGGGCGCGTTTCTGCTCTCTTTGTATTCGGTATAAATCTTTGATACGGTGCCTCATGAAACACGAACCACTTCAGCCACTTGGTAACTGAAGCAAATACCATAAAAATACCAACAATGTGGCCATTTATGAATTCACTTACCTCTGAAATAACACACTTACAGCTGCACAGAACGCTCTTCTGACCACGACTGACACTTGCAACGTATTGAGGGCATTGCACAGGTGCCGTTCGTGATCAAATACAACAGCGCACCAAGCAGGTTTGATAGCATCTGCAGTTATGTTCAAGCATTCTTTGTATTTCTCTCAGTGCTTCCAAGTTTTTGTCCAACACCTGTATATCTACATCCATTGTCGAACCCCTGTGTATCTACATACAGACTCTGCAAACCACTATGAAATGTGTGGTAGAGGGTACATCCAACTGAACTAATTAGGGTTTCTTCTCCTTCCATTCACGTACGGATTTCATGAAAAATTGCCATTTGTATGCCCTTATAGTCGCTGGAATTAACCTAATCCTGTCCTCTCGATTGCTGTAGAGGAGTTGTAGTATACTCTAAAATTGGTCTACTAAAACTGGTTCCTGACACTTTGTATGTAGATGTCTGCCAAGCCAGTTTCTCCAGAATTTCCGTGACACTGTCCTGTAGATCAGACAAACCTGTGATCGTTGCTGTGTCATTTCTCTGTATACGTTCAGTGCTCTTGTTCGTCCTATTTGGAAAAGATCACACACACTAGTGCAATATTCTAGGAAGGGTCGTATTAGTGTTTTGTAAGTAGTCTCCTTTGAAGACTGAGTACATCCTAGTCTTCTACTTATGAAACGAGTTCTGCGATCTGCTTTGCCTACGGATAAGCAAATGATATGCAATTATTCAGTTTACAGGGTACGTATATATGACGACTGTTTACATTAATGAACACATTTTTTGTCCTATTATCGCTCAACTACATTTAAAAATATTTTCTTTCTCAGGCTACCGGCATTTAAAGATAAGTTCGTCCATGAAGTAGAACTGGGTTGTCCACGGAAAATGATTCTCATATATATATATATATATATATATATATATATATATATATATATATATATATATATATATATATATAAATCTTGCTGCGCTACCTGCCAGACATTACGTTATTGTGCAAATGGTTGTTGTAACTGCGACGGGAAAGGTCGTGGGGTTGAAGTGACGGAAAGTGCGGCGGGACCCGCGGAGCAGCCCGCAAACAACAGTACAACGGGAGAGGACGGAAACGACCAACGAAGGACAGAACAAACAACAACGAGATCGAAACAACGGAGTCAGCAGGAAACCTTACAACCACGTCCACTCGTACACGGAACAAGAAAGTAAGTAACTAAGCTGTGTCCACAGACGTACGAAAGATCAGACTCGTTGGCTGAGTGAGAGGCAGGCGCTTAAATACTCTATCAGGGCAACACCGACTCTAAAGGAAGGCGTCGGCGCTTGTTCGTGACGTCACGTCAGCTAGGCACGGCGAACGCCATGTCTGTTGCAGGCATACTCATAATGGTGGTGTCTCCCTCTCTGACACAGGAATATGTGAAACTATTGGCGGTAGTTTACCAACACACTTTGGTCTGAGAGATTTCTGCAATCAATTAATTCTGCAATTCATTACATTTCTTAACAAATAGTGTACTACTGAATTTAAATTTCCACCTGTTTTAAGGATTGACATACAAAAACAACTTCATGGTCTAGCAGCAACAGAATTCGTGCTTTTTTACCTTATTTGTAAATCTGAGGAAGTTACGTTTGTACTGGGTTGCTTTGACAACAAACTGTGAACATGTTGGTACTCTTCTTAGGTATCTTGGTTGACTATGGGGTGAGGAGCACTGAATGTTAATGAAATATCTTGCGATTGTACACGTTGGGAGAGGGGGTGGGAGACAGAAGAAGAGGCAAAAGAGAGATACTTGTTTTATCAAATAATTTTTTTTATCCTATAAAGTTTCTCCTATCAGTTGCAAGACGGGAATATTTATCTTTTCTAATGTGCATGTTTAAAAAAGTTTAAGCTCAGCAGTATTTTCGATGTATGAAGCTATTTCATTTCCTGTTTAGAATTCCTTTCGTTGAAAACGACTGTAATCTAATGACTGGCAACAGTTGGACATTTACACATGTAAATTAGTTCACATTTCCAGTGATGATGTCAAACGAAAATAAATAAATAAATAAAAAAAACGAGGTAATTGTAAGGGGTTTGGGGTAGGTTTCGATAACAAAATGGATCAAGTAAATATAGTTACTTGAGTGTAAAATTTCCGAAGCTTGCAGTGGGACAAAGCATCTTCTCATATTGATCTACGTTTGTTTCGACAAGATTCAGTAATACAGAACTATGATCTTCATTTGTAGCTTTACAATAGTAAGAAAATCTTTCATCTAAATAAAACTGCAGAATCCAAAACAATACCAAACATTTTGTCCAAAAATAAGAGATTTGTAGTGATAAGCACGCCCAGGCGTTTCTGCCTGCAGCAGACCTGGCGTTCGCCGTGCCTAGTTGACGTGACGTCACCAACAAGCGCCGAGGCCTTCCTTTGAGTCGGTGTTGATCAGGGGCGCCGCTATTGGGCGCTGCAACCACGTGGCGCCCTCACTCTAAATGCAGGCCATGAGGCGCGCGCCACCACAGCTTATGGCGCGATGGAGAACAAAAGTGGGTGAACTTAACTGTTTGAGAAACTCAGCAGTTCGCTTCTTCCAGTTCAAGTTTTCATCAGTATGTAGACCCAAAAATTTGAAGCATTCTACCCTGTTTACTGACTCCTGTTCTTGTGCCACGTCTATTGTTGATATTACTCTGTTTATTGTGCAGAATTGAATATACTGTATTTTCCCAAAAAATTTAGGAGAGTCCAGTTTCCGAGAATCAGTTAATAACCCTTTGAAAAACATCATTAACAATGTCTTCAGATGCTTTCCCTCTAATGGCATATCTTAAAACGCAAACATCTGCAAAAAACTACCAGTTTTGCGATCAGCTTTGATTCCACAAGGAACTGTTGTGCACAAGGACCGGAGACTACAAGGAAGGAGCCAACCACAGCATTCAGTCGCATTTCTTTTCTTACTCTTGCATATGCGAAGAGCCGGCCGCGGTGGCCGAGCGGTTTTAGACGCTTCAGTCCGGAACCGCGCGACTGCTACGTTCGCAGGTTCGAATCCTGCCTCGGGCATGGATGTGTGTGATGTCCTTAGGTTAGTTAGGTTTAAGTAGTTCTAAGTTCTAGGGGACTGATGACCACAGATGTTAAGTCCCATAGTGCTCAGAGCCATTTGAACCATATGTGAAGACGGCTACTTAGAGCCGAAATCTAGATATGCAACAGTAGTAAAACTAATGGGTCGCGAATGATTGCCGTGTGTCTCTTCTTCCTTAAATTCTGCGATCATCCCGTTTCATTCCTTCAAAACCTGTTACATCCGAGTATTTGTATGTGTTGACAGATTCTGTTGTGGTTGGCAGGAGAGCCAACACCGTGTTACTAGAGGAGGCCGAAAGGCACGCGTTTTAGCTCACGCAGGCAGGCGTGAGGTCTGGAACAGGACAAGGAAATTAGACTTTAGAAAAACGGACGTAGCTGGTGGAATACTTAACTTTAATCCATTAATGATGAACGTCGCTCTTGACGGTACATGATTCACAATATCAATAGTAACTGAATATGGCGCCTTGCTAGGTCGTAGCAAATGACGTAGCTGAAGGCTATGGTAAACTATCGTCTCGGCAAATGAGAGCGTATTTTGTCAGTGAACCATCGCTAGCGAAGTCGGTTGTACAACTGGGCGAGTGCTAGGAAGTCTGTCTAGACCTGCCGTGTGGCGGCGCACGGTCTGCAATCACTGATAGTGGCGACACTCGGGTCCGACGTATACTAACGGACCGTGGCCGATTTAAAGGCTACCACCTAGTAAGTGTGGTGTCTGGCGATGACACCACAGACTCCAATTAAGGCTCGTTGATATTTTAGTTATAAAATACTACAACGTTTTCTTTTTGCGAAGTGCATAATTTTGCATTCTTAGCACTTGAAGAAAGTGTCCAGGTGTTGCATCACTCTGAAATTCTATCAAGATTAGACTAAATATCTGTGGACCGTATTTCAGGCAGCTCTTATTCTAAATAACTACACCATCTACAAAAAATCTGAGGTTACCGTTAATATTTTCTGCACTGTCATTAATATTCAACATGAACAGCAAGGGCTCCAACACACATTCCTGGCAAACATGGTGTCCCAGGAGGAATGGTCAATGTTAAGGGACATCACAGGAACGATCATTTGAAGCAAAACACTTCATACAGGCACATGCCCTATTCCGAATGATTTTCGAGACAGAACACATTTAATGTACATCGTTATTTCAAATGGTTCAAATGGCTCTGAGCACTATGCGACTTAACTTCTGAGGTCATCAGTCGCCTAGAACTTAGAACTAATTAAACCTAACTAACCTAAGGACATCACACACATCCATGCCCGAGGCAGGATTCGAACCTGCGACCGTAGCGGTCACGCGGTTCCAGACTGAAGCGCCTTTAACCGCACGGCCACACCGGCCGGTATCGTTATTTATTTTCTGTATTCTTCGATAAATTGCCAGCTTCACTCATTTACAGCAGTTAGTAAATATATAATTATTAGTTTAACAAACTATCAGCTCAAAAATATGATTTTTAGCACATTCATCTCAAAGTATTATCGTACACGTCACATCACAGCTGATGTACGGTGTACAATCAGTGTTGGAGTATCCCAGCGCCAATTTCAATGCACCGGCCGCGGTGGCCAAGCGGTTCTAGGCGCTTCACTCCGGAACCGTACGACTGCTACGGTCGCAGGTTCGAATCCTGCCTCGGGCATGGATGTGTGTGATGTCCTCAGGTTAGTTAGGTTTAAGTAGTTCTAAGCTCTAGGGGACTGATGACCTCAGATGTTAAGTCCCATGTTCCCTAATGAGGGTAGCAGTGTCCATGATGCGACCATGCGGTTCATCTCTCGTACATATCATTCGCTTGTACATCTGAGACTTCACCCAACTTAAAAGTCAAAAATCTAATGATGTATAACCTGGCGATCTTATTGGCCAGTTAATTGGACTACTACGACCAAACCAGCGACTAGGGAAGAGCGGCTGAGACGTTTTCTCGTACGTCTGGTAAAATGAAGAGGGTCTCCATAATGCTGGAAGTACATTGCAGTTTCTGAGGCCAAGAGAACGCTCTCAAGCTTTTAACATGCAAATCATTCAGTCTTGTTATTCGCTCTTCTAAACTGATTGAACCAATCAGCATTTAACCGATCGCGTCACACCAGTGATCGTAAAAAGAACTTGTAAATTGGGTTCCACTGTAGCGTGCAGATTTTCCTGCGGCCACTGATAATTATTGAGTGTGTTATTGATTACGTTCCATATAAACGTGTCTACATGAGAAAAAAGTAATAATGGAAGCAAATGACGATTGTCATGTACCCTGTGACAAAATTTAATTGCGATTCTATTGTCGGTATTATGAAGATTGTGAAAAGGTAGTATATAGAATGGGTAAAAGTAACCAGCGAGGGCGAGGCCACAGGCAGCTGCGACAGCGGCGCTTCCCAGGGGAGTGACACGCCAGAAGGCGACCTGGCTGCTCTTTGCTCTGCGGTTGTGGAGGCAGTTTTGCGTTGGTGTTAACCCATGCCCGTCAGACAGGCGATAGACCTGGGCTGACGATGTGACGTCGAGTCCCTTCCTGGGTCTCATCATTTGCGGCAGCATACAGGAACAGCAAGCCAGCAGGGCTATGACGCCAAGTCTCAGAAAGGAGCCAGTGTGGCGGCAGACACAGCCTGGTCTCGAACCATAGGCTGCTGCTGGCGCTGCCCAATCGTCTGATTGGCCAGTGGTGCTCCAGCATTGTAGTGCGGCTACTCAGCAATTACCAAGTCCCTGACTCGAATAACGTCCTATCCTCAAATTCAGCCTCATTTATACTCCATTACTGCCCATTTGTTCCTCTAAAACCTGGTGTTTAGTCACACTGCCCATAACAGAGAGACCTGCTTCAGTGCAGTGGTAACGACCCAATTGCCACTTCATTATGAATTACCTCGAAGAAAACTATCTATTGACACATAGTCAACATGGGTTTAGAAAACAGCGTTCCTGTGAAACACAACTGGCTCTTTATTCACATGAAGTGCTTAGTGCTATTGATAAGGGATTTCAGATCAATTCTATAATTCTGGTTTTCCAGAAAGTTTTAGACACTGTACCGCACAAGCGGCTTGTAGTGAAATTGCGTGTTTAAGGAATATTGTCTCAGTTATGTGACTGGATTTGTGATTTCCTGTCAGAGACGTCACAGTTCGTAGTAATTGACGGAAAGTCATTGAGTAAAACAAATGTGATTTCCCGCGTTCCCCAACGTAGTGTTATAGGTCCTTTGATGTTCCTTATCTATATAAACGATTTGGAAGACAACCTCAGCTGCCGTCTTAACGTCTTTGCAGATGACGCTGTCGTTTATCGAATAATAAAAACATCAGAAGATCAAAACAAATTGAAAAACGATTTAGAAAAAATATCTGAATGGTGCGAAAATTGACAGTTGACTCTAAATAACTAAAAGTGTGAGGTCATCCACATGAGTGCTAAAAGGAATTCGTTAAACTTCGGTTACACTATAAATCTGTCTAATCTAAAAGCCGTAAATTCAACTAAAAGCCTAGGTATTACAGTTACGAACAACTTAAACTGGAAGGAATACATAGAAAATATTGTGGGGAAGGCTACCAAAAGACTGCGCCTTATTGGCAGGACATTTCGAAAACGTAACATAACTACTAAGGAGACTGCCTATACTACACTTGTCCGTCGTCTCTTACAATACTGCTGCGCGGTGTGGGATCCTTACCAGATAGGACTGACGGAGTACATCGAAAAAGTTCAAAGAAGGGCAACACGTTTTGTACTATCGCAAAATATGGGAGAGAGTGTCACAGAAATGATACAGAATTTTGGCTGGACATAATTAAAAGAAAGGCGTTTTTCGTAGAGACGGAATCTTCTCTGGTTCGATTAGCCATCTGCCAGGCACTTAAATGTGATTTGCAGAGTATCCTTGTGGATGTAGATGTAGATTCTTTGCTGTGTGGGACAAATTACCATTGCGCTACGCAACACTTGCTTCACAACTCACTTCCGCATCTATTATTCTGCCTTATTTGTCGACGTAGCTTGGATGATAGCCAGCGCTGTCACTATAATACTCCGTGGAGGCCTCCATGCTACTTTCAGCGCTTACAATAAAGATTTATTACTTTTAGCAGAATTCTGGGTAGTGTCACTACGCAGTGTAGTAGGAGTAATACCACCTATATTTTCGATATATCGGTTTCTCATTCAGAATGTTGTTTGCTTGTGACATGATCGTGTTACGCCTCACGTACGAACTGAAACGTCTACTAGCCCATGTCAGAATTCGACAGTGGCAGCATCGTGAACATTCGAAACTGTGGTTTATCGTTACCCGATATCACTACTTGCGTTGGTTGGCATCCCACGATTGTCACGCGGATATGGAATTATGTGTTCAGTAGATTTTTATTCAGCGACATGAGGGATTGCAACAATCACATATGTCTCGATCCCGTGGGACTTGCATATTCATTCATCTGTGCAGGATCACAAAGTAAAGTTGCATGCCAAGAACCAGGAAATGGGTTTGCTTACTACACGACAAGTATCCACGCGGAGAGTGAGATTACGTCTCGAGCACCACAGACTATCAGTGCAGAAACCATTGCTGCTGTAACCCTTGACACAGCAGCAGAGAGAGCTGTGATGACAACCCTGGACACAGGAGTGGCGCCGTGACACTATTTCTGCGTATGCCATCATGGTTTTCAGCTTTCCCATCATTGTCATACATGCTCCAATACCTGGCATCGTGCTATTGAAGACCAATGGGTACAGGAAATATCTACTTCTGGTTCTCATAGCCGGTAACTTGGACAGCAGCCGTTACATTTCCGACTCCTTAAGGCCAGTGATATTGCCTTATATTTGAGGTCTCCAACAGCTGTCAGGTGTCAGGTGTCAGATGTTGCAAGTATGAAGCAAGTAATGGTTTCCCATGAATTAGCATTTCAGCACATAACGTGTCATCTAGCACTGCAGCTGTTTCCTAGCTAGTGGAAGTGGAGCGTTCTGGTTTTGCACAGATATTAATTATACAACGAAACTAATTTTCGTTGAGAGACGAGCAGTAGAAAGAAAGAAGGAAAGTTCAATAGCCAATCATTCTGTTTTCCACTGCGTGGTCACCAAAGATATTAACTAAACAACGAAACTAGTCTTCGTACAACGAAGACGATGGAGACAAAACGGAACGTTGGGGCTCAAATCCTCAATGACGACAGTATGATTATGTACCGAATACTTCCTCAGTGGGAGAAGGATGGGGAAGAAATTCGTCTGCGTCTCATTCAAGGAATCGACCTGGAAATTGCTTGCATCGATTCAAGTGAACCATAGACAACCTTAACCTGAATGGACAGATGATTTACTCGAACTCTATTTCTATTGGAAGGAGATCTACTATCTTAGCAGAAATAAATTATTGTTCATTTAATGCACCAGACGGAGGGAGTCAAATCTATATTGGCGCTTTGCACACCTATTATCAACATTAATAACTGATACGCCATTTTAAGATACTCAAGGAAACTAGCAATGAAGTAATTACACAGGCCAAGAACAAACTGGTTTTTTTATATCTAAGATTTTAGAATTGATTTTAGCCACAGCTGGGGCATTGAATCAAAAAGTGAAATCAGGCACCTTCTATCCGCTGTTATTTTTTGATCATAGTTGTTTAACATGCACTTCTACGTGAAATGTGCATTTGTGACTCTGGTTTGTGCACTTCTAAATCACGCGTACGAGGATTGATTCCTGTAGGTTTGCCCTGTTGCCGGTCTGCTCTCTAATTAGTTCCAGGAATATCCACCAGATGGAGTTGGAGGTTATTGTGTGAGCTCTGGCCATACAGGGCTGACCGAGGATGATGTCACATGACAGTTCACTTAGGAAACAAGTATGCTGTAAGTTGCACTTGTGTTGTTGAACAGAAATAATATAAGTTAAAGTAGAAGAAGTTGAGTAAATCACCTTGATGGTTTTTCCTACATATGCAGAGATGAAACGCCGAAAGGAAACCAAAAACCTATAATTGACTTTGTAAAGACTTATGCAGTAAATCTGTAAAACTTGTACAGAACATTTACGATTGTGGACTATAGGGAAACAAAAACGTCTGAAACAAAGGCCCCTAGGATGCCTGTTTGTTGGGAGGACTGGTGTTGTCCCTCTAATATTAATGACGATGACAGTGATTATGCAGTTATGGCATTAATTCCGTTGGGTTTAAATTGGGATGACTTAATAACCCACTAGAGATTTCAAACCGTCAAAAGAAGCTTCTGAATTACTGGCTTCCAACAAAAATGTACTGGATCAAGGAACCAAAATTACCTTTTAGCATACAATAGAAAAAGTATGCTACCCTTCTTGCTCTTGAAATGGTTCATTAGATGCAAAATATCCCTCATGATATTGAAATAATTGAAATAAATCTCTACTGTAACTACGTAATAGCTTTAGTACAACAGAACGTCAAGAGAAAATACCTCTTCCAAGATGTGATTAAACAATTTGTAGAATAAAGGTAAATACTCATCTTGTTTCAATTAGAAGTGGCAGCATTCGCATAATTTTGGCATGATTAGGTTCTCACATTGTTTACTAGCCTGTGATGATACTATTTCTTAATATTTCTTCTTGATTTATTTCACAATTAGTTTCTCACCCATAGTAAACCGTAATACACAGTTTTTTCCTTAGTGTCAACTTTTTACCAATCAACATGACAAAAAAATGTAGTCTCATCACCAAAACCTCTTTTTACACAGAAGGAGCCCATTTTCACATGATTGCTGATGAAAACAACATTATGTATGATGTGTCACACACAAAATCTTAAAAGTCACCTCAGCTAACAACTATGTCCAATCTGATTTGGGATGCATACAGTTCTATATAACACAAATTGTTGTCCAAAATGTTCTAGAATTTCTTTGTCAAAATAATTATTACAACGACATCTGTTTTTACAAACAGTGGTGATATATGCAAAAATTATACCTTTCTACGGTTACAAAAATGCGATTTGCAAATGAAATTTTATATATTCCTGAAATAAAATTTAGAAATTTAAAAATACACCACGTCCCATGATTTGTTTACATATTGCTGTATTAAATTATTATGTCAAGCGGAAATGTTTCTGGTGAAGGTAACTGCAGCTTTTGAATACACTGAAGACTATGGTATGATGAACAATCAATTACGATTTTCTACGGCTCATATAATATTTGGAATTTTGGTGAATACATATGATATACGAAAAAAACTGTATATATGAAATGAAATCTAATAAAAAGCTTTAAAGTTAACGATTATTTTTAAATATATACTTCTGTAAAGGGAAGTCTGTAGGATGACCAGTTTTCGTAATTTTATGTCTTTTTGGCTTAACTCGCACTAAAGAGGTAAATTGGGAAAGAATACTATTACATAAATACTTGAAAGTATCGTCTACCTATATAAGAGTCGTAAATAAACTACTTTACGGTCTAAATCGGAATTTATGTTTAACAAATGGGTGTTTAATCGTATCTTGCCGTTTTGCCCAAGCTGGTGTCGTAACGTCTTGTTGATCCAGGAAGCCCTTCATTTTTGTTTTTTATACTCTAATCTCGTGTTTTCCACGAAATTAGTGGACTCCTGAGAAAATAGGTCTTCCTGAATGTTTTCTAGTTGATTTTCTCGTTTTTGTGCACAGCTCAAGGCAAGTTTGCAATTTGTACTAATACACAATGGTAACAAATTTAGTTCAGTGTCAGCTGCTCAATCAAGGGAAATGAAAGAAGAACATAAAAACATAGTTTTTATCATTGAGAAGATAAAATCTCGTAAACATCAATAAGTGGTTTGTCTAGATTTATGAATGGTAAACTTTCTCCTTGGTTAGCAAAGTGCTTCTTGTGTCTCTGGAATAGCAGAGACAAAACACATTACTGTGTTAGAGAAAATAATGACCTAAGAGAGAAAACATGTACGGAGGGAAAAAGAATATCATTAACGACCCCTCAGTTGGACGAGAGAAAATTATCTTTCCTCCACTGCATATCAAGTTGGGCCTTTTGATGCGATTTGTAAAGGCTTTTGATAAGAACGGGTCACGCTTTGCATATATAGGGGAAAATGTTTGAGGAGTTGAGTACGGAAAAATTAAAGCGGGAATATTTGACGTTCCACAAATAAGGCAACTCTGCATATGAAAACTGCGGAGGTCCGCTACCAAGGAAGATCGGATATGCACGTGGTGGCAGTTTACTGCTGGAATTTAAAAATGTCATAGAAAAGAAGCTTCCTAAATGTTGAGGGACTAGACGTTTTCATCAGTGACTTTTTTATTTAGTATAGAATAATATTTATATAATACAATAGTAAAACTATTGTTTCATATTTATCCATGGACTCATATTAAAACAGTATAACAAATAAATCACTAAAACTTTGTATTTTAGAATTTTCAGCTCCTTGGTAAATATTAATGAAATGTTTGAATTCAAGGGATCAAATTCTCAGAAAATCAGCTCAAAACACTCCGGTGTTATGCAAATAAATAGCACTTTACACGAATATTAATGCTATCTTTTTCACTCAAGGCTAGTTAATGCAATTATTCTAAGCAACATAAAGGTTGGAGCATTTTAAACATTTCATAGAATTTTTAGCCAGCTCATTGTTACACTGATAATAATCTATGTCTTTCCTCGTGAGTATTAACTGTGGTAATGAAGGTTAGAATTGAACGAACATTGAATCAGAATTATTACAAAGGGTAACTGTCTTACTTGAAAGGGCAGGGTAGAAAGAAAATGGTACCGCCCTAGGTGGCCGTGCGGTTCTAGGCGCTACAGTCTGGAACCGCGCGACCGCTACGGTCGCAGATTCGAATCCTGCTTCGGTCATGGATGTGTGTGTTGTCCTTAGGTTAGTAAGGTTCAAGTAGTTCTGAGTTCTAGTGGACTGATGACCTCAGAAGTTAAGTCCCATAGTGCTCAGACCCATTTGAACCAAAGAAATTGGTCATAACCTTGTTCGAGGAGCCATAACATCCTTTGCATGAAATGAGTTAGAGATACATCAGGAAATGTTAATCTTCCTGAACGAGAGTCCAGCGTTTCCGTGCCTGTGCCACGACGCACATAAAATACAATTTGGACTCCAGATGTGCTGCAGATATTGTTTATTATCTGTTGTTTGATTCTGCTGAAGTAACACGTTTTGGGAAGCACTCGAACATGTTGGGTTGGCTACACCAAAATTGGCTACTCACGTGAACCGGTCAATGCGAAGGCCCTCGTGATAAAATAAAACGTTATAAACTACACAGAGGGCATCCACCGCATTCACCAAATTTCATCACTAAAACCCAGCGAGGTGACGAAGTGGGATGACCCACAAGTCACAGTTAGGAGACCGGTGGTTTGTATCTCAGTCAGTCCATCCACATGTAGGTTTCCTGCAGTCTTCCAAGCATAAGCATAGACTGGATAAAGATGAGAAAGAAACCTAAATGTAAATGCAATTACTGGGATTCGAACCACTGCCCTCCTGACTGTGAGTCCTGGGTCTTCCCACTTCGCCACCTCGCTGGGTTTGTTCTTTTGTCTAAAGAGAGGAGTATTCTCCTACACAGAAATACGGAAGTGATTGCGTATGCGCATGCGCGCGTGTCATTGTGTGTGTGTGTGTGTGTGTGTGTGTGTGTGTGTGTGTGTGTGTGTGTGTGTGCCTAATGCGGCAAAGGAAAGAAACAGCTTCTAGTCATCAGAGAACGGCGAAATACATGTTCTGTGCGGTTTTCAGGGGAATCTTATACCATTGTCCCTGAAAAATATTGGGAACGTCAGGTAGTGATGATCGAAGTGAGTAGTGATCACGTACACTTCATTCCCAATTTGACGATGAAGGCTCAAAAATGCTGAGATCTGTCACTGTGGTGGCCAGGGGAGATGCGACAACTCAATCTCTTGGTCACAAACCAGTCCTGGACTATGTGAGCCGTGCGAACAGGTACCATGTCTTCCTGGAACACAGCATCTACATCTACATGATTACTCTGCTGTTCATAAGAAAGTGCCTGGCAGAGGGTTCAATGAACCACCTTCAAGCTGTCTCTCTACCGTTCTACTCTCGAACTGAGCGCGGGAAAACGAGCACTTAAATTTTTCTGTGCGATCCCTGATTTCTCTTAATTTATCGTGATGATCATTTTTCCCTATGTAGGTGGGTGCCAAGAGCATGTTTTCACAATCGGAGGAGAAAACTGGTGATTGAAACTTCTTGAGAAGATCCCATCGCAACGGAAAGCGCCTTTGTTTTAACAATTGCCACTCCAATTCACGTATCATGTCTGCGGCACTATCTCTCCAACTTCACGGTAATACAAAACGAGCTGCCCTCCTTTATACTTTTTCGATGTCATCCGCCAGTCCCATCTGATGCGGATCCCACACCGCACAGAAACATTCCAGAATAGGGCGTACAAGCGTGGTGTAAGCAGTCTGTTTAGAAGACCTGTCGCACCTTCTAAGTGTTCTGCCATTGAACCTCAGGCTTTGGTTGGTTCTACCCACAACATTATCTATGTGATCGTTCCAATTTAGGGTATTTGTAATTGCAATCCTTAATTATTTAGTTGAATTTACACCCTTCAGATTTGTGTGACTTCCGCGAAACGAAATTCAGCGGATTTCTTTTAGTACTCATGTTAATAACTTCACATTTTACTTTACTCAGGGTCAATTGCTACTTTTCGCACCATACAGATTCCTTATCTAAATCATTTTGTAATTTATTTTGGTCATCTGATGACTTTAAAACACGGTAAATGACAGCATCATCTGCAAACAATCTAAGACGGCTACTGAGATTGTCTTTTATTTCGGTAATACAGATCAGGAAAAATAGAGGGCCTATAACACTGCCTTGGGGAACGCCGGATGTTATTTCTATTTTACTTGATGTCTTTCCGTCTATTACTACGAACTGTGACCTTTCTGACAGGAAATCACGAATCCAATTGCACAACTGATGCGATATTCCATAGCCACGCAGTTAGGTTAGAAGACGATTGTGAGGAACGGTGTCGAAATCCTTCTGGAAACTTAACAATATGGACTCAATTTGAAATCCCCTGTCGATAGCTCTCATTTTCTGAATCCGTGCTGACTACGTGTCAAAAATGGTTCAAATAGCACTGAGCACTATGGGACTTAAAAACTGAGATCATCAGTCCCCTAGAACTTAGAACTTCTTACACCTAACTAATCTAAGGACATCACACACATCCATGCCCGAGGCAGGATTCGAACCTGCTACCATAGCGGTCGCGCGGCTCCAGACTTAAGCGCCTACAACCGCTCTTCCACGGCGGCCGGCCCCAATTGATAGTTTAGTCAAATTGTCAAGTATAACCTCTACCCATACTATTTCGCAGGAACTATGTATATCTATTTCACTACAAGGTAAACTACATCTGACAGCAATAAATACTCCACCACCAATTGTATTTAACCTATCCTTTCTGGAAACTGCTAGATCGTTAGAAAAAATTTCTGCTGAACTTGTTTCTGGCTTTAGCCAGCTTTCTGTACCTATAACTATTTGAGCTTCAGTGCTTTGTATTAGGGCTTGGAGCTCTGGTTCTTTCCCAACACAGCTACGACAATTTACAACCACAATACCGATCGTTTCAACATCTAGCTTACTGTGTTTTACCTGCCCCCTTTTAGACGGACGCCCTTTCTGTGGTTCCTTGAGTCCCACTAATCTAAAATAAAGCCCAGTCCCTTCCGCACAGTCCGCGCTACCCGTGTAGCAGCTCTTGCTGTGTATAGTAGACTGCTTACCTATTAAGCGGAACCCGGAAACCCACTACCCGAAGGCGCAAGTCAAGGAATCTGCAGCCTGCACCGTCACAGAACCGCCTGAACCTCTGATTCACACCGTCCACTCGGCTCTGCACCAAAGGACCACAGAGCGGTACATCGACGATGCTGCAGGTCACTATTGGAGAACAAATATTGTACCATGAAATGGATCTGATGATACAAAATTGACACACAATGCTTGCCAGTAATATGACCTTGCAGAATAACCATGCGGTCCAAGGAATACCAGGGTATGGCTGATCGAATCATCACCGAACCCTCGCCATGTTTCGCTCTTTGCAGCAAGCTGTCTGTATCGTAGGCTTGGGACATGCATATGGCAGACATTAACTCGGGCAGAAATTGGAAACAGTGTAAAACAAGACTCAGCCAACCAAATGACTTTTATTCCATTGCTCCATATTTAAGGTTTTGTGGCTTCAGTACCACATTTTCCCGTTACACCCACTGCAGTCGCCAATGCTTGGTTTTGAAATTCCACATTGGCCTGCCGTTCTCTGCTTATGAAGACCCCTTCCTGTTGTTTTGGTGCTGACAGGGTACTTCAGTGCGACATTGAGTTCTGCAGTGACTATTATAGCTGTTGTCCTCTTATTTTTCGTCACAGTTCTCTTCAGTGATCATCAACACGCACTTTCGTTCGCATTGTGACTAAGAGGGCGCGTTTCCGCTATCTTTGTATTCGGTATAAACCTTTGATATGGTGCCTCATGAAACACGAACCACTTCAGCTACTTGGTAACAGAAGCAAATACCACAAAATCACCAACAATCTGTCCATTTATGAATTCACTTACCTCTGACATAACACACTTACAGCTACACAAAACAGTCTTCTGACCACGACTGACACTTGCAACGCATTGAGGGCATTGCACAGGTGCCGTTCCTGATCAAGTACAACAGCGCACCCAGCAGGTTCGGCTAGCATCTGCAGTTATGTTCAAGAATGCTTTGCATTTCTCGCAGTGCTTCCATGTTTTTGTCCAACACCCGTATATCTACATCCATTGTCGAACCCCTGTATATCTACATCCATACTCTGCAAACCACTATGAAATGTGTGTTAGAGTGTACTTCCACCCGGCCTGTGTGGCCGAGCGGTTCTAGGCGCTACAGTCTGGAACCGCGCGACCGCTACGGTCTCAGGTTCGAATCTAGCATCGGGCATGGATGTGTGTGACTTCCTTAGGTTAGTTAGGTTTAAGTAGTTCTATGTTCTAGGGGACTGATGACCTCAGAAGTTAAGACCCATAGTGCTCAGAGCCATTTAAACCATTTGGTAGTTCCAACTGAACTAATTAGGGTTTCTTCTCCTTCCATTCACGTACATTCGAGAAAAATGACTGTTTATACGCCTTTATACTCTCTGTAGTTAACTTAATCTTGTCCTCTCGATCCCTGTAGGTGCGTTGTAGTATATTCCAAAATTCGTCAACTAAAACTAGTTCCTGACACCTTGTATGTAGGTGTCTGCCAGTCCAGTTTCTCCAGAATTCCCGTGACACTGTCCTGCAGATCAAACAAACATGTGATCATTGCTGTTGTCTTTCTCTGTATATGTTCAGTACTCTTTTTCGTCCTGTTTGGATAGGATTTACAAAACCATCTACAGGGTTACTCTGCAATTCACACTTAAATGCCTGGCAGAGGTTTCATCGAACCATTTTCATACTACTTCTCTACTATTCCACTCTCGAATGGCGCGGAGAAAAAGGAACACCTAAATCTTTCCGATCGAGCTCTAATTTCTCTTATTTTATTATAATGATCATTTCTCCCTACGTAGGTGGGTGTCAAAAAAAGATTTTAGAGTTCGGAAGAGAAAGTTGGTGATTGAAATTTCGTAAATAGATTTCGCCGCCAAGGAAACCGCCTTTTATTTTCAGTGACTGCCACCCCAACTCGCGTATCGTATCAGTGACACTCTCACCCCTATTACGCGATAACACGAGACGAGCTGCCCTTCTTTGCACATTTTTGATGTCCTCCGTCAATCCCACCTGGTAAGGATCTCACACCACGCAGTAATATTCCAGCAGAGGACGGACAAGTGTAATGTAGGCTGTCTCTTTAGTGGGTTTGTCACATCTTCTAAGTGTTCTGCCAACAAAGCGCAGTCTTTGTTTCGCCTTCCCCACAATATTATCTATGTTGTCTTTCCAATTTAAGTTGCTCGTAGTATTTAGTGGAATTGACAGCCCTTAGATTTGTGCGATTTATCGTATACCCAAAATTTATTGGATTTCTTTTAGTACCCATGTGGATGACCTCGAACTTTTCTCTGTTTAGTGCCAATTGCTACTTTTCGCGCCATACAGAAATTCTCTCTAGATCATTTTGTAATTAGAATTGATCGTCTGATGATTTTACTACGTGGCAAATTACAGCGTCATCTGCAAACAATCTAAGGGTGCTGCTCAGATTATCACCTAGATCATTTATGTAAATCAGGAACAACAGAGGGCCTATGGCACTGCCTTGGGGAACACCAGATATCACTTCTGTTGTACTCGATGATTTACCGTCTATCACTACGGACTGTGACACTAGAGCAATATTCTAGGAAGGGTCGTATGAGTGTTGTGTAAGCAGTCTCCTTTGAAGACTGAGTATATCCTAGTATTCTACCATTGAAACGAATTATGCGATCTGCTTTGCCTACAGCGCAGCAAATGATATGGAATTATTCAGTTTACAGGGTACGTATATATGACCACTACTTACATTAATGAACACATTTATTTTGTCATATTCACTCAACTACATTTAAAAATATTTCCTTTCTCAGGCTACCGGCTTTTAAAGAGAAGTTCGCCCATGTAGTAGAACTGGGTTGTCCAGAGAAAATGATTCCAATTTATATTTAAATCTTGCTGTGCTACCTGTCAGACATAGTACGTTATTGTACAAATGGTCCAAAAAATTTTGCAGGGCATTGAACTCCTTTGTGAACCACTGACTGCTTTAATAATGGGTAATAAAGTACATTTTTTCCTATAGTTTTGTAGGTGTGTAAATCACTATTCGTCTCAAATTGTGATGGATTATTTATGACTAATTTTACTAGCGAATATATGTATTGTGACAATACAGTTAAAATGCGCAGCTCCTTGAAGTAGTACCAACATGACGACCGCGGGTGAACACCACATATTATTCTTACTGCTCGCTTTTGGGCAATCAGTACCTTATTTCAAACTTGTAACTTTCCAATAAAATTATTTCATGAGTCATTGTTCAGAGTAAATACGCAAAATATGTTAGTATGTTGTTTCCAAGACTAGCAATTATACGAAGTACAAAAGTAGCTGAACTTCAGTGTTTGAGAAACTCAGCAATACGCTTCTTCTAGTTCAAGTTTTCATAAGTATGCAGACCCAAAAATTTGGAGTATTCTACCCTGTTTACTGAGTCCTGTTCTTGTGCCGCGTCAATTGTTGATATTATTCTACTCATTGTACAGAACTGAATATAGTGCATTTTCACAAAAATTTATGGAAAGTCCAATTTCACAGAACCAGTTAATAAGCCTTATAAAATCATCATTAACAATGTCTTCTATTGCTTTCCCTTTAATGGCATTTCTTAAAACACAAGCATCATCTGCAAAAACGTACCACTTTTGCGACCAACTTTGTTTCCACAAGGAACTGATATGCACAGGAACCGTAGACTACAAGGAAGGAGAGATACACAGCACTCAGTCACATTTGAATAGCTACTATTCCTCTTGCATATGTGGAGACGGCTACTTAGAGCCGAAATCTAGAAGAGCAAGAGTAGTAAAACTAATGGGTGGCGAATGATTGCCGTGTGTCTGTTCTTCCTTAAATTCTACGATCATCCCGTTTGATACCTACAAAAACTGTTATATCCAAGTATTTTTATGTGTTTACAGATTACAATTAAGACTCGTTGATATTGTAGTTATAAAATACTACATTGTTTTCTTTTTGCGAAGTGCGTAATTTTGCATTCTTAGCACTTGAAGAAAGTGTCCAGGTGTTGCGTCACTCTGAAATTCCATCAAGATTAGACTGAACATCTGTGGACCGTATTTCAGGCAGATCTTAATTGTAAATAACTACACCATCTACAAAAAGTCTGAGGTTACCGTTAATATTTTCTGCACTGTCATTAATATTCAAGATGAACAGCAGGGGCACCATCACACTTTCCTGGGGAACAGGGTGTCCCAGGAAGAATGGCCAATATTCAGGGATGTTACAGGAACGATTGTTTGAAGCAAAGAACTTCATACAGACATATCTACATCTACATACATATTCCGCAATCTACCATATGGTGCGTGGCGGAGGGTACCTCGTACCACAACTAGCATCTTTTCTCCCTGTTCCACTCCCAAACAGAACGAGGGAAAAATGACTGCCTATATGCCTCTGTATGAGCCCTGATCTCTCTTATCTTATCTTTGTGATCTTTTCGCGAAATGTAAGTTGGCGGCAGTAAAATTGTACTGCAGTCAGCCTCAAATGCCAGTTCTCTATATTTCCTCAGTAGCGATTCACGAAAAGAACGCCTCCTTTCCTCTAGAGACTCCCACCCGAGTTCCTGAAGCATTTCCGTAACACTCACGTGATGATCAAACCTACCAGTAACAAATCTAGCAGCCCGCCTCTGAATTGCTTTTGTGTCCTCCCTCAATCCGACCTGATGGGGATTCCAAACGCTCGAGCAGTACTCAAGAATAGGTCGTATTAGTGTTTTATAAGCGGTCTCCTTTACAGATGAACCACATCTTCCCAAAATTCTATCAATGAACCGAAGACGATTATCCGCCTTCCCTACAACTGCCATTAAATGCTTGTCCCACTTCAATGTACACCCAAATACACTCCTGGAAATTGAAATAAGAACACCGTGAATTCATTGTCCCAGGAAGGGGAAACTTTATTGACACATTCCTGGGGTCAGATACATCACATGATCACACTGACAGAACCACAGGCACATAGACACAGGCAACAGAGCATGCACAATGTCGGCACTAGTACAGTGTATATCCACCTTTCGCAGCAATGCAGGCTGCTATTCTCCCATGGAGACGATCGTAGAGATGCTGGATGTAGTCCTGTGGAACGGCTTGCCATGCCATTCCGACCTGGCGCCTCAGTTGGACCAGCGTTCGTGCTGGACGTGCAGACCGCGTGAGACGACGCTTCATCCAGTCCCAAACATGCTCAATGGGGGACAGATCCGGAGATCTTGCTGGCCAGGGTAGTTGACTTACACCTTCTAGAGCACGTTGGGTGGCACGGGATACATGCGGACGTGCATTGTCCTGTTGGAACAGCAGGTTCCCTTGCCGGTCTAGGAATGGTAGAACGATGGGTTCGATGACGGTTTGGATGTACCGTGCGCTATTCAGTGTCCCCTCGACGATCACCAGTGGTGTACGGCCAGTGTAGGAGATCGCTCCCCACACCATGATGCCGGGTGTTGGCCCTGTGTGCCTCGGTCGTATGCAGTCCTGATTGTGGCGCTCACCTGCACGGCGCCAAACACGCATACAACCATCATTGGCACCAAGGCAGAAGCGACTCTCATCGCTGAAGACGACACGTCTCCATTCGTCCCTCCATTCACGCCTGTCGCGACACCACTGGAGGCGGGCTGCACGATGTTGGGGCGTGAGCGGAAGACGGCCTAACGGTGTGCGGGACCGTAGCCCAGCTTCATGGAGACGGTTGCGAAGGGTCCTCGCCGATACCCCAGGAGCAACAGTGTCCCTAATTTGCTGGGAAGTGGCGGTGCGGTCCCCTACGGCACTGCGTAGGATCCTACGGTCTTGGCGTGCATCCGTGCGTCGCTGCGGTCCGGTCCCAGGTCGACGGGCACGTGCACCTTCCGCCGACCACTGGCGACAACATCGATGTACTGTGGAGACCTCACGCCCCACGTGTTGAGCAATTCGGCGGTACGTCCACCCGGCCTCCCGCATGCCCACTATACGCCCTCGTTCAAAGTCCGTCAACTGCACATACGGTTCACGTCCACGCTGTCGCGGCATGCTACCAGTGTTAAAGACTGCGATGGAGCTCCGTATGCCACGGCAAACTGGCTGACACTGACGGTGGCGGTGCACAAATGCTGCGCAGCTAGCGCCATTCGACGGCCAACACCGCGGTTCCTGGTGTGTCCGCTGTGCCGTGCGTGTGATCATTGCTTGTACAGCCCTCTCGCAGTGTCCGGAGCAAGTATGGTGGGTCTGACACACCGGTGTCAATGTGTTCTTTTTTCCATTTCCAGGAGTGTATTTAATCGACGTGACTGTGTCAAGCGCTACACTACTAATAGAGTTTTCAAACACTGCAGGATTCTTTTTCCTATTCATCTGCATTAATTTACATTTATCTATATTTAGAGTTAGCTGCCATTCTTTACACTAATCACAAATCCTGTCCAAGTCATCTTGTATCCTCCTACAGTCACTCAACGACGACACCTTCCCGTACACCACAGCATCATCAGCAAACAGCCGCACATTGCTATTCACCCTATCCAAAAGATCATTTATGTAGATAGAAAACAACGGCGGACCTACCACACTTCCCTGGGGCACTCCAGATGATACCCTCACCTCCGATGAACACTCACCATCGAGGACAACATACTGGGTTCTATTACTTAAGAAGTCTTCGAGCCACTCACATACTTGGGAACCAATGCCATATGCTCGTACCTTAGTTAATAGTCTGCAGTGGGGCACCGAGTCAAACGCTTTCCGGAAGTCAAGGAATATGGCATCCGTCTGGTGCCCTTTATCCATGGTTCGCAGGATATCACGTGAAAAAAGGGCGAGTTGCGTTTCGCAGGAGCGATGCTTTCTAAAGCCGTGCTGATTCATGAACAGCAACTTCTCTGTCTCAAGGAAATTCATTATATTCAAACTGAGAATATGTTCGAGAATCCTGTAACAAACCGATGTTAAGGATATTGGTCTGTAATTTTGAGGATCCATCCCTTCTTATATACAGGCGTCACCTGTGCTTTTTTCCAGTCGCTCGGGACTTAACGTTGGGCAAGAGATTCGCGATAAATGCATGCTAAGTAAGGAGCCAATGCAGTAGAGTACTCTCTGTAAAAACCGAATTGGAATCCCATCAGGACCTGGCGATTTATTTATTTTCACCCCATTCAGCTGCTTCACAACCCCAGGGATGTCTATCACTATGTCCTCCATACGGGAATCTGCACGAGACTCAAACGGCGGTATGTTTGTACGATCCTCCTGCGTGATAGATTTCTCAAATGCTAAATTTAAAATTTCAGCTTTCGTTTTGCTGTCTTCCGTTGCCAGGCCAGACTGATCAGTGAGTGACTGGATGGAAGCCTTCGACCCGCTTACCGATTTTACGTAAGACCAGAATTTCCTTGGGTTTTCAGCAAGATATTTTGCTAAGGTATGACGGTGGTAGTGGTTGAATGCTTCACGCATCGCTCTTTTTACAGCAGCACGAATCTCTACTAACTTTTGCCTGTCCCCATTCTCCCGATCGTTCTTGTATCGCGAGTGCAACTGCCTTTGCTTCCTGAGCATTCTCCGAATTGCGCTGTTAAACCACGGTGGTTTTCCGTCCGTAACCCACTTTTTCGGCATATACTTGTCCAATGCGTGATTTACAATGTGTTTAAAATTTGCCCATAATTCTTCCACGACCATCGTACCGGAAATAAATGAAGTCGATTCATTTACTAAGTGGAATGCTAACAACTGCTTAATTGCTCTTTCTAGTAACAATACCCTCCTAGCCTTCTTGACCTACTTTTTAACTTTCGTAACCATAGTCGTAATGACAACATCATGAGCACTAATCCCTGTCTCGACACTGACACCGTCGATGAGGTCTGGTCTGTTCGTGGCTACCAGATCTAAATTACTTCCATTACGCATTGGCTGTCGATTTAGCTGCTCAAGACACTTTTCGGATAATGTGTTCAAAAGTAATTCACACGACGGCTTGTCTGTACCACCTGTAATGAATCCATAGACATCCCAGTCTATACTAGGTGGGTTGAAGTCGCCTCCGACTAATATAGCATGATTTGGGTACTTCTGCAATACAGAATGTAGACTCCCTTCGAATGATTCTAGAACTGTCACGGTGGAACCTGTTGGCCGGTAATAACACCCCACAATTAACTTTATTTCCCCTAGCCCTGTTAAACGTGTCCAGATAACTTCACAATCACACTCTACTTTGACCTCAGTAGACACAATACTTTTTCCAACTGCAGTGGAGACACCACCTCCTACGGTGTCTAATCTGTCTTTCCGATACACGTTCCAACCCTCACTGAATGTTTCAGAACTTCCTATCTCAGGGTTCAGCCAGGTCTCAGTCCCGAGAATAATTTGCGAGCCACACGCTTTCTGGAGGGCAGTAAATTCAGGAACTTTATTCCGAACACTCTGAAAATTTACTGCTAGTACCTTGATAGCTGAAGTGTCTTTACACTGAGCGCGTCTTGATTTCCCTGCATGCACGTCGACTGGTGAGTGTTCATCAGGACACCTCGCACTACTGCCTAGCCTAAAAACACCCCACGTGCACGCCACAAGTACTCTGCTACCCAAGTAGCCGCTTCCTTTGTGTAGTGCACCCCTGACCTATCTAGGGGCGTCCTGCAATTCCCCACCCAATAGCGCAAGTCTAGTAATCTGCAGCCAAGACCGTCACAGAGTCGACAAAGCCTCTGGTTGAGATCCTCCACTCGGCTCCAAACCAACGTCCCCGATCCGCTCTGGGGACAATGCTGCAAATAGAGAGCTCTGCTTGCACCCCACGTGCGAGGCCAGCGGTCTTCGCCATATCCGCCAGCCGCCTGTACGCACTGAGGATCGCCTCGGAACCCAAGCGACAGGCATAATTGGTGCCGACGTGAGCAACTATTTGTAGACGACTGCACCCCGTACGCTCGATAGCTGCCTCCACATCTTGGATGAGGCTCCCCGGCAGACAAACCGAGTACACGTTGGATTTCTATCCAGCCCTGTACACTATTTCCCTAAGGGGCTCCTTCACCCGCCTAACGTTGGAGCTCCCAATAACCAGCAAGCCCTTGCCCCCGTGTGGCTGCTCGGACCCACTGGCAGGATGAACGATCGTTTGAAGCAAAAAACTTCATACAGGCATATGCCGTAATCCGAATGATTTTCGAGACAAAACACAATTAATGTACATCGTTATTTATTTGCTGTATCCTTCAATAAATTGCCAGCTTCACACATGTACGCCTGTACAACAGTTAGTTAAAATAACAATATGCGTTTAGCAAAGTATCAGTTTAAAAATATGTTTTTTAGCACATTCATCTCCAAGTACTATCGTACACGTCACATCACAGCTGATGTACGGTGCACAATCAGTGTTCGAGTATTCCAGCGCCAACTTCAATGCATTTGTTCACTCTTGGAGAACATGTTGTGTTGCTTGTCTGACTACCTCAGCACGTTCCCTAATGAAGGCAGCGGTGTCCATTATGCGCCCACGCAATTTATCTCACGTATTCATCTTTTGCTTGTACATCTCAGACTTCATTCAACCACAAAATCAAAATGGCGTAAGGTCTGCCTATCTTAGTGGCCAGTTAATTGCACTACCACGAGCAAACCAGCGACTAGGGAAGTGCGGCTGAGAAGTTTTCTCATACGTCTGGTAAAATGTAGAGGGTCTCCATAATGCTGGAAGTACATTACAGTCCGTGAGGGTAAGAGAACGCTCTCAAGCTTTGAACATGAAAATCATTCTGTCTTGTTATTCGCTCTTCTAAAATGCGTGAACCTATCAGCATGTTACCGATCGTGTCACACCAAACAGTGATTGTAAAAAGAATTTGTAAATACTTTTCCACTGTAGCGTGCAGATTCTCCAGCGGACACCGATAGTTATTGAGTGTGTCGTTGATTACGTTCCATATAAACGCGTCTACACGAGTAAAAAGTATTAATGGAAGCAAATGACGATTGTCATGTAACCAGAGGCACTTGCGACAGCGGCGCTTCCCAGGGGAGTGAAATGCCAGAAGGAGACCTGGCTGCTCTTTGCTCAGCGGTTGTGCGTGGGTCTCAACCCATGCCCCTCAGGCAGGCGACAGACGGCGGCTGACGGTTTGACGCCGAGTTCCTCCCTGGGTCTCATCATTTGCGGCAGCAGACAGGAACAGCAAGCCAGCAGGGCTAGGACGCCAAGTCTCACAAAGGACCCAGTGTGCCCGCAGACACAGCCTGGTCTCGAACCATAGGCTGCTGCTGGCGCTGCCCAGTCGTCTGATTGGCCAGTGGTGCTCCAGCACTGTAGTGCGGCTACTCAGCAATTACCAAGTCCCTGACTCGAATAACGTCCTATCCTCATTTATACTCCATTACTGCCCATTTGTTCCTCTAAAACCTGGTGCCTAGTCACACTGCCCATAAGAGAGAGACTGCTTCAGTGCAGTGGCAACGACCCAATTGCTACTTCATAATGAATTACCACGAAGAAAACTGTCTATTGACACACAGTCAACATGGGTTTAGAAAAGATCGCTCCTGTGAAACACAACTAGCTCTTTATTCAAATGAAGTGCATAGTGCTATTGACAAGGGATTTCAGATCGATTACATGTTTCTGGTTTTCCGAAAAGTTTTAGACACTGGACCGCACAAGAGGTTTGTAGTAAAATTGCATGCTTATGGAATATCGTCTCAGATATGTGACTGGATTTGAGATTTCCTGTCAGAGAGGTCACAGTTCGTTGTAATTTACGGAAAGTCATCGAGTAAAACAGATCTGATTTCTCGTGTTCCCCGAGGTAGTGTTATAGGCCCTTTGCTGTTCCTTATCTATATAAACGATTTGGCAGACAACTTGAGCAGCCATCTTACGTTGTTTGCAGATGACACTGTCGTTTATGGACTAATAAAGTCATCAGAAGACCAAAACAAATTGCAAAACGATTAAAAAAAAATATCTGAATGGTGAGAAAATTGGCAGTTAACCCTAAATAACGAAAAGTGTGAGGTCATCCACATGAGTCTTAAAAGGAATTCGTTAAACTTTGGTTTACAATAAATCTGTCTAATCTAAAAGCCGTAAATTCAACTAAAAGCCTAGGTATTACAATTACGAACAACTTAAACTGGAGGGAACACATAGAAAATGTTGTGGGGAAGGGTACCCAAAGACGGCGTTTTATTGGCGGGACACTTAGAAAATGTAGCAGAACTACTACGAATGTCCGTCGTCTTTTAGAATACTGCTGCGCGGTGTGGGATCCTTACCAGAAAGGACTGACGGAGTACACCGAAAAAGATCAAAAAAAGGCAATACGTTTTGTATTATCGCAAAATATGGGACATGTTCCACTTACACGAGGATCTCCTCAGCACGGATCTATCAAACGAAAAAATTATCTAATCTATTGAAAAGAGTGTCACAGTAATGATACAGAATTTTGGCTGGACAAAATTAAAAGAAAGGCGTTTTTCGTAGCGACGGAATCTTCTCACGAAATTACAATCACCAACTTTTTCCTCCGAATGTGAAAATATTTTGTTGACGCCGACCTACATAGGGAGAAACGAACACCCCGATAAAATAAGAGAAATCAGAGCTCGTACGGTAAAATATAGGTGTTTGTTCGTACCGCACGTTATACGAGATTGGAATAATAGAGAATTGTGATGGTGGTTAGATTAGCCCTCTGCCAGGCACTAAAATGTGATTTGCAGAGTACCCTCATAGATGTAGATGTAGATTCATTGCTGCGTGGGGCAATTTACCATTGCGCTAAGCTATACTTGCTTCACAACTCACTTACGCATCTATTATTCAGCCTTATTTGTCGACGTAGCATGGCTGATGGCCAGCGCTGTCACTATAACACTCCGAGGTGGCCTCCATGCTACTTTCAGCGCTTACAATAAAGATTTATTACTTTTCCAGATTTCTGGGTAGTGTCACAACGCAGCATAGTAGGAGTAATACCAACTACATTATGTATATATGGGTGTCTCATTCAGAATGTTGTTTGCTTGTGAGATGATCGTGTTACGCCTCACATACGAACAGAAACGTCTACCAGCACATGTCAGAATTTGAGAGTGGCAGCATCGTGAACAATCGAAACAGTGGTTTATTGTTCCGCGATGTCACTACTTGCGTTGGTTGGCATCCCACGATTGTCACGTGATATGGAATTAATGCGATCAGTAGATTCCTATTCAGCGACATGAGCGATTGCAACAATCACATATGTCTGGAGCCCGTGGGACATGCATATTCATTCAGCTGTGCAGGATCACAAAGTAAAGTTACATGCCAAGAACCTGGAAATGCGTTTGCTTACTACACAACAAGTATCGACGCGGAGAGTGAGGTGACGTCAGTGCAGAAACCATTGCTGCTGCAACCCTTGATATTGCAGCAGAGGGAGGCAAGGTGACAACCCTGGACACAGGTGTGGCGCCATGACACTCTTTCTGCGTATACCATCATGGTTTTTCAGCTTTCCCATCGCTATCATACATGCTCCAATACCTGGTATCATGCTATTCAGGGCCAATGCGTACAGGAAATGTCTACTTCTGGTTCTCATAGCCGGTAACTTGGACAGCAGCCCTTACATTTCCGATTCCATAAGGCCAGTGATATTACCAATTATTTGAGGTCACCAAAACGTTATGTTTCAGCAACACGATGCAAGACCGCATGTAACCACACTGTCCAAACCTACCTCTATACGGAGGGTGTACATCTGTAGTCCTCGCCAACACGTTCTCCAGATCTCTCGCCCATTGAATACGTTTGGTCACGGGACTACGATGCTTGCACTTGACACTTCGATTGGCATGTAACTGAAGCAGCATAGCGTGCTGCACCCATACCTCTCATACAAGCTCAGTTCAACTCAATGCTCAGCCAAACTGGAGCCATTGTTGCTGCCAGAACTGGCAATTCTGTGTACTGCTTGGGCCACTCTTATTAATGTGACCACCCGACAAAAGTCTGAATGACCACCTTTTGCAGTGTGAGATGTGCAGAAGTAGTCAGTAAGGTTCTAGGGGTTCAGAGAGGGATGTGGAGTCATGCCGACCCCACCACCATTGCCAGCTGATCTACGTTTCTCAGTTGAGGCTCCATGGTGGGATCGAGCTAGTCTCACAGATTCTCAACCAGGTTCAATCGAGGGAGGTTGACAGCCAGGGGAGAACAGTGTAGTCATCCTGGTGCTCCTCGAAACACGCAACACATACATTGCAACCTATGTGACATGATGCTTTGTCCTGCCGGTCGGTGGCATCGTGTCAAGGAAAAACCAAATTCATATAGGAGACAGATGGATATAAGTATTTTGTTGAAATATTGTGCCTCCAGAATGATGAGATTACCCAGGGAATGCCACTGAAAACATGCCCAGATCATAACGCTCTCTCCTGGTTGCAGGGTGTTTCCTTTCAGACATTCCTATGGAACATAATACGTAATTCATCTGAAAAGGACAGCTGTCGAGACACTCAGTGGCCGTCAGTTGAAGTATTGGCGTGCAAATTACAGCCTTTGCCTCCGATGAATAGCAGTCAGCATGGGTGCATGAACCAAACACCTGCTCCAGGGCTCATACACAACGAAGTTCGCTGAACAGTAGTTGAGGAGACACTTTTGCTACCTTCTTGGGTCGTACTTTAACCACAGTTGCACATAAATACTCTACAAAAATAGCCGTTTCGGAAATACATCCTCCCTTGGCCCGAATGCCAATGATCATACCCTTTTCGGCATCATATAAATCACTCCATTTCCACATCGCGATAATAACTGCACTGTTTTCCGCATCCCCCCCACACTGCTGGTGGTGTCACATATCACCTCAAATCTCTGAGTGGTTATTGCATGTTGACGTCGAACATAGGCGGTGGCCACATTAATGTTACTGGATCGTGCAAAATTCGGAACCTCTATGCTTCCAAATCACTTACAATTTTATTCACGTATTCTTTCTACTACACTGTATAAGCACTACAAGTAAAATGTTATTATGTTCTATCCGTCCTGGGGAGCAGTTTCATGGCCAGCAATATATTTTCGATCGTTCTTACAATAAGCTACAAGGGTGTCATCAACTGTTACCACTGGCGGATTCTTATTTCTATTCCAAAACAATGTTTGCATATATCTCCACAGCTGTCAGGTGTTGCAAGTATGAAGTTAGTAATGTTTTCCCACTAATTAGCATTTCAGCACGTAACGTGTCATCTAGCACTGCAGCTGTTACCTAGCTAGTGGATCTGGAACGTTCTGGCTTTGCTCAGAGGTTAATTATACAACGAAACTAATTTTCGTTGAGAGAAGAGCAGTAGAAAGAAAGGAGGAAAGTTCAATAGCCCATCATGCTGTTTTGCACAGCGTGATCACCAAAGATATTAACTAAACAACGAAACTAGTCTTCGTACAACGAAGACGATGGAGACAAAACGGAATGTTGGGGCTCAAATTACAACGACGACGGTATGACTATGTACCGAATACTTCCTCTGTGGGAGAAGGATAAGGAAGAAATTCGTCTGCATCTCATTCAAAGAATCGTCCTGGAAATTGCTTCAATCGATTCAAGTGAACCATAGACGCCCTTAATCTCTGTGACTCCATCATTCACTCGAAATCTATTTCCACTGGAAGCAAATCTACTATCTTAGCACAAATAAATTATTATTCATTTAATGCATCAGACTGAAGAGGTCAAATCTATTTTGGCGCTTTGCACACCTATTATCAACATTAATAATTGTACATCAGCCTACTGCAACGTTACCCCATTTTACCATACTCAGGGAAACAAGCAACGAAGTAATTCCACAGGCCAAGAACAAACGGTTTTCTTATATCTAGGAATTTAGAATTGATTTTAGCCAAAGTTGGGGAGTTAAATCAGAAAGTGAAATCAGTCTTCCTCTAACCTCTCTTATTTTTTGATCGTGGTTGTTTAACATGCACTTCAAGATGAAATGTGCATTTGTAACTCTGTTTTGTGCACTTCTAAATCACTTGTACGAGGATTGGTTCCTGTAGGTTTGCCCTATTGCCGGTCTGCTTTCCAATTAGTTCCAGGAATATCCACCAGATGGAGTTGGAGGTTACTGTTTGAGCTCTGGCCATACAGGGCTGAGCTAGAATGACGTCACATGATAAATCAGTCAGGAAACATCTATGCTGAAGTTTTTGCACTAGTGTAGTTGAACAGAAATAATATAAGTAAATCACGTAGATGGTTTTTGCTACTTATTCAGAGATTAAACGCTGAAAGGAAACCAAAATTAGAATAAATCTGTAAAACCTGTTCAGAACATTTACGATTGTGGACTACTGGGAAACGAAAACGTCTGAAAGAAAAGCCATTCCGATACCTGTTGTTTGTGAGGACTGGTGTTGCCCCTCTGATACTAACGACGATGACAGTGATTATGCGGGTATGGCAATAATTCCTCAGCGTTTAAACTGGGATGAGTTAATAACTCACCACAGATCTCAAGCCGTCAATAGAAGCTTCTGAATTACTGGCTTCCAACAAAAATGTACTGGATCCAGAAACCATAGTTAACTTTTACCATACAACGTAAAAAGTATGCTACCCTTCTTGCTCTTGAAATGGTACATCTGAGGCATACTATCCCTGATGAGCCATTCCAATTGAAATAAATCTCTACTGTAACTACGTAATGGTTTTAGTTCAAAAGAACGCCTTGAGAAAATGACTCTTTCAAGATGTGATTAAACAATTTATAGAATAAAGGTAAATACTAACCTTGCTTGAATGAGAAGCGGCAGCATTCGCCTAATTTCGGTATGAATAGGTTCTCAGATTGTTAACTAGCTTGTGAAGATACTATTTCTTAATATTTCTACTTGATTTATTTCACAATTAGTTCGTCACCCATAGTAAAACATAATACACAGTTTTTCCTTAGTGTCAACTTTTTTACCAATCAACAAGGCAAAAAAACGTAGTCTCATCACCAAAACCTCTTTTTAGACAGAAGGAGCTCATTTTCACATGATTGCTGATAACAAAAACATTACACACGATGTGTCACATACAAAATCTTGAAAGTCAACTCAGCTAACAACTATGCCCAATCTGATTTGGGATGCATACAGTTCTATGTAACACAAAATTTTTGTCCAACATGTTCTAGAATTTCCTTTGTCAAAATAATTATTATGACGACATCTGTTTTTAGAAACAGTGGCGATTTATGCAAAATTTATACCTTGTTATGGTCACAAAAATGCGATTTGCAAAAGAAATTTTTATATATTCCTGCAATAAAATTTAGAAATATATAAATCCATCACGTCCCAAGATTTGTTTACATATTGCAGTATTAAATTATTATGCCAAGCAGAAATTTTCTGGTGAAGTTAACTGCGGTTTTTGAATACACTGAAGACTATTGTCTGATAAACAATCAATTACGTTTTCCTACAGCTCATATGACAATTGAAATTTTGGTGAGCAACTGTCATATACGGGAAAAACTGTTTATATGAAATGAAATCCAATAAAAACCTTTAAGGTTAACAATGATTTTTAAATATAGACTTCTGTAAAGTGAAATCTGTAGGATGACCAGTTTTCATAGTTTTATGTCTTCGTGGTTTAACTCGCACTAAAATGGTAAATTTGAAAAAGAATACTATTTCGTAAATACTTCAAAGTATCGTGTACCTATATAAGAGTCGTAAATCTCATACTTTACGATCTAAATCGGAATAAATGTTAAACAAGTGGATGTGGAATCGTATCTTTCGGTTGTGCCCAGGCTGGTGTCGTAACGACCTGTTGATCCAGGAAGCCCTTCATTTTTATTTTTTATACTCTCAAGAAGACAATCTCGTGTTCTGCACGAAATTAGTGAACACCTGAGGAAATAGGTCTTCCTGAATGTTTTCTAGTTGATTTTCTCGGTTCTGTGCACAGCTCAGGGCAAGTTTGAAATTTGTTTTAATGCACAATGGTACCAAAATTAGTTCAATATCAGCTGCTCCCTCAAGGGAAATGAAAGAAGAACATAAAACCGTAGTTTTGCTCTTTGAGAAGATTAAGTCTCATAAACATCAATGGGTGGTTTGTCTAGACTTATAAACGGTAAACTTTCTCCTTGGTTTGCAAAGTGCTTTTTGTGACTCTGGAATAGCAGAGACAAAGCAGATGACAGTGTTGGAAAAGAACGGCCAAAGAGAGAAAACATGTACGGAGGGAGGAAGAATGTCATTAACGACCCCTTAGTTGAACGAGAGGAAATCATTTGTCGTCTACTGTATATCAAGTTGGGCCTTTTGAAGCAGTTTGTAAAGGCTATTGATAAGAACGGGTCACGCTTTCCCATATACAGGGAAAAATGTCTGAGCTGAGAACGGAAAAATTCAAGCAGGAATATTTGACTACCCGCAAATAAGGCAACTCTGCATATTAAAACTGTCGAGGAACGCTACCAAGGAAGATCGGATATGCACGTGATGGCAGTTTACTGCTCGAATTTAAAAATGGACCGCTCCATAATGCATTCAAGAATGTCATGGAAAAGAAGCTTCCTAAATGTTCAGGGACTGGAAGTTATCATCAATGACCTTTTTATTTAGTATAGAATAATAGTTATATAATACAATAGTAAAATTATTGTTTCATTTTTTATCCATGGACTTATATTAAAACAGTATGACATATATTTCACTAAAATCTTGTATTTTAGAATTTTGAACTCCTTGGCAAATATTAATGAGTTGTTTGAATTCAGAGCATGAAATGCTTAGCAAATCAGCTCAAAACACTCCGGTGTTACGCAAATAAATAGCACTTTACACGAATCTTAATGCTCATTGTTACACTAATAATAATCTACGTTTTTGCTCATGAGTATTATCTTTCGCTATGTGCTCTGTGGTAATGAAGGTTAGAATGTAACGTACCTTGAATCAGAATTATTACAAAGGGGCACTGTCTTACTTGAAAGGGCAGTTTAGAAAATTGGTCATAACCTTGTTCAAGGAGCCGTAATATCATTTGCATGAAATGAGTTAGAGAAACATGAGGAATTGTTAATCTTCCTGAACGAGAGTCCAGTGTTTCCATGGCTGCACCACATCGTACATAAAATACAATGTGGAATGCTGATGTGCTGCAATTATTTTTTATTATCTGTTGTTGGATTTACTGAAAGAACAAGTTTTGAAGTATTCGAACATGTTGGGTTGGCTACACCAAAAATTACCTCACGTGAACTGGCCAATGCGAAGGCTGTCGTGATAAAATAAAACGTTATAAACTACACAAAGGGCATCCATCGCATTCACCAAATTTCATTAATAAAACCCAGCGGGGTGACGAAGTGGGATGACCCAGAAGTCACAGTTAGGAGATCAGTGGTTTGTATCTCTATCAGTCCATCCACATTTAGGTTTCCCGCAGTTTTACAAGCATAAGCTAGGATAGGAGACTGCTGAGAAAGAAACCTAAATGTGAATGCCCTGACAGAGATTCGAACCACTGCCCTCCTGACTGTGAATCCTGTGTCTTCCCACTTCGCCACCTCGCTGGGTTTGTGCTTTTGTCTAAGGAAAGGAGTACACTCCTACATAGAAATATGGAAGCGATTGCGCATGCGCATGCCCGCGCGTCTGTGTGTGTGCGCGTGTGCGTGTGTATGTGTGTGTGTGTGTGTGTGTGTGTGTGTGTGTGTGACTGTGAGCTCGTGGTCATGTGCTCGGCGGAAGGCGGGCTGGGGCGACGGTAGCAGACACGCGAAGGCTTACCTCCAGGGTCGTTACGACGCCTTCTCGTGTGTCGGATAGCCAGATGACGGATTTACTACCGTTCCTGTTCTCTTGAACAATCTTATAGCACACAGCCATCCCTGCAGAAGCAGAGAAAGAAGGAGGAACTTCGTAACTTGGTCATTTCTAGCACTACTCTATATCTACATCTACAGGGCGTGGACACAAATATGGAACAACGTAAAGTACAACAGGAACCATGTCTCCTTGGAACACAGCATCTACATCTACATGATTACTCTGCTGTTCCCAAGAAAGTATCTGGCTGAAGGTTCAATGAACCACCTTCAAGCTGTCTCTCTACCGTTCCACTCACGAACGGTGCGCGGGAAAACGAGCACTTAAATTTTTTCTGTGCGATCCCTCTGATTTCTCTTATTTTATCGTGATGATCTTTCCTCCCTATGTAGGTGGGTTCCAAGAAATTGTTTTCGCAATAGGAGTAGAAAACTGGTGATTGAAATATCATGAGAAGATCCCTTCGCGACGAAAAACGCTTTTGTCTTAATGATTGCCACACCAATTCACGTATCATGTCTGCAGCATTGTCTCCCCAACTTCGCGGTAATACAAAACGAGGTGCCCTCCTTTGCACTTTTTCGGTGTCATCCGCCAGTTCCATCTGATGCGGATCCCACACCCCACAAATACACCCGAGAATAGGGCGGACTAGCATGGTGTAAGCAGTCTCTTTAATAGACCTGTCGCACCCTCTAAGTGTTCTGCCATTGAATCTCAGTCTTTGGTTGGCTGTGCCCACAACATTATCTATGTGTTCGTTGCAATTTAGGGTATTTGTAATTGCAATTCTTAATTATTTAGTTGAATTTAAAGTCTTCAGATTTATGTGACTTACCTTGAATCGAAATTTAGTTGTCTTCTTTCAGTACTCATGTGAATAACTTCAACGCCAATTGCCACTTTTTACACCATACAGATACCTTATCTAAATTATTTTGCAGTTCGTTTTGGCCATATGATTACTTTACAAGACGGTAAGTAGCAGCATCATCTGCAAGCAATCTAAGACGGCTACTGAGATTGTCTCCTTCCTGCTGAACTTGTTTCTGGCTTTAGCCAGCTATTTGATATTCACTGCTGGCTATTGGGGCTTGGAGCTCTGGTTCCTTCCCAACACAGCTACAACAATTATCAAGTATAATACTGACCGTTTTTACAACTAACTGACTGTGTTTTACCTACCCCCTTTTAGACAGACGCCCTTTCTGTGGTTCCCTGAGGCCCACTAACCTAAACAACCTCCCAGTCCCTTCCACTCATTCCCCACTACCTGCGTAGCACCTTCCTGACCTATTAAGCTGAACCCGGAAACCCAGCGCCTGATGGCGCAAGTCAAGGAATCTGCAGCCTACACCGTCACAGAACCGCCTGAGCCTCTGATTCACACTCTCCACTCGGCTCTGCACCAAACGACCACAGTCCGTTCTATCGACGATGCTGCAGGTCACTATTGGAGAACAAATATTGTACCATGAAATGGATCTGATCAGACAAAATTGACACACCATCCTTGGAAGTAATATGACCTTGTAGAGTTACCATGGGGTCCAAGGCATACCAGGGTATGGCTGACCAAATCTTCACCAAACCCTCGCAATGTTTCGCTCTTTGCAGCAAGCAGTCTGTAACATGGGCTTGGGACATGCACATGACAGACATTAACACGGGCAGCAGTTGGAAACAGTGTAAAACAAGACTCACTCAACCAATTGACTTTCTTCCATTGCTCCATATTTAAGGTTTTAGGCCTTCAGTACCACGATTTCCTGTTACATCCATTGCAGTCGCTAATGCTTGGTTTTGAAATTCCACGTCAGCCTGCAATTCTCTGCTTATGAAGACCGCTTCCTGTTGTTTTGGTGCTTACAGGTTCTCGAGTGCGACATTGAATTCTGCAGTGACTACTATATCTGTTGTCCTCTTATTTTTCGTCACAGTCCTCTTCAATGATCATCTGCGGTGGTTACTGAACACACACTTTCGTTCGCATTGTGACTCAGAGGATGCGTTTCCGCTCTCATTGTATTCGGTACAAATCTTTGATGCGGTGCCTCATGAATCACGAACCACTTCAGCTACTTGGTAGCAGAAGCAAATACCATAAAAACACAAAAAACTTGGCAATATATGAATTCACTTACCTCTGACATAACATACTTACAGCTACACAAAACACCTTTCTGACCACGACTGACACTTGCAACGAATTGAGGGCATCGAACAGGTGCCATTAGTGATGAAATACAACAGCTAATCCAGCAGGTTTGGCTAGCATCTGCATTTATGTTCAAGAATGCTTTGTATTTCTTGAAGTGCTTCCATGTTTTTGTCCAACACCTGTATATCTACAGCCATTGTCGAAACCCTGTATATCTACAAACCCTGTATATCTGCAAACCACTATGAAATGTATGGCAGAGGGTACTTCCAGCTGAACTAAATACCGTTTCTTCTCCTTCCATTCACGTACGGATTTCGTGAAAAATGACCGTTTATACACCTTTATACGCGCTGCAGTTAACCTAATCCTGTTCTCGATCCCTGTAGGGTCGTTGTAGTATATTCCAAAATTCGTCTACTAAAACTGGTTCCTGACACTTTGTATGTAGGTGTCTGCCAGTCCAGTTTCTCCAGAATTTCCGTGACACTATCCTGCAGATCAGACAAACTTGTGATCATAGCTGTGTCTCTTCTCTGTAAACGTTCACTTCTCTTGTTCGTCCTATTTGGAACGGATCACACACACTAGTGCAATATTCTAGGAAGTGTCGTATGAGTGTTTCGTAAGCAGTCTCCTTTGAAGACTGAGTACTAGTATTCCACTTATGAAACGAATTCTGCGATCTGCTTTGCCTACGGCTGAGCAAATGATATGGAATTATTCAGTTTACAGGGTACGTGTATATGACGACTACTTACATTAATGAACACATTATTTTTTGTCCTACTCACTCAACTACATTTAAAAATATTTTCTTTCTCAGGCTACCTGCTTTTAAAGAGAATTTCGCCCTTGAAGTAGAACTGGGTTGTCCAGGGAAAATGATTCTAATTTATATTTAAATCTTGCTACGCTACCTGTCAGACTTAGTACATTATTGTGCAAATAATCAAAAAATTTTTGCAGCGTATTGAACTCATTTGTGAGTCACTGAAAGCTTTCATAATGGGTAATAAAGTTCACTTTTTCCTCTACCGTTGCAGGTGAGTAAATCCCTATACTTCTCAAATTGTGGTGGATTATTTATGACGAATTTGTGACATCACAGTTAAAATGCACAGCTCCTTTATGGAATTAACTGCTTCCAGTTGCTGACCTGCTATTTTGCAGCTAAATGATAAGGGATCTATCTTTCTATGTATTCGCAGCACATTACACTTGGTTAAATTGAGATTCAATTGTCATTCCCTGCACCATGCGTCAATTCGCTGCAGATCCTCCTGCATTTCAGTACAATTTTCCATTGTTACAACCTCTCGATACACCACAGCATCATCTGCAAAAATCCTCATTAAACTTCCGATGTCATCCACAAGGTCATTAATGTATATTGTGAATAGCAACGGTCCTATGACACTCCCCTGCGGCACACCTGAAATCACTCTTACTTCGGAAGACTTCTCTCCATTGAGAATGACATGCTGCGTTCTGTTATCTAGGAACTCTTCAATCCAATCACACAATTGGTCTGATAGTCCATATCCTCTTACTGTGTTCATTAAACACTGTGGGGAACTGTATCGAACGCCTTGCGGAAGTCTACCTGTGAACCAGTCTCTATGGCTCTCTGAGTCTCGAGGACGAATAGCGCGAGCTGGGTTTCACACGACCGTCTTTTTCGAAACCCATGCTGATTCCTACAGAGTTGATTTCTAGTCTCCAGAAAAGTCATTATACTCGAACATTATACGTGTACCAAAATTCTACAACTGATCGACGTTAGAGATATAGGTCTATAGTTCTGCACATCTTTTCGAGGGGCCCTTCTTGAAAACAGGGATGACCTGTGCCCTTTTCCAATCCTTTGGAACGCTACGCTCTTCTAGAGACCTACGGTACACCGCTGCAAGAATGGGGGCAAGTTCAAATGGCTCTGAGCACTATGCGACTTATCTTCTGAGGTCATCAGTCGCTCAGAACTTAGAATTAATTAAACCTAACTAACCTAAGGACATCACACACATCAATGCCCGAGGCAGGATTCGAACCTGCGACCGTAGCGGTCGCTCGGCTCCAGACTGTAGCGCCTAGAACCGCACGGCCACTCCGGCCGGCGGGGCAAGTTCCTTCACGTACACTGTGTAAAATCGGACTGATATCCCATCAGGTCCAGCGGCCATTTCTCGTTTGAGCGATTTTAATTATTTCTCTATCCCTCTGTCGTCTATTTCGATATCTACCATTTTGTCATCTGTGCGACAATCTAGAGATGGAACTACAGTGCAGTCTTCCTCTGTGAAACAGCTTTGGAAAAAGACATTTAGTATTTCGGCCTTTAGTCTGTCATCCCCTGTTTCAGTACCATTTTGGTCACAGAGTGTCTGGACATTTTCTTTTGATCCACCTACCGCTTTGACCTCAGACCAAAATTTCTTAGGATTTTCTTCCAAGTCAGTACATAGAACTTTACTTTCGAATTCATTGAACGCCTCTCGCATAGCCCTCCTCACACTACATTTCGCTTCGCGTAATTTTTGTTTGTCTGCAAGGCTTTGGCTATGTTTATGTTTGCTGTGAAGTTCCCTCTGCTTCCGCAGCAGTTTTCTAACTCGGTTGTTGTACCACGGTGGCTCTTTACCATCTCTTACGATCTTGCTTGGCACATACTCATCTAACGCATATTGTAACATGGTTTTGAACTTTGTCCACTGATCCTCAACACTATCTGTACTTGAGACAAAACTTTTGTGTTGAGCCGTCAGGTACTCTGTAATCTGCTTTTTGTCACTTTTGCTAAACAGAAAAATCGTCCTACCTTTTTTTAATATTTCTATTTACGGCTGAAATCATCGATGCGTTAACCGCTTTATGATCGCTGATTCCCTGTTCTGTGTTAACTGCTTCAAATAGTTCGGGTCTGTTTGTCACCAGAAGATCTAATATGTTATTGCCACGAGTCGGTTCTCTGTTTAACTGCTCTAGGTAGTTTTCAGATAAAGCACTTAAAAAAATTTCACTGGATTCTTTGTCCCTGCCACCTGTTATGAACTTTTGAGTCTCCCAGTCTATATCCGGCAAATTAAAATCTCCACCCAGAACTATAACATGGTGGGGAAATCTACTCGAAATATTTTCCAAATTATCCTTCAGGTGCTAAGCCACAACAAATGCTGAGCTAGGGGGCCTATAGAGACATCCAATTAACATGTCTGAGCCTGCTTTAACCGTGACCTTCACCCAAATTATATCATATTTTGGATCTCCGTCAATTTCCTTCGATACTATTGCTCTTCTTATCGCTATAAACACGCTTCCCCCTTCACTGTCCAGCCTGTCTCTGCGGTATACATTCCAATCTGAGTTTAGGATTTCGTTACTGTTTACGTCTGGTTTCAGCCAACTTTCTGTTCCTAGTACTATATTGGCTTTGTGACCGTTTATTAATGAGAGCAGTTCTGGGACCTTTCTATAGACGCTCCTGCAATTTACTATTAGCAGATTAATATTGTTATTCCCTGTTGCATTTTGCCTACTCCTACCTTGCCGCGTCTCAGGAGGCGTCTTGTCGGGCCTAGGGAGGGAATTGTCTAGCCTAAAAAACCCCCATGTGCACTCCACACGTACTCCGCTACCCTTGTAGCCGCTTCCGGCGTGTAGTGCACGCCTGACCTATTCGGGGGGACCCTACATTTCTCCACCCGATAGCGGAGGTCGAGAAATTTGCACCCCAGATCTCCGCAGAAGCGTCTGAGCCTCTGGTTTAAGCCTTCCACTCGGCTCCAAACCAGAGGACCGCGATCGGTTCTGGGAACTATACTACAAATAGTTAGCTCTGATTCCACCCCGCGAGCGAGGCTTTCCGCCTTCACCAATTCCGCCAACCGCCTGTACGAACTGAGGATGACCTCTGAACCCAGACGGCGGTAGTCATTGGTGCCGACATGAGCAACAATTTGCAGTCGGGTGCACCCAGTGCTCTCTATCGCCGCCGGCAGGGCCTCCTCCACATCTCGGAATAGACCCTCCGGCAAGCAGACAGAGTGAAATACCTTTCCGCTATTTCCCTAAGCGGCTCCATCACCCGCCTAACGTTGGAGCTCCCAATAACTAATTAACCCCTCCCTCCGTGTGCCTGCTCGGACCTTGCTGAAGGAGTGGCCACATGTCCACTCACAGGTAGAGCGGGCGATGCCACACGGCCAGCCTCCACATTGACCCTCCGCCTCGTGCGCCGTGACTGCCGCTGAACCCGCCACTCCCCTTGGGGAGAGGGTGACCCAACCGCGCCCGGTACCCGCGAAGATGTCTTGACAGCAGGGACAGTGGGTGAAGCATGTAACACCTGGGGTGTACCATGCGACGCACCAGACTCCCCACTGCCGCTAACCTCCGAGGCAGCAGCCTGAAGACGGCTGACCGCGGCCATCAACACGTTCAGCTGTTCGCGAACAGTGGTCAGCTCATCCAGCGTCCGTACACAGCAGTCACACATCCTATCCATCCTAAGAAATCAATTTACTGTAGAGAGTTAATCAACTTTTAACTAGACTGCTAATTCACTAAAGGCGGCTGAATGTTGACTAAACTGTGGTTGCTAGCCACTTCTTGTAGAAAACAATAAAAATAGCACTACCTGTCTCTGGACTGCTTTCAAAAACAGTTAATATTTTCTGCAGTGTCATTAATATCCAACATGAACAACAAGGGCCCCAACACACCTTCCTATGAAACATGGTGTCCCAGGAAGAATGGTTAATATTAAGGGAAATCACAGGAACGATCGTTTGAAGCAAAAAACTTCATACAGGCATTTGCCGTAATCCGAATGACTTTCGAGCCAGAACACATTTAATGTACATCGTTATTTATTTTCTGTATTCTTCAATAAATTGCCAGCTTCACTCATTTGCAACAGTTAGTAAATATAACATTATTAGTTTAACAAAGTATCAGCTCAAAAATATGTTTTATGACACATTAATCTCCAAGTATTATCGTACACGTCACATCACAGCTGATGCACGGTGTACAATCAGTGTTCGAGTATCCCAGCGCCACTGCCTCAGCATGTTCCCTAATGAGGGTAGCAGTGTCCATGATGCGACCATGTGGTTCATCTCTCGTACATATCTTTCGCTTGTACATCTGAGACTTCATCCAACTTTAAAGTCAAAAATCTAATGATGTAATAACTGGCGATCTTATGGGACAGTTAACTGGAGTACTACGACCAAACCAGCGACTAGGGAAGAGCGGCGGAGAAATTTTCTGATACGTCTGGTAAAATGAAGAGGGTCTACATAATGCTGGATGTACATTGCAGTTCCTTAGGTCAAGAGAACGCGCTCAAGCATTCAACACGCAAATCATTCGGTCTTGTTATTCGCTTTTCTAAACTGATTAAACCTATCACCATTTTACCGATCGTGTCACACCAGACAGTAATCGTAAAAAGAACTTGTAAATTGGGTTCCACTGTAACGTGCACTGGTGTCTAGTCACACTGCCCATAACAGAGAGACCTGCTTCAGTGCAGTGGCAACGGCCCAATTGCCACTTCATTATGAATTACCTCGAAGAAAACTGTCTATTGACACACAGTCAACATGGGTTTAGAAAACAGCGTTCCTGTGAAACACAACTGGCTCTTTATTCACATGAAGTGCTTAGTGCTATTGATAAGGGATTTCAGATCAATACCATATTTCTGGTTTTCCGGAAAGTTTTAGATACTGTACAATACAAGCGGCTTGTAATGAAATTGCATGTTTAAGGAATATCGTCTCAGTTATGTGACTGAATTTGTGATTTCCTGTCAGAGAGGTCACAGTTTGTAGTAATTGACGGAAAGTCATCGAGTAAAACAAATGTGATTTCGCGCGTTCCCGAACGTAGTGTTATAGGCCCTTTGATGTTCCTTATCTATATAAACGATTTGGAAGACAACCTGAGCAGCCGTCTTAACTTCTTTGCAGATGACACTGTCGTGAATCGAATAATAAAGGCATCAGATGATCAAAACAAATTGCAAAACGATTTGGAAAAAATATCTGAATGGTGCGAAAATTGGCAGTTGACCCTAAATAACGAAAAGTGTGAGGTCATCCACATAAGTGCTAAAAGGAATTCGTTAAACTTCGGTTACGCTATAAATCTGTCTGATCTAAAAGCCGTAAATTCAACTAAAAGCCTAGGTATTACAATTACGAACAACTTAAACTGGAAGGAACACGTAGAAAAAATTGTGGGTAAGGCTTCCAAATGACTGCGCCTTATTGGCAGGACACTTCGAAAACGTAACATAACTACTAAGGAGACTGCCTATACTACGCTTGTCCGTCGTCTCTTACAATACTGCTGCACAGTGTGGGATCGTTACCAGATAGGACTGACAGAGTACATCGAAAAATTTCAAAGAAGGGCAGCGCGTTTTGTACTATCGCAAAATATTGGAGAGAGTGTCACAGAAATGATACAGAGTTTTGGCTGGACATAATTAAAAGAAAGGCGTTTTTCGTAGAGACGGAATCTTCTCACGAAATTACAATCACCAACCATATCCTCCGAATGCGAAAATATTTTGTTGACATCGTCCCACAGGCAGAAACGATCATCACGGTAAAATAAGGGAAATCAGAGTTCGTACGGAAAGATATAGGTGTTTGTATTTTCTGCGCACTATAAGAGATTGAAATATTAGAGAATTTTGATGGTGGTTCGATTAGCCATCTGCCATGCACTTAAATGTGATTTGCAGAGTCTCCTTGTGGATATAGATGTAGATTCTTTGCTGTGTGGGGCAAATTACCATTGCACTACGCAACACTTGCTTCACAACTCACTTACGCATCTATTATTCTGCCTTATTTGTCGACGTAGCTTGGCTGATGGCCAGCGCTGTCACTATAATACTCCGTGGAGGCCTCCATCCTACTTTCAGCGCTTACAATAAAGATTTATTACTTTTAGCAGAATTCTGGGTAGCGTCACTACGCAGTGTAGTAGGAGTAATACCTCCTATATTTTGGATACATCGGTTTCTCATTCAGAATGTTGTGTGCTTGTGACACGATCGTGTTACGTCTCACGTACGAACAGAAACGTCTACCAGCCCATGTCAGAATTCGACAGTGGCAGCATCAAGAACATTCGAAACTGTGGTTTATCGTTACCCGATATCACTACTTGCGTTGGTTGGCATCCCACGATTGTCACGCAGAAATGGAATTAATGTGTTCAGTAGATTTTTATTCAGCGACATGAGGGATCGCAACAATCACATATGTCTGGAGCCCGTGGGACATGCATATTCATTCAGCTGTGCAGGATCACAAAGTAAAGTTACATGCCAAGAACCAGGAAATGGGTTTGCTTACTACACGACAAGTATCCACGCGGAGTGAGAGGTTACGTCTCGAGAACTGCGGACTATCAGTGCAGAAACCATTGCTGCTGCAACCCTTGAAACATCAGCAGAGATAGGTAAGGTGGCAACACTGAACACAGGAGTGGCGCCATGACACTCTTTCTGCGTATACCATCATGGTTTTTCAGCATTCCCATCGCTGTCATACATGCTCCAATACCTGGTATCATGCTATTCAGGGCCAATGCGTAGAGGAAATGTCTACTTCTGGTTCTCATAGCCGGTAACTCGGACAGCAGCCCTTACATTTCCGATTCCATAAGGCCAGTGATATTGCCTTATATTTGAGGTCTCCAACAGCTGTCAGGTGTCAGGTGTCAGGTGTTGCAAGTATGAAGCAAGTAATGGTTTCCCATGAATTAGCATTTCAGCACATAACGTGTCATCTAGCACTGCAGCTGTTTCCTAGCTAGTGGAAGTGGAGCGTTCTGGTTTTGCACAGATATTAATTATACAACGAAACTAATTTTCGTTGAGAGACGAGCAGTAGAAAGAAAGAAGTTCAATAGCCAATCATTCTGTTTTGCACAGCGTGGTCACCCAAGATATTAACTAAACAACGAAACTAGTCTTTGTACAACGAAGACGATGGAGACAAAACGGAACGTTGGGGCTCAAATCCTCAATGACGACAGTATGATTATGTACCGAATACTTCCTCAGTGGGAGAACGATGGGGAAGAAATTCGTCTGCATCTCATTCAAAGAATCGACCTGGAAATTGCTTCCATCGTTTCAAGTGAACCATAGACAATCTTAACCTGAATGGACAGATGATTTACTCGAACTCTATTTCTATTGGAAGGAGATCTACTATCTTAGCAGAAATAGCACTTTGCACACCTATTGTCAACATTAATAACTAATCCGCCATTTTAAGATACTCAGGGAAACTAGCAATGAAGTAATTACACAGGCCAAGAACAAACTGGTTTTTTTTATATCTAAGATTTTAGAACTGATTTTAGCTACAGTTGGGGCATTGAATCAAAAAGTGAAATCAGGCATCCTCTATCCGCTCTTATTTTTTTGATCATAGTTGTTTAAAATGCACTTCTACGTGAAATATGCATTTGTAACTCTGGTTTGTGCACTTCTAAATCACATGTACGAGGATTGGTTCCTGTAGGTTTGCCCAATTGCCGGTCTGCTTTCCAATTAGTTCCAGGAATATCCACCAGATGGAGTTGGAAGTTATTTTGTGAGCTCTGACCATACAGGTCTGAGCGAGATTGATGTCGCATGATAAGTTAGTTAGGAAACATCTATGCTGTAGTTTTTTGCACTAGTGTTGTTGAACAGAAATAATATAAGATGAACTTGAAGAAGTTACGTGAATCACCTTGATGTTTTTTGCTACATATGCAGAGAATAAACGCTCAAACGAAACCGATAACCTATTATTGACTTTGTAAAAACTTTTGCAATAAATCTGTAAAACTTGTACAGAACATTTACGATTGTGGACTACCGGGAAACGAAAACGTCTGAAACAAAAGCCACTCCAATACATGTTGTTTGTGAGGACTGTTGTTCTCCCACTGATACTAATAATGATGAGAGTGATTATGCGGGTATGGCATTAATTTCTCAGGGTTTAAATCGGGATTAACTAATAACTCACCAGAGATCTCAAGGGAAACTAGCAATGACGTAATTACACAGGCCAAGAACAAACTGTTTTTTTATATCTAAGATTTTAGAATTGATTTTAGCCACAGTTGGGGCATTGAATCAAAAAGCGAAATTAGTCTTCCTCTATCCACTCTTATTTTTTTGATCATTGTTGTTTAACATGCACTTCTACATGAAATGTGCACTTGTAACTCTGGTTTGTGCACTTCTAAATAACACGTACGAGGATTGGTTCCTGTAGGTTTACCCTATTGCCGGTCTGCTCTCTAATTAGTTCCAGGAATATCCACCAGATGGAGTTGGAGGTTATTGTGTGAGCTCTGGCCATACAGGGCTGACTGAGGATGATGTCACATGACAGTTCACTTAGGAAACAAGTATGCTTTAAGTTGCACTTGTGTTGTTGAACAGAAATAATATAAGTTGAAGTAGAAGAAGTTGCGTAAATCACCTTGATGGTTTTTGCTACATATGCAGAGATGAAACGCCGAAAGGAAACCTAAAACTTATAATTGACTTTGTAAAGACTTTTGCAGTAAATCTGTAAAACTTGTCCAGAACATTTACAATTGTGGACTATAGGGAAACAAAAACGTCTGAAACAAAGGCCCCTAGGATGCCTGTTGGTTGGGAGGACTTACCGTCAAAAGAAGCTTCTGAATTACTGGCTTCCAACAAAAATGTACTGGATCAAGGAACCAAAGTTACCTTTTAGCATACAATGGAAAAAGTATGCTACCCTTCTTGCTCTTGAAATGGTTCATTAGATGCAAAATGTCCATGATGATATTGAAATAACTGAAATAAATCTCTACTGTAACTACGTAATAGCTTTAGTACAACAGAACGTCAAGAGAAAATATCTTTTCCAAGATGTGATTAAACAATTTGTGGAATAAAGGTAAATACTCATCTTGTTTCAATGAGAAGTGGCAGCATTCGCATAATTTGGGCATGAATAGGTTCTCACATTTTTTACTACCCTGTGATGATACTATTTCTTAATATTACTTCTTGATTTATTTCACAATTAGTTTCTCACCCATAGTAAACCATAATACACAGTTTTTTCTTAGTGTCAACTTTTTACCAATCAACATGACAAAAAAATGTAGTCTCATCACCAAAACCTCTTTTTACACAGAAGGAGCCCATTTTCACATGATTGCTGATAACAACAACATTATGTACGATGTGTCACACACAAAATCTTAAAAGTCAACTCAGCTAACAACTATGTCCAATCTGATTTGGGATGCATACAGTTCTATATAACACAAATTTTTGTCCAAAATGTTCTAGAATTTCTTTGTGAAAATAATTATTACAACGACATCTGTTTTTAGAAACAGTGGTGATTTATGCAAAAATTATACCTTTTTACGGTTACAAAAATGCGATTTGCAAAAGAAATTTTATATATTCCTGAAATAAAATTTAGAAATTTAAAAATACACCACGTCCAATGATTTGTTTACATATTGCAGTATTAAATTATTACGTCTAGCGGAAATGTTTCTGGTGAAGGTAACTGCAGTTTTTGAATACACTGAAGACTATGGTCTGATGAACAATCAATTACGATTTTCTACAGCTCATATAACATTTGGAATTTTGGTGAATACATGTGATATACGAAAGAAACTGTATATATGAAATGAAATCTAATAAAAAGCTTTAAAGTTAACAATTATTTTTAAATATAGACTTCTGTAAAGTGAAATCTGTAGGATGACCAGTTTTCATAATTTTATGTCTTCTTGGTTTAACTCGCACTAAAGAGGTAAATTTGGAAAAGAATACTATTACATAAATACTTCAAAGTATCGCCTACCTATATAAGAGTCGTAAATCTCATACTATACGATCTAAATCGGTATAAATGTTAAACAAATGGATGTGGAATCGTATCTTTCGGTTTTGCCCAGGCTGTTGATCCAGGAAGCCCTTCATTTTTATTTTTTATACTCTCAAGAACACAATCTCGTGTTCTGCACGAAATTAGCGAACACCTGAGGAAATGGGTCTTCCTGAATGTGTTCTAGATGATTTTCTTGTTTTTGTACACAGCTCAGGGTAAGTTTGAAATTTGTACTAATACACAATGGTAACAAATTCAGTTCAATGTCAGCTGCTCCCTCAAGGGAAGTTAAAGAAGAACATAAAATCATAGTTTTGATCTTTGAGAAGATTAAGTCTCATAAACATCAATGGATGGTTTGTCTAGACTTATGAATGGTAAACTTTCTCCTTGGTTTGCAAAGTGCTTCTGGTGTCTTTGGAATAGCAGAGACAAAACACATTACTGTATTAGAGAAAATAATGGTCTAAGAGAGAAAACATGCACAGAGGGAGAAAGAATATCATTAACGACCCCTCAGTTGGACGAGAGAAAATCATCTTTCCTCCACTGCATATCAAGTTGGGCCTTTTGATGCGATTTGTAAAGGCTTTTGATAAGAACGGGTCACGTTTTGCATACATAGGGAAAAATATTTGAGGAGGTGAGTACGGATAAATTAAAGCGGGAATATTTGACGTCCCACAAATAAGGCAACTCTGCATATGAAAACTGCGGAGGTCCGCTACCAAGGAAGATCGGATATGCACGTGGTGCAGTTTACTGCTGGAATTTAAAAATGGACCGCTCCCTAATACACTCAAGAATGTCATAGAAAAGAAGCTTCCTAAATGTTGAGGGACTAGACGTTTTCATCAGTGACTTTTTTATTTAGTATAGAATAATATTTATATAATACAATAGTAAAACTATTGTTTCATATTTATCCATGGACTCACATTATAACAGTATAACAAATAAATCACTAAAATCTTGTATTTTAGAATTTTCAGCTCCTTGGTAAATATTAATGAAATGTTTGAATTCAAGGGATCAAATTCTCAGAAAATCAGCTCAAAACACTCTGGTGTTATGCAAATAAATAGCACTTTATACGAATATTAATGCAATCTTTTTCACTCAAGGTTAGTTAATGCAATTATTGTAAGCAACATAAAAGTTGGAGCATTTTAAACATTTCATAGGATTTTTAGCCAGCTCATTGTTACACTGATAATAATGTGTGTCTTCCCTCGTGAGTATTAACTTTTGCTCTGTGGTCTGTGGTAATGAAGGTTAGAATGTAACGAACATTGAATCAGAATTATTACAAAGGGTCACTGTCTTACTTGAAAGGGCAGGGTAGAAAGAAAATGGTACCGCCCTAGGTGGCCGAGCGGTTCCAGGCGCTACAGTCTGGAACCGCGCGACCGCTACGGTCGCAGGTTCGGATCCTGCCTCGGTCATGGATGTGTGTGTTGTCCTTAGGTTAGTAAGGTTCAAGTAGTTCTGAGTTCTAGGGGACTGATGACCTCAGAAGTTAAGTCCCATAGTGCTCAGACCCATTTGAACCAAAGACATTGGTCATAACCTTGTTCGAGGAGCCATAACATCCTTTGCATGAAATGAGTTAGAGATACATCAGGAAATGTTAATCTTCCTGAACGAGAGTCCAGCGTTTCCGTGCATGTGTCACGACGCACATAAAATACAATTTGGACTCCAGATGTGCTGCAGATATTGTTTATTATCTGTTGTTTGATTCTGCTGAAAGAACAAGTTTTGGGAAGCACTCGAACATGTTGGGTTGGCTACACCAAAATTGGCTACCTTACGTGAACCGGTCAATGCGAAGGCCCTCGTGATAAAATAAAACGTTATAAACTACACAGAGGGCATCCACCGCATTCACCAAATTTCATCACTAAAACCCAGCGAGGTGACGAAGTGGGATGACCCACAAGTCACAGTTAAGAGACCAGTTGTTTGTATCTCAGTCAGTCCATCCACGTATAGGTTTCCTGCAGTCTTCCAAGCATAAGCATAGACTGGATAATGATGAGAAAGAAACCTAAATGTAAATGCAATTACTGAGATTAGAACCACTGCCCTCCTGACTGTGAGTCCTGGGTCTTCCCACTTCGCCACCTCGCTGGGTTTGTTCTTTTGTCTAAAGATAGGAGTATTCTCATACACAGAAATATGGAAGTGATTGCGCATGCGCATGCGCGCGTCTCTCTCTCTCTCTCTCTGTGTGTGTGTGTGTGTGTGTGTGTGTGTGTGTGTGTGTGCCTAACGCGACAAAGGAAAAAACAGCTTCCAGTCATCACAGAACGGCGAAATACAGGTTCTGTGCCGTTTTCAGAGGAATCTTATACCATTGTCCCTGAAAAATATTGGGAACGTCAGGTAGTGATGATGGAAGTGAGTAGTGATCACGTACACTTCATTCCCAATTTGACGATGAAGGCTCAAATATGCTGAGATCTGTCACTGTGGTGGCCAGGGGAGATGCGACAACTCAATCTCTTGGTCACAAACCAGTCCTGGACTATATGAGCTGTGCGAACAGGAACCATGTCTTCTTGGAACACAGCATCTACATCTACATGATTACTCTTCTGTTCACAAAAAAGTGCCTGGCAGAGGGTTCAATGAACCACCTTCAAGCTGTCTCTTTACCGTTCTACTCTCGAACGGAGCGCGGGAAAACGAGCACTTAAATTTTTCTGTGCGATCCCTGATTTCTCTTAATTTATCGTGATGATCATTTTTCCCTATGTAGGTGGGTGCCAAGAGCATGTTTTCACAATCGGAGGAGAAAACTGGTGATTGAAACTTCTTGAGAAGATCCCATCGCAACGAAAAGTGCCTTTGTTTTAACAATTGCCACTCCAATTCACGTATCATGTCTGCGGCACTATCTCTCCAACTTCACGGTAATACAAAACGAGCTGCCCTCCTTTATACTTTTTCGATGTCATCCGCCAGTCCCATCTGACGCGTATACCACACCGCACAGAAACATTCCAGAATAGGGCGTACAAGCGTGGTGTAAGCAGTCTGTTTAGAAGACCTGTCGCACCTTCTAAGTGTTCTGCCATTGAACCTCAGGCTTTGGTTGGCTCTACCCACAACATTATCTATGTGATCGTTCCAATTTTGGATATTTATAATTGCAATCCTCTACTATTTTGTTGAATTTACACCCTTCAAAATTGTGTGACTTAACGCGAATCGAAATTTAACGGATTTCCTTTAGTACTCATGTGAATAACTTCTCACTATACTTTACTCAGGGTCAATTGCCACTTTTCACGCCATACAGATACCTCATCTAAATCATTTTGTCGTTCGATTTGGTCATCTGATGACTTTACAAGACGGTAAATCAGAGCATCATCTGCAAACAATCTAAGACGGCTACTGAGATTGTCTCCTACGTCGTTACCATAGATCAGGAACAATAGAAGGTTTGTAACACTTCCTTGGGGAACGCCGGATATTATTTCTGTTTTACTAGATGACTTTCCGTCTATTACTACGAACTGTGACCTTTCTGACAGGGAATCATGAATCCAGCCGCATAACTGAGGCGACATTCCATAGGCACACAGTTGGTTAGAAGATGCTTGTGAGGAACAGTGTCAAAATCCTCCTGGAAATCTAAAAATATGGAATCAGTTTGATATCTCCTGTCGATAACACTCATTACTTCATTATTATAAAGAGCTAGTTGAGTTTCAAAAGAATGATATTTTGTGAATTCTTGCTGACTACGTGTCAATAAATCGTTTTCCTTCAGGTACTTCATAAAGTCAGAATACGGTATATGTTCCAAAATCCTATTGCTAATCGATGGTAGTGATATGGGCCTGTAATTCAATGGATTACTCCTACTTCCCGTTTTGGGTATTGGTGTCACTTGAGTAATTTTCCAGTCTTTAGGTACGGATCTTTCTGGGAACGACGGGTTGTTTCTAATTGCTAAATATTGAGCTATTGTATCAGCATACTCTGAGAGAAACCTGACTGGTATACAATCTGGACTGGAAGCCTTGCTTTTATTAAGTGATTCTAGCTACTTTGCGACACCAAGGATATCTATTTCTATATTTCTCATCTTGGCAGTTGTTCTTGATAGGAATTCAGGAATATTAACTTCGTCTTCTTTGTTGAAGAAGTTTCTGAAAATTATGTTTAATATCTGTTCTTTAGTGGCACTGTCATTAGTGACTTCACCGTTGTTATTGCGCTGTGAAGGTAGGGGAACTCGGGGCACAACGGGATGCGGGGCACAATGGGAAATTGCTCTTTTCTAGACTGCACAGTGTTGCAACCTGCTGTATGGCCATGTAACTATTTCTCCGAATGTAAGGGAAGTGAGGCAGCCATCCTGATTTAGTTTGAAGTGCGAGATCTAAGTGAATTGTTGTCTGTCACATTACCGCTTGCGGTGTTCTAACGTTTGGTGAGTTTCAACGCCAGGTAAGTTGTTAATTGCATACCCTAAAATGACACATTCCCTTAAATTGCATGGTATTTGTTATACTTTAGTTATTTAATGCATTTAATTCCGTTAGTTATAACACTCCATAAAAGTTGTTAACCTTAAAAGTGCTCTTGCGGCGGAACGGGACAGGGCAGAATGGGATAGTGTCCCATTCTGCTACGTCATATTTTGATGCAAGTAGAAAGCAAACCCAGCCTGGATGTTCATGGATGCCAGACTCTCCCAACCAGCTACGTTCGCCGAACAACTCAGCTTTCCAGATATCGCCCGAGGCTGTCATTCCAATCCCACTAATCTGTCAATATACTCGGCGGAGTACAAGACGAAAAGGAAAAACTGTCGTATTAACAGATTCTCCTTATAAGAAGGAACTGCAGAATGCTGTCCAATGTAAACTAGGCCTACAGAAAGGAGGAGGGTGCACAAATATAAACAATGTCAGGACAAAGACGTCAGGTGCAGTGCAACTTAGAGCAAAAATTTCAGACTGTACACCCAAAATACTGAAACAGAGGACATCAAAGACGTTACGAAAAATAAATGAAAGAAGTAATGGAGAAGAGGGATCAGAGAGAGAGGATGCTGAGTGTCTCTACTGTGGGGACTTCTACACCGTTTCTAGTGAGTGCTGGGTAGCATGCCAGAGTGGTCACACAATTCATGTGCTGGCATAGACAGTGAAGATGAAGAGGAAATACTGATTTGTGACTATTGTCGAAAGGGCTAGTAGCTGGTGGTTTGGTGGTTATTAAGCATTGTACATTTTTCAGAATGACATTAAAATATTTTGTTATTTTGAAGAATGACTCTTTAATTATTTAAATTACACATTCCTTAGTCTGAATTGCCTGTTATACAACATTTTGTCATAGTTTAATACGATATTCGTAATTCAAATTCAACGTGTATGCAATAAATTAACAAAAAGTACCCTTACCCATTCTGCCCGTGGGTGGGGCGGAACGCGCAATATGCAAGACTTTCTTCGAAAAATTGTAAAAAATGCAAAATGTATTGTTTTAAGTGATTTTAAAATAAGGTACATTAGGTTACATTACAAGGTGTTTTTTTATCACTTTAAGAAGTTTTTCCTTGTGTTCCCTTATTTTATAGAAATTCTTAAACGTTAAGTATCCCGTTTCGCCCCGAGTTCCCCTATGAATTGCGTCTTGCCACTAGTGTGCTTTATGTATCGCCAGAATCTCGTTGGGATTTCTGCCAGATTTAGTGACAGAGTTTCGTTGTGGAAATTATTGAAAGCATCTCGCATTGAACTACGCGCTATATTTCGAACTTCTGCAAAACTTTTCCAGCCTATGTTATTTTGCGTTCTTTTAAATTTGGCATGCATTTTTCGCTGTGTCTTCAACAGTGATCTGATCCGTTTTGTGTACCATGGGGGATCAGTACCATCATTTATTAATTTATGTGGTATGTATCTCTCAATTGCTGTCGATATTATCTTTTGGAAATCATTCCACAATTTTCTACACATACATGATCAGATCGGAAGGGGTGTAGACTGTCTTTTAAAAAGGCGTTAAGAGCATATTTATCAGTTTTTTAAATAGATATACTCTGCGTTTCTTTTTGATGATTGTAGGAGTCATGGTATTCAGACTAACAACTATTGCCTTGTGGTCGGTAATCCTTGTATTCGTCACGATACTCACTATTTGTCCAGGATTATTTGTTGTTAAGAGGTCAAGTACGCTTTCGCACCCGTTTACGCTTCGAGTTGGCTTATGTACTAACTGTTCAAAATAATTTTCTGAGAAAGCATTCAGTACAATTTCGGATGATGTTCTATGTCAGCTGCCTGCTGTAAACGTATAATTTTTCGAGCAAATCGAGTGTAGATCAAAGTCACCACAGACTATAATTTTATGAGTGGGGTACCTATTTGAAATGAGAATCAAGTTTTCTTTGAACTGTTCAGCAACTACATCATCTGAGTCGAAGGGTCGGTAAAATGACCCAGTTAATAGTTTAGTCCGATTGTCAAGTATAACCTCTACCCATACTATTTCGCAGGAACTATCTATTTCAATTTCACTACAGTCAACTACTTCTGACAGCAGTAGCAATACTCCACCACCAATTGTATTTAATCTACACTATCCGAAAACTGTTGGACCTTTAGAAAAAATTTATGCTGAACTTGTTTCCGGCTTTAGCCAGCTTTCTGTACCTGTAACTATTTGATCTTCAGTGCTTTCTATTAGGACTCGTAGCTCTGGTTCTTTTTCATCACTGCTACGCCAATTTAAAACTATAATATCGATCGTTTCTACAACTAACTTACTGTGTTTTACCTACCCCCTTTTAGACGGACGCCCTTTCTGTGGTTCCCTGAGGCCCATTAACCTAAAAAACCACCCAGTCCCTTCCACACAGTCCCCGCTACCCGTGTAGCAGCTTCCTGTGTGTAGTGGACTCCTGACCAATTAAGCAAAACCCAGAAACCCACCACCCGATGGCTCAAGTCAAGGAATCTGCAGCCTACACCGTCACAGAACCGCCTGAGCCTTTGATTCACACTCTCCACTCGGCTCTGCACCAAACGACCGCAGTCCATTCTATCGACGATGCTGCAGATCACTATTGGAGAACAAATATTGTACCATGAAATGGATCTGATCAGACAAAATTGACACACAATCCTAGGCAGTAATATGACCTTGCAGAGTAACCATGGGGTCCAAGGAATACCACGGTATGGCTGAATAAATCATCACCGAACCCTCGCCATGTTTCGCTCTTGGCAGCATGCTGTCTGTATCGAAGGCTTGGGACATGCATATACAAGACATTAACTCGCGGAGCAATTGGAAACAGTGTAAAACAAGACTCAGCCAACCAAATGACTTTTTTCCATTGTTCCACATTTAAGTTTTTATGGCTTCAGCACCACGTTTTCCTGTTACACCCATTCCAGTCGCTAAAACTTGGTTTCGAAATCACACATCAGCCTGCAGTTCTCTGCTTATGAAGATCCCTTCCTGTTGTTTTGGTGCTGACAGTGCACTCGAGTGCGAAATTGAGTTCTGCAGTGATTATTATAGCTTTTATCCTCTTATTTTTCATCACTGTCCTCTTCAATGATAATCTCCGGTGGTTACTCAATACACACTTTCGTTCGCATTGTGACTCAGACTACGCGTTTCTGCTCTCATTGTATTCGGTATAAATCTTTGATACGGCGCCTCATGAAACACGAACCACTTCAGCTACTTGGTAACAGAAGCAAATACCATAAAAATACTGCGAATCTGGCCATTTATGAATTCACTTACCTCTGACATAACACACTTACAGCTGCACAGAACACGCATTGAGGGCATTGCACAGGTGCCGTTCGTGATCAAATACAACAGCGCACCCAGCAGGTTTGGCTAGGATCTGCATTTATGTTCAAGAATGCTTTGTATTTCTCGCAGTGCTTCCATGTTTTTGTCCAACACCTATATATCTGCATCCAATGTCGAACACCCTGTATATCAACATCCATACACCGCAAACCACTATGAAATGTATGGTAGAGGGCCCTTCGAAATGAAATAATTACTGTTTCTTCTCCTTGCATTCACGTACGGTTTTCATGAAAAATTACGTTTGTACGCCTTTATACGCGCTGCAGTTAAGCTCATCCTATCCTCTCGATCCCTGTAGGGGGCGTTGTAGTATATTCCAAAATTCTTCTACTAAAACTGGTTACTTACACTTTGTATGTAGATGTCTGCCAGTCCAATTTCTCCAGAATTTCCGTGACACTGCCCTGCAGATCAGACAAACCTGTGATCATTGCTGTGTCATTTCTCTGTATACGTTCAGTACTCTTGTTCATCCTATTTGGAAAGGATTAGATACACTAGTGCAATATTCTAGGAAGTGTCATATGAGTGTTTCGTAAGCAGTCTCCTTTGAAGACTGAGTACATCCAAGTATTCTACCACTGAAACGAATTCTGCGATCTGCTTTGCTACTGCTGAGCAAATGATATGGAATTATTCAGTTTACAGGGTACGTATATATGACGACTGTTTACGTTAATGAACACATTAGTTTTTTTCCTACTCACTCAACTACATTTAAAAATATTTTCTTTCTCAGGCTTCCGGCTTTTAAAGAGAAGTTCGCCCATGAAGTAGAACTGGGTCCTCCAGGGAAAACGATTAAATCTTGCTGCGCTACCTGTCAGACGTAGTACGTTATGGTAGAAATGATCAAAAAAATCTTTGCTGCGTATTGATCTCCTTTGTGAGTCATTCAAAGCTTTAATAATGGGTAATAAAGTTCACTTTTTCCTCTATTGTGCAAATGATCAAAAAATTCTTTGCAGCGTGTTGAACTTCTTTGTGAGCCACTGAAAGCTTTCATAATAGGTACTAAAGTTCACTTTTTCCTCTAGTGTTGCAGGTGAGTAAGCCACTATCATTCTCAAATTGTGGTAGATTATTTATGAGGAATTTGTGACATCACAGTTAAACTGCACAGCACCTTGAAGAAGTAACTACATGTCGACCGCGTGTGAACATTACTTATTTTTACTTATTATTCTTACTGCACGCTTTGGGCAATCAGTACCCTATTTCTAATTGCTAATGTCCCAAGAAAATTACTAGATGAGTCATTTTTCAGAGTAAATACGCAAAATATGTTAGTATGTTGTTTCCAAGACTAGCAATTATACGAAGAACAAAAGTAGCTGAACTTCACTGTTTGAGAAACTCAGCAACACGCTTCTTCCAGTTCAAGTTTTCATCAGTATGTAGACACAAAAATCTGAAGCATTCTACCCTGTTTACTGACTCCTGTTCTTGTGCCACGTCTATTGCTGATATTACTCTGTTTATTGTACAGAACTGAATATAGAGTATTTTCCCAAAAATTAAGGGGGAGTCCAATATCCAAGAACCAGTTAATAACCCATTGAAAAACATCATTAACTATGTCTTCTGATGCTTTTCCTGTAATGGAGTTTTTTAAAATACAAGCATCATCTGCAAAAACGTACCAGTTTTGCGCTCAACTTTGATTCCGCAAGGAACTGTTGTGCACAGGGACCGTAGACTACAAGGAAGGAGACAAACATAGCATTCAGTCGCATATCCATTACTTTTCTTACTCTTGCATATGCGAAGAGCCGGCCGCGGTGACCGAGCGGTTCTAGGCGTTTTAATCCGGTACCGCGCGACTGCTACAGTCGCAGGTTCGAATCCTGCCTCGGGCTTGGATATGTGTGATGTCCTTAGATTAGTTAGGTTTAAGTAGTTCTACGTTCTAGGGGACTGATGACCTCAGATGTTAAGTCCCATTTGCTCAGAGCCATTTGAACCATATGTGAAGACGGCTACTTAGAGCCGAAATCTAGATATGCATTAGTAGTAAAACTAATGGGATCCCGAATGATTGCCGTGTGTCTCTTCTTCGTTAAATTCTGAGAGCATCCCATTTCATTCCTTCAAAACCTGTTACATCCAAGTATTTGTATGTGTTGACAGATTCCAATTAAGACTCGTTGATATTGTAGTTGTAAATTACTGCATTTTTTTTTGCGAAATATGTAATTTTGCATTCTTAGGATTTGAAGCAAGTGTCCAGGTGTTGCATCACTCTGAAATTCTATCAAGATTAGGCTGAGTATGTGTGGACCGTATTTCAGGCACATCTTAATTGTAAATAAGTACACCATCTACAAAAACTCTGAGGTTAATGTTAATATTTTCTGCACTGTCATTAATTTTCAACATGGACAGCAAGGGCCCCAACACACCTTCCTGGGGAACATGGTGTCCCAGGAGAAATTGTCAATATTTAGGCATGTCACAGGAACGATCGTTTGAAGCAAAAAACTTCATACAGGCATATGCCCTATTCCGAACGATTTTCGAAACAGAACACATTTAATGAACATCGTTATTTTCTGTTTTCTTCAATAAATTGACAGCTTCACTCATTTACAACAGTTAGTAAAATTATTAGTTTAACATAATATCAGCTCAAAAATATAGCACATTCATCTCCAAGTATTATGGTACACGTCACATCACAGCAGATGAACGGTACACAATCAGTGTTCGAGTATCCCAGCGCCAACTTCATTGCGTTTGGTCACTCCTGGAGAACATGTTGTGTTACCTGTCAGTGCCTCAGCATGTTCCCTAATGAGGGTAGCAGTGTCCATGATGCGACCATGCGGTTCATCTCTCGTACATATCTTTCGCTTGTACATCTGAAACTTCATCCAACTTCAAAGTCAAAAATTTAGTGATGTAATACCTGGCGATCTTAGTAGCCTGTTAATTGGACTACTTCGACCAAACCAGCGACTAGGGAAGAACGGCTGAGAAGTTTTCTCGTACGTCTGGTAAAATGAACAGGGTCTCCATAATGCTGGAAGTACATTGCAGTTCCTGAGGCCAAGAGAACGCTCTCAAGCTTTCAACAAGCAAATAATTCAGTCTTGTTATTCGCTCTTCTAAACTGATTGAACCTATGAGCATTTTACTGACCGTGTCACACCAGTGATCGTAAAAAGAACTTGTAAATTGGGTTCCACTGTAGCGTGCAGATTTTGCTGGGGCCACCGATAATTATTGAGTGTGTTGTTGATTACGTTCCATATAAACGTGTCTATATGAGCAAAAAGTAATAATGGAAGCAAATGACGATTGTCATATAACCAGTGACAAAATGTAATTACGGTGCTATTGTCGCTATTATGAAGATTGTGAAAAGGTAGTATGTAGAATGGGTAAAAGTAACCAGCGAGGGCGAGGACACAGGTTGTTGCGACAGCGGCGATTCCCAGGGGAGTGACACGCCGGAAGACGACTTGGCTGCTCTTTGCTCTGCGGTTGCAGACGCGGTTTTACGTTGGTCTGAACCCATACCCCTCAGACAGGCGATCGACGGGGGCTGACGTTGTGACGTCGAGTCCCTCCCTGGGTCTCATCATTTGCGGCAGCAGACAGGAGCAGCAAGCCAGCAGGGCTATGACGCCAAGTCTCACTAACGACCGAGTGCGGCGTGAGACACAGCCTGGTCTCGAACCATAGGCTGCTGCTGGCGCTGCCCAGTCGTCTGATTGGCCAGTCTTTGAGTGATTATTGCATGTTGACGTAGAACATGGGCGGTGGCCACATTAATGTTACGGGACCGTGCAAAATTCGGAACCTGTATGCTTCCAAATCACCTACAGATTTATTCACGTATTCTTCCCACTACACTGTTTAAGCACTATGAAAAATGTCATTATTTTCTATCCTTCCTGGGGAGCAGTTTCAATGGTCAGCAATGTATTTTCGATCGTTCTTACAATGTGCTACAAGGGTGTCATCAACTATTACCACTGGCGGATTCTGATATCTCTTCCAAAAGAATGTTTGCATATATCTCCACGGTTGCCCGGTGTTGCAAGTATGAAGCAAGTAATGGTTTCCCATGATTTAGCATTACAGCACATAACGTGTCATCTAGCACTGCAGCTGTTTCCTAGCCAGTGGAAGTGGAGCGTACTGGTTTTGCACATATGTTAGTTATACAACGAATCTAATTTTCGTTGACCGAAGAGCAGTACAAAGTAAGAAGGAAAGTTCAATAGCCCATCTTCTGTTTTGAACAGCGTGCTCACCAAAGATATTAACTAACAACGAAACTAGTCTTCCTACAACGAAGACGATGGAGACATAACGGAACGTTGGGGCTCAAATCCTCAACGACGACGATATGATTACGTACAGAATACGTCCTCAGTGGGAAAAGGACGGGAAGAAATTCGTCTGCGTCTCATTCAAAGAATAGACCTGCAAATGGCTTGTATCGATTCAAGTGAACCATAGACAACCTTAATCTGAATGGACAGAGCATTTACCAGAACTCTGTTTCTACTGGAAGCAAATCTACTATCTTATTAGAAATAAATTATTGTTCACTTAATGCATCAGAATGAAGAAGTCAAATCTATATTGCCGCTTTGCACACCTATTATCAACGTTAATAACCGGTACGCCATTTTAAGATAATCAGGGAATCTAGCAATGAAATAATTACACAGGCGAAAAACAGACTGTTTTTTTATATCTAGGATTTTAGAATTGATTTTAGCCACAGTTGGGGCGTTGAATCAAAAAGTGAAATCAGTCTTCCTCTATCCGCTCTTCTTCTTTTTATCATTGTTGTTTATCATGCACTTCTACGTGAAATGTGCATTGGTAACTCTGGTTTGTGCACTTCTAAATCACATGTACGAGGATTGGTTCCTGTAGGTTTGCCCTATTGCCGGTCTGCTTTCTAATTAGTTTCAGGAATATCCACCAGATGGAGTTGGAGGTTACTGTGTGAGCTCTGGCCGTACAGGGCTGAGCGAGAATGACGTCGCTTGATCTACGCTATAGTTTTTTGCACTAGTGCAGTTGAACAGAAATAATATAAGTTAAAATAGAAGAAGTTTCGTAAATCTCTTTGATGGTTTTTATTACATATGCAGAGAATAAACACTGAAACGAAACCTAATACCTATTATTGACTTTGTAAGACTTTTGCAATAAATTTGTAAAACGTGTACAGAACATTTACAATTGTGGACTACCGGGAAACGAAAACGTCTGAAACTTAAGTCACTTCGATACCTGTTGTTTGTGAGAACTGGTGTTGTCCCTCTGATACTAATGATGATGACAGTGATTAAGCCAGTACAGCATTAATTACTCAGGGTTTAAACTGGGATGAGTTAATAACGCACCAGAGATCTCAAGGGAAACTAGCAATAAGGTAATAACACAGGCCAAGAACAAACTGTTTTTGTTTTTTATATCTAGGATTTTAGAATTGATTTTAGCCACAGTTGGGGCGTTGAATCAAAAAGTGAAATCAGTCTTCCTCTATCTGCTCTTATTTTTTTGATCATTGTTGTTTAATATGCACTTCTACATGAAATGTGCATTTGTAACTCTGGTTTGTGCACTTGTAATTCACATGTATGAGAATTGATTCCTGTAGGTTTGCACTATTGCGGGTCTGCTTTCTAATTAGTTCCAGGAATATCCACCAGATGGAGTTGGAGGTTACTGTGTGAGCTAGGCTGTACAGGGCTGAGCGAGAATGACGTCGCTTGATAATTCAGTTAGGAAACGTCTATGTTGTAGTTTTTTGCACTTGTGTTGTTGAACAGAAATAATATAAAATAAAGTAGAAGATGTTGCGTAAATCACCTTGATGGTTTTTGCTACATATGCAAAGAATAAATGCTGAAAGGAAACCGAAAACCTATTATTGACTTTGTAAAGCAATAAATCTGTAAAACTTGTACAGAACATTTACGATTGTGGACTACCGGGAAATGAAAACTTCTGAAATAAAAGCCACTCCAAAACCTGTTGTTTGTGAGGACTAGTATTGTCCCTCTGATACTAATGACAATGACAGTGATTATGCGGGTACGGCATTAATTCCTCTGGGTTTAAACTGGGATGAGTTAATAACCCACCAGAGATCTCAAGCTGGAGCTCATTTTTAGATGATTGCTGATAACAAAAACATTACACACGATGCGTCACATACAAAATCTTGAAAGTCAGTTCAGCTAACAACTATGCCCAATCTGATTTGGGATGCATACAGTTCAATGTAACACAAAATTTTTGTCCAAAATGTTCTAGAATTTCCTTTGTCAAAATAATTATTGGTACGACATCTGTTTTTACAAATAGTGGCGATTTATTCAAAAATTATACCTTTTTGTGGTTATATATTCCTGTAGCAAAATTTAGAAATATAAAAATCCACCATGTCCCAAGATTTGTTTACATATTGCAGGTTTAAATTATTAAGTCAAGTGGAAATTTTCTGGCGAAGTTAATTACAGTTTTTGAATACACTCAAGACTATTGTCTGATAAACAATCAATTACTTTTTTCTATAGCTCATATGACATTTGGAATTTTGGTGAGAAACTGTCATATACGGGAAAAACTGTATATATGAAATGAAAACCAATAAAAACCTTTAAGGTTAACAATATGTTTAAATATAGACTGCTGTAAAGTGAAATCTGTAGGATAACCAGTTTTCATAATTTTATGTCTTCATGGTTTAACTCGCACTAAAGAGGTACCTATATAAGAGTCGTAAATCTCATACTATACGATCTAAATCGGTATAAATGTTAAACAAATGGATGTGGAATCGTATCTTTCGGTTGTGCCCAGACTGGTGTTGTAACGACCAGTTGATCCAGGAAGCCCTTCATTTTAATTTTTTTTATTCTCAAGAAGACAATCTCGTGTTCTGCACTATATTAGTGAACACCTGAGGAAATGGGTTTTCCTGAATGTGTTCTAGATGATTTTCTTGTGTTTGCGCATAGCTCAAGGCAAGTTTGAAATTTGTACTAATACACAATAGTAACAAATTTAGTTCAATGCCAGCTGATCCCTCAAGGGAAATGAAATAAGAACATAAAACCACAGTTTTGATCTTTGTAAAGATTAAGTCTCATAAACATCAATAAATGGTAAACTTTCTCTTCTTGTGACTCTGGAATAGCAGAGAAAAAACACATCACAGTGTTGGAAAAGAACGGCCAAAGAGAGAAAACATGTTCGGAGGGAGGAATAATGTCATTAACGACCCCTTTGTTGAATCATTTCAAGTTGTGCCTTTTGAAGCAGTTTGTAAAGGCTTTTGATAAGAACGATCCACGGTTTGAATATATAGGGAAAAACGTCTGAGCTGAGAACGGAAAAATTCAGGCACGAATATTTGACGATCCACAAACAATGCAACTCTGCATATGAAAACTGCCAAGGAAGATCGGATATGCACGTGATGGCAGTTTACTGCTGGAATTTAAAAATGGACTGCTTCATAATACATTCAAGAATGTCATGGAAAAGAAGTTTCCTAAATGTTCAGGGACTGGATGTTATCATCAATGACTTTTTTATTTAGGATATAATAATATTTATATAATACAATAACAACATTATTGTTTCATTTTTTATCCATGGACTTATATTTAAACAGTATAACATATATTTCACTAAAATCTTGTATTTTAGAATTTTGAGCTCCTTGGCAAATATTAACTAATTGTTTGAATTGAGGGCATCAAATTCTTAGAAAATCAACTCAAAACACTCCAGTGTTATGCAAATAAATAGCATTTTACACGAATCTTAATGCTATCGTTTTCAGTCAAGACTAGTTAATGCAGTTATAGTAAGAAACTTCAAAATAGTAGCATTTTAAACATTTCATAGGATTGTTTGCCAGGTAATTGTTACACTGATAATAATCTATGTTTTTACTCGTGAGTATTAACTTTTGCTCTGTGGTAATGAAGGTTAGAATGTAACGTACCTTAAATCGGAATTATTACAAAGGGGCACTATCTTACTTGAAAGGACAGTTTAGAAAATTGGTCATAACCTTGTTCAAGGAGCTGTAATATCATTTGCATGAAATGAGTTAGAGAAACATGAGGAATTGTTAATCTTCCTGAACGAGAGTCCAGTGTTTCCATGGCTGCACCACATCGTACATAAAATACAATGTGGAATGCTGATGTGCTGCTATTATTTTTTATTATCTGTTGTTGGATTTACTGAAAGAACAAGTTTTGAAGTATTCGAACATGTTGGGTTGGCTACACCAAAAATAGCTACCTCACGTGAACTGGCCAATGCGAAGGCTGTCTTGATAAAAGAAAACCTTATAAGCTACACAGAGCGCATCCATAGCGTTCACCAAATTTCATTAATAAAACGCAGCGGGGTGATGAAGTGGGATGACCCAGAAGTCACAGTTAGGAGATCAGTGGTTTGTATCTCTATCAGTCCATCCACATTTAGGTTTCCTGCAGTTTTCCAAGCATAAGCTTGGATAGGAGACTGCTGAGAAAGAAACCTAAATGTGGAAGGCCTGACAGAGATTCGAACCACTGCCCTCCTGACTGTGAGTCCTGTGTCTTCCCACTTCGCCACCTCGCTGGGTTTGTACTTTCGTCTAAGGAAAGGAGTATTCTCCTACACAGATATGTGGACGTGATTGCGCATGCGCGCGTTTCTGTGTGTGCGCGTGTGCGTGTGTACGTGTGTGTGTAAGTGTGTGTGTGTGTGTGTGTGTGACTGTGAGCTCGTGGTCATGTGCTCGGCGGAAGGCAGGCTGGGGCGACAGTAGCAGACACGCGAACGCGTACCTCCAGGAACGTTACGACGCTTTCTCGTGTGTCGGATAGCCAGATGACGGATTTACTACCGTTCCTGTTCCCTTGAACAATCTTATAGTACACAGCCATCTCTGCAGAAGCAGAAAAAGAAGGAGGAACTTCGTAACTTGGTCATTTCTAGCACTAGTCTATATCTACATCTACAGGGCGTGGACACAAATATGGAACAACGTAAAGTACATCTTACCACGCCTAACGCGGCGAAGGAAAAAGCAGCTTCTAGTCATCACAGAACGGCGAAATACAGGTTCTGTGCCGTTTTCAGGGGAATCTTATACCATTGTTCCTGAAAAATATTGGGAACGTCAGGTAGTGATGAAGGAAGTGAGTAGTGATCACGTACACTTCATTCCCAATTTGACGATGAAGGCTGAATAAATCTGAGATCTGTCACTGTGGTGGCCAGGGGAGATGCGACAACTCAATCTCTTGGTCACAAACCAGTCCTGGACTATGTGAGCTGTGCGAACAGGAACCATGTCTTCTTGGAACACAGCATCTACATCTACATCTACATGATTACTCTGCTGTTCATAAGAAAGTGCCTGGCAGAGGGTTCAATGAACCATCTTGAAGCTGTCTCTCTACCGTTCCACTCTCAAACGGTGCGCGGGAAAACGAGCTCTTAAATTTTTCTGTGCGAGCCCAGGTTTCTCATATTTTATCGTGATGATCATTTCTCCCTATGTAGGTGGGTTCTCGCGATCGGAGTAGCAAACTGGTGATTGAAATATCATGAGAAGATCCCATCGTAACAAAAACAGCCTTTGTTTTAATGACTGCCACAATTCACGTATCATGTCTGCGGCACTATCTCCCCAACTTCGTGGTAATACAAAACGAGCTGCCCTCCTTTATACCTTTTCGATGTCATCCGCCAGTCCCATCTGATGCGGATCCCACACCGCACAGAAACATTCCAGAACAGGGCGGACAAGCGTGGTGTAAGCTGTCTCTTTAGAAGACCTGTCGCACCTTCTAAGTGTTCTGCCATTGAATCTCAGGCTTTGGTTGGCTGTACCCACCACATTATCTATGTGATCGTTCCAATTTAGGGTATTTGTAATTGCAATCCTTAATTATTTAGTTGAATTTACATCCTTCAGATTTGTGTGACTTCCGCGAAACGAAATTCAGCGGATTTCTTTTAGTACTCATGTGAATAACTTCACATTTTACTTTACTCAGGGTCAATTGCTACCGTTCGCACCATACAGATTCCTTATCTAAATCATTTTGTAATTTGTTTTGGTCATCTGATGACTTTAGAACACGGTAAATGACAGCATCATCTGCAAACAATCTAAGACGGCTACTGAGATTGTCTTTTATGTCGTTAATACAGATCAGGAAAAATAGAGGGCCTATAACATTGCCTAGGGGAACGCCGGATATTATTTCTGTTTTACTTGATGTCTTTCCGTCTATTATTACGAACTGTGACCTTTCTGACAGGAAATCACGGATCCAATTACACAACTGATGCGGTATTTCATAGCCATGCAGTTACGTTAGAAGACGATTGTGAGGAACGGTGTCGAAAGCCTTCTGGAAACTTAACAATATGGAATCAATCTGAAATCCCCTGTCGATAGCTCTCATTACTTCATGACTATAAAGAGCTAGTGTGTTTCAAAAGAACGATATTTTCTGAATCCGTGCTGAATACGTGTCAAAAATGGTTCAAATGACACTGAGCACTATGGGACTTAACAACTGAGATCATCAGTCCCTTCGAACTTAGAACTTCGTAAAACCTAACTAATCTAAGGACATCACACACATCCATGCCCGAGGCAGGATTCGAACCGGCGACCGCAGCGGCCGCGCAGTTCCAGACTGTAGGGCCTAGAACTGCTTGGCCACAGTGGAAGGCAGCTACGTGTCAATAAAGCGTTTTCTTCGCGGTACTTCATAATGTTCGAATACAGTATATGTTCCAAAACCCTACTGCAAATCGACGTTAGTTATATGGGCCTGTAATTGAACGGATTACTCCTGCTTCCTGTTTTGGGTATTGGTGTCACTTGAGTAATTTTCCAGTCTTTAGGTACGGATCTTTCTGTGAGCGAGCGGGTGTATATAATTGCTAAATATGGAGCTATTGTATCAGCATACTCTGAGACGAACCTGACTGGTCTACTATCAGGACTGGAAGCCTTGCTTTTATTAAGTGATTCTAGCTGCTTTGCGACTGCGAGGATATCTATTTCTATGTTTCTCATCTTGGCAGTTGTTCTTGATTGGAATTCAGGAATATCTACTTCCTCTTCTTTGTTGAAGGTGTTTCGGAAAATCGTGTTTAATAACAGTGCTTCAGTGGCACTGTCATCAGTGACTTCACCGTTGTTATCGCGTATTGAAGGAATTGATTGCGTCTTGCCACTGGTGTGCTTTAAGTATGATCAGAATTTCTTTGGGCTTTCTGCCTTATTATTTGTCCAGGATTATTTAATGCTAAGAGGTCAAGTATGCTTTGACAAGCATTTACGCTTCGAGTGGGCTTATGAACTAATTGTTCAAAATAATTTTCTGAGAAAGCCCCAGTACAATTTCGGATGACGTTTTATGCCTGCCGCAGTTTTAACGTATAATTTTTCGAGCATATCGAGGGTAGAATAATGTCACCACCGACTATTACTGTATGAATGGGGTACCTATTTTAAATGAGACTCAAGTTTTCTTTGAACTGTTCAGCAACTGTATGTTCTGAGTCGGTGGGTCGGCAAAACGACCAAATTAATAAATGGTTCTAATGGCTCTGAGCACTATGGGACCTAACATCTGAGGTCATCAGTCACCTAGAACTTAGAACTACTTAAAACTAACTAACCTGAGGACAGCACACACATCCATCCCCGAGGAAGGATTCGAACCTGCGACCGTAGCGGTCGCGCGGCTCCAGACAGAAGCGCCTAGAACCGCTCGGACACTGCGGCCGGCCCTAATTGATAGTTTAGTCAAGTTGTCAAGTATAACCTCTACCCATACTATTTCGCAGCAACTATGTATTTCTATTTCACTACAAGGCAAACTACTTCTCACAGCAATAAATACTCCACCACCAATTGTATTTAACCTATCTTTTCTGGAAACTACTAGATCGTTAGAAAAAATTTCTGCTGAACTTGTTTCCGGCTTTAGCTAGCTTTCTGTACCTATAACTATTTGAGCTTCAGTGCTTTGTATTAGGGCTTGGAGCTCTGGTTCTTTCCCAACATAGCTACGACAATTTAAGACCACAATACCGATCGTTTCAATAATTGACTTACTGTGTTATACCTGCCCCATTTTAGACAGACGTCCTTTCTGTGGTTCCCTGAGTCCCCCTAATCTCAAAAAACCGCCCAGTCCCTTCCGCACAGCCTCCGTTACCCGTGTAGCAGCTTGCTGTGTGTAGTGGTCTGCTGACCTATTAAGCGGAACCCGGAAACCCACCACTCGAAGGTGCAAGTCAAGGAATCTGCAGCCTACACCGTCACAGAACCCCATGAGCCTCTGATTCAGTCCCTCCACTCGGCTCTGCACCAAAGGACCACAGAGCGGTACATCGACGATGCTGCAGATCACTTTTGAAGAACAAATATTGTACCATGAAATGGATCTGATCAGACAAAATTGACACACAATGCTTCACAGTAATGTGACCTTGCAGAGTAACCATGGGGTCCGAGGAATACCAGTGTGTGGCTGACCGAATTATCACCGTACCCTCGCCATGTTTCGCTCTTGACAGCAAGCTGTCTGTATTGTAGGCTTGGCACATGCATATGCCAGACATTAGCTCAGGCAGAAATTGGAAACCGTAAAACAAGACTCAGCCAACCAAATGACTTTCTTCCATTGCTCCATATTTAAGGTTTTATGCCTCCAGTACCACATTTTCGTGTTACACCCACTACAGTCGCTAATGCTTGGTTTTGAAATTCCACATCGGCCTGCAGTTCTCTGCTTATGAAGACCCCTTCCTGGCTTTTGGTACTGACAGGGTACTCGAGTGCGATATTGAGTTCTGCAGTGACTATTATAGCTTTTGTCCTCTTATTTTCCGCCACAGTCCTCTTTAATGATGATCTGCGGTGGTTACTCAACACACACTTTTGTTCGCATTGTGACTAAGAGGGCGCGTTTCCACTCTATCGGTATTCGGTATAAATCTTAGATACGGTGCCTCAAGAAACACGAACCACTTCAGCTACTTGGTAACGGAAGCAAATACATAAAATCACCAACAGTCTGGCCATGTATGAATTCACTTACCTCTCACATAACACACTTATAGCTATACTAAACACTCTTCTGGAAACGACTGACGCTTGCAACGTATTGAGGGCATTGCACAGGTGCCGTTCGTGATCAAATACAACAGCGCACCCAGCAGGTTTGGCTAGCAGCTGCATTTCTGTTCAAGAATGCTTTGTATTTCTCGCAGTGTTTCCATGTTTTTGTCCAACACCCGTATATGTACATCCACTGTCTAACCCCTGTATATCTACATCCATACTCCGCAAACCACTATGAAATGTATGGTAAAGTGTACTTCCACCTGGCCTGTGTGGCCGAGCGCTTCTAGGCGCTACAGTTTGGAACCGCGCGACCGCTACGGTCGTAGGTTCGAATCCTGCATCGGGCATGGATGTGTGTGATGTCCTCAGGTTAGTTATGTTTAAGTAGTTGTATGTTCTACGGGCTTGATGACCTCAGAAGTTAAGACCCATAGTGCTCAGAGCCATTTGAACCATTTGGTAGTTCCAACTGAACTAATTAGGGTTTCTTCTCCTTCCATTCACGTACAGATTTCGAGAAGAATGACTGTTAATACGCCTTTATACTCTCTGTAGTTAATCTTGTCCACTCGATCTCTATAGCGGCATTGTAGTATATTCCAAAATTCGTCTACTAAAACTGGTTCCTGACACTTTGTATGTAGGTGTCTGCCAGTCCAGTTTCTCCAGAACTTCCGTGACCTGTCCTACATGGTTACTACGCAATTCAGACTTAAGTGCCTGGCAGAGGTTTAATCGAACCATTTTCATACTACTTCTCTACCATTCCACTCTCGAATGGCGCGGAGAAAAAAGAACTCCTAAATCTTTCCGATTGAGCTCTACTTTCTCTTATTTTATTATAATGATTATTTCTCCCCACGTAGGTGGGTGTCAAAAAAAGATTTTCGCGTTCGGAAGAGAAAGATGGTGATTGAAATTTCGTAAATAGATTTCGCCGCAAAGAGAACCGCCTTTGTTTCAGTGACTGCCACCCCAACTCGCGTATCGTATCAGTGACACTCTCACCCCTATTGCGCGATAACACGAAACGAGCTGCCCTTCTTTGCACTTTTTCGATGTCCTCCGTCAATCCCACCTGGTAAGGATCTCACACCACGCAGCAATATTTGATGTCCTCCGTCAATCCCACCTGGTAAGGATCTCACACCATGCAGCAATATTCCAGCAGAGGACGTACAAGTGTAATGTAGGCTGTCTCTTTAGTGGGTTTGTCACATCTTCTAAGTGTTCTGCCAACAAAGCACAGACTTTGTTTCGCCTTTCCCACAATATTATCTATGTGGTCTTTCCGATTTAAGTTGCTTGTAGTATGTAGTGGAATTGACAGCCCTTAGATTTGTGCGATTTATCGTATACCAAAAATTTATTGGATTTCTTTTAGTACCCATGTGGGTGACCGCGCACTTTTCTCTGTTTAGTGCCTATTGCCACTTTTCGCGCCATACAGAAATTCTTTCTAGATCATTTTGTAATTATAATTGATCGTCTGATGATTTTACTAGACGGCAAATTACAGCGTCATCTATAAACAATCTAAGGGGGCTGCTCAGATTATCACCTAGATAATTTATGTAAATCAGGAACAGCAGAGGGCCTATGACACTGCCTTGGGGATCGCCAGATATCACTTCTGTTGTACTCGATGATTTACCATCTATCACTGCGAACTGTGACACTAGAGCAATATTCTAGGAAGGGTCGTATGAGTGTTGTGTAAGCAGTCTCATTTGAAGACTGAGTACTTCCTAGTATTCTACCAATGAAACGAATTCTGCGCTCTGCTTTGCCTACAGCGCAGCAAATGATACGGAATTATTCAGTTTACAGGGTACGTATATGTGACGACTGTTTACATTAATGAACACATTTATTTTGTCGTACTCACTCAACTACATTTAAAAATATTTCCTTTCTCAGGCTACCGGATTTTAAAGAGAAGTTCGCCCATGAAGTAGAACTGGGTTGTCCAGGGAAGATGATTATAATTTTTATTTAAATCTTGCTGCGCTACCTGTCAGATATATTACGCTATTGTGCAAACGATCAAAAATTTTTTTGTAGGGCATTGAACTCCTTTGTGAGCCACTGACTGCTTTAATAACAGTTAATAAAGTACATTTTTTCCTATTGTTTTTTAGGTGTGTAAATCACTATTCTTCTCAAATTGTGGTTGATTATTTATGACGAATTTGTGACATCACAGTTAAAACTGAAGTGATATCAGGTGTTCCCCATGGAAGCGTCCTGGGACCTCTGCTGTTCCTGATCTATATAAATGACCTGGGTGACAATCTGAGCAGTTCTCTTAGGTTGTTCGCAGATGATGCTGTAATTTACCGTCTAGTAAGGTCATCCGAAGACCAGTATCAGTTGCAAAGCGATTTAGGAAAGATTGCTGTATGGTGTGGCAGGTGGCAGTTGACGCTAAATAACGAAAAGTGTGAGATGATCCACATGAGTTCCAAAAGAAATCCGTTGGAATTCGGTTACTTGATAAATAGTACAATTCTCAAGGCTGTCAATTCAACTAAGTACCTGGGTGTTAAAATCACGAACAACTTCAGTTGGAAAGACCACATAGATAATATCGCGGGGAACGCAAGCCAAAGATTGCGTTTCATTGGCAGGACACTGAGAAGATGCAACAAGTCCACTAAAGAGACAGCTTAAACTACAACTGGTTCGTCCTCTGTTAGAATATTGCTGCGCGGTGTGGGATCCTTACCAGGTGGGATTACGGAGGACATAGAAAGGGTGCAAAAAAGGGCAGCTCGTTTTGTATTATCACATAATAGGGGAGAGAGTGTGGCAGATATGATACGCGAGTTGGGATGGAAGTCATTAAAGCAAAGACGTTTTCGTCTCAGCTAGATCTATTTACGAAATTTCAGTAACCAACTTTCTCTTCCGAATGCGAAAATATTTTGTTCAGCCCAACCTGCATAAGTAGGAATGATAATCAAAATAAAATAAGACAAATTAAAGCTCGAACAGAAAAGTTTAGGTGTTCGTCTTTCCCGCGTGCTGTTCGGGAGTGGAATGGTAGAGAGATAGTATGATTGTGGTTTGATGAACCCTCTGCCAAGCACTTAAATGTGAATTGCAGAGCAATCATGTAGATGTAAATGTAGATGTAAAATGCACAGCTCCTTGAAGAAGTACCTACATGACGACCGTGTGTGAACATCACTTATTATTACTTATTATTCTTAATGCTCGCTTTTGGACAATCAGTACCTTGTTTCTAACTGGTAATGTCCCAAGAAAATTACTACATGAACCATTATTCAGAGTAAATACGCAAAATATGTTAGTATGTTGTTTCCAAGACTAGCAATTATACGAAGAACGAAAGTAGCTTAATTTAACCGTTTGAGAAACTGAGCAAAACGCTTCTTCCAGTTCAAGTTTTCATTAGTATGTAGACCGAAAATCTGAAGCATTCTACCCCGTTTCCCGACTGCTGTTCTTGTGCCACGCCTATTGTTGATATTACTCTGTTTATAGTACAGAACTGAATATAGTGTATTTTCCCAAAAATTTAGGGAGAGTCCAATTTCCGAGAATCAGTTAATAACCCTTTGAAAAAAATCATTAACAATGTCTTCTGATGCTTTCCCTTTAATGCCATTTCTTAAAACACAAGCATCTTCTGCAAAAACGTACAAGTTTTGCGATCAACTTTGATTCCACAAGGAACTGTTGTGCACAGGGACCGTAGACTACAAGGAAGGAGACAAACACAGCACTCAGTCGCATTTCCATATCTTTTCTTACTCTTGCATATGCGAAGAGCCGGCCGCGGTGACCGAGCGGTTCTAGACGCTTCAATCCGGAACCGCGCGACTGCTACGGTCGCAGGTTCGAATCCTGCCTCGGGCATTGATGTGTGTGATGTCCTTAGGTTAGTTAGGTTTAAATAGTTCTACGTTCTAGAGGACTGATGAACTCAGATGTTAAGTCCCATAGTGCTCAGGGCCATTTGAACCATATGTGAAGACGGCTACTTAGAGCCGAAATCTAGATATGCAATTAATAAAACTAATGGGTCGCAAATGATTGCCGTGTGTCTCTTCTTCCTTAAAAACTCCGATCATCCCGTTTCATTCCTTCAAAACCTGTTACATCCAAGTATTTGCATGTGTTGACAGATTCCAATTAAGACTCGTTGATATTGTAGTTACAAAATACTGCATTGTTTTCTTTTTGCTAAGTACGTAATTTTGCATGCTTAGGATTTGAAGCAAGTGTCCAGGTGTTCATCACTCTGAAATTCTATCAAGATTAGTCTGAGTATGTGTGGACTGTGTTTCAGGCAGCTCTTAATTGTAAATAACTACACCATCTGCAAAATGTCTGAGGTTACCGTCAATATTTTCTGCACTGTCATTAATTTTCAACATGAACAGCAAGGGCAGCATCACAATTTGCTGGGGAACAGGGTGTCCCAGGGGGAATGGTCAATATTCAGGGATGTTACTGGAACGATCGTTTGAAGCAAAAAACTTCATACAGGCATATGCCCTATTCCCAATGGTTTTCGAGACACAACACGTTTAATCAACATCGTTATTTATTTTCTGTGTTCTTCAATAAATTGTCAGCATCACCCATGTACAATAGGTAGTAAATATAACATTATTAGTTTAACGAAGTATTAGCTCAAAAATATGATTTTTAGCACATTCATCTAAAAGTATTATCGTACACGTCACATCACAGCTGATGTACGGTGCAGAATCAGTAATCGAGTATCGCAGCGCCAACTTCAACGCATTTGTTCACTCTTGGAGAACATGTCGTTTTGCCTGTCAGTGCCTCAGCACGTTCCCTAATGAGGATAGCAGTGTCTATGATGCGACCATGCGGTTCATCTCTCGTACATATCTTTCACTTGTACATCTGAAACTTCCTCAAAACTCAAAGTCAAAACTCTAATGACGTAATAACTGGCGATCTATGTGGCCAGTTAATTGAAGTACTACGACCAAGCCAGCGACTAGGGAAGTGCCGCTGAAAAGTTTTCTCATACGTCTGGTAAAATGTAGAGGGTCTCCATAATGCTGGAAGTAAATTGCACTCCGAGTGTGTAAGAGAATGCTCTCAAGCTTTCAACATGCAAATCATTCTGCCTTCTTATTTGCTCTTCTAAAATGAATGAACCTATCAGCATATTACCGATCGTGTCAGACCAAACAGTGATCGTAAAAAGGACTTGTAAATTGGTTTCTACTGTAGCGTGCAGATTTTTGTGCGGCCATCGAAAATTATGTGTTGTTGATTAAATTCCATATAGACGTGTCTACATGGGCAAAAACTATTAATGGAAGCAAGTGAAGATTGCCATGTAACCAGTGACAATATTCAATTACGATGCTATTGTCGCAATTATGAAGATTGTGAAAAAATAGTATGTAGAATGGGTAAAAGTAGCCAGGGAGGGCGACGACACAGGCAGCTGCGACAGCGGCGCTTCCCAGGGGAGTGACACGCCAGAAGGCGACCTGGCTGCTCTTTGCTGTGCGGTTGTGCGTGGGTCTGAATCCATGCCCCTCAGACAGGTGACAGACGGCGGCTGACGTTATGACGTCGAGTCCCTCCCTGGGTCTCATTATTTGCGGCAGCAGACAGGAACAGCAAGTCAGCAGGGCTATGTCGCCAAGTCTCACAAAGGACCCAGTGTGGCGGCAGACACAGCCTGGTCTCGAACCATAGGCTGCTGCTGGCGCTGCCCAGTCGTCTGATTGGCCAGTGGTGCTCCAGCATTGTAGTGCAGCTACGCAGCAATTACCAAGTCCCTGACTCGAATAACGGCATATCCTCAAATTCAGCCTCATTTATACACCATTACTGCCCATTTCTTGCTCTAAATCCTGGTGGCTAGTCACACTGCCCATGACAGAGAGACCTGCTTCAGTGCAGTGGCAACGACCCAATTGCTACATCAGTATGAATTACCACGAAGGAAACTGTCTATTGACACACAGTCAGCATGGCTTTAGAAAAGATCGTTCCTGTGAAACACAACTAGCTCTTTATTCACATGAAGTGCTTAGTGCTACTGACAAGGAATTTCAGATCGATCCCATATTTCTGGTTTTCCGGAAAGTTTTAGAAACTGTACCGCACAAGCGGCTTATACTGAAATTGCGTGCTTATGGAATATCGGCTCAGTTATGTGACTGGATTTGTGATTTCCTGTCAGAGAGGTCACAGTTCGCAGTAATTGACGGAAAGTCATCGAGTAAAACAGATGTGATTTCTCGCGTTCTCCAATGTAGTGTTATAGGCCCTTTAATGTTCCTTATTTATATAAACGATTTGGGAGACAACCTCAGCAGCCGTCTTAAGTTCTTTGCAGATGACGCTGTCGTTTATCGAATAATAAAGTCACCAGAAGATAAAAACAAATTGCAAAACGATTTAAAAAAAATATCTGAAGGATGCGAAAATTGGCAGTTGACCCTAAATAACGAAAAGCGTGAGGTAAACCACATGAGTGCTAAAAGGAATTCGTTAAACTTCGGTTACACAATAAATCCGTCTAATCTAAAAGCCATAAATTCAACTAAAAGTATAGGTATTACAATTACGAACAATTTAAACTGGAAGGAACACATAGAAAATATTGTGGGGAAGGCTACCAAAAGACTGCGCCTTATTGGCAGGACACTTCGAAAACGTAACAGAACTACTAAGGTGTGGGATCCTTACCAGATAGGACTGACGGAGTACATCGAAAAAGTTCAAAGAAGGGCAGCACGTTTTGTATTATCGCAAAATATGGGAGAGAGTGTCACAGAAATGATAAGAATTTTGACTCGACAAAATTAACAGAAAGGCGTTTTTCGTAGCGGCGGAATCTTTTTACGAAATTCCAGTCTCCAACTTTCCCCTCCTAATGCGAAAACATTTTGTTGACACCGACCTACATAGGGCGAAACAATCACCTCGATAAAATAAGGGAAATCAGAGCTCGTACGGAAAGATATAAGTGTTTGTTCTTTCCCCACGCTATACGAGATTGGAATAGTAGAGAATTGTGATGGTGTTTCGATTAGCCCTCTGCCAGGCACTTAAACGTGATTTGCGGAGTATCCTTGTAGATGTAGAGGTAGAATCTTTGCTGCGTGGGGCAATTCACCATTGCGCTAAGCTATACTTGCTTCACAACTCACTTACGCATCTCTTATTCTGCCCTATTTTTTGACGTAGCATGGCTGTTGGCCAGCGCTGTCACTATAATACTCCGTGGTGGCCTCCATGCTACTTTCAGCGCTTACAATAAAGATTTAAAACTTTTACCAGAATTCTGCGTAGTATCACTACGCAGTGTAGTAGGAATAACACCACCTTCATTCTGTATAAATGGTTTTCCCATTCAGAATGTTGTTTCCTAGTGAGATGATCGTGTTACGCCTCACGTACGAACAGAAACGTCTACCAGCACGTGTCAGAGTTCGACAGTGGCAGCATCGTGAACATTCGAAACATTGGTTTATCGTTCCGCGATATCACTATTTGCCTTGGTTGTCATCCCACGATTGTCACGTGATACGGAATTAATGCATTCAGTAGATTCCTATTCAGCGACATGAGGGATCGCAACAATCACATATGTCTTGGGCCGAGGGACATGCATATTCATTCAACTGTACAGGATCACAAAGTAAAGTTACATGCCAAGTACCAGGAAAAGGGTTTGCTTACTACACTACAAGTATAAACGCGGAGAGTGAGGTGACGTCTCAAGCACTACGGACTATCAGTGCAGAATCCATTGCTGCTGCAACCCTTGACACAGCAGCAGAGGGAGGTGTGGTGACAACACTGGACACAGGAGTGGCGCCATGACACTCTTTCTGCGTATACCATCACGGTTTTCAGCTTTCCCATCATTGTCATACATGCTCCAATACCTAGCATCGTGCTATTGAAGACCAGTGGGTACAGGAAATATCTACTTCTAGCTCTCATAGCCGGTAACTTGGACAGCAGCCGTTACATTTTCGACTCCTTAAACCCAGTGATATTGCCTTATATTTGAGGTCTCCAAAACGTTATGTTTCACCAAGACTATGCAAGACGGCATGCAACCACACTGTCCAAACCTACCTCTATACAGAGAGCGTACAACTGTAGTCCTGGCCAACACGTTCTCCAGATCTCTCGCCCATTGAATACATTTGGTCACGGGTTGCCAAGAGACTAGGATGCTTGCACTTGACACTACAATTGGCATGTAACTGAAGCAGCATAGAGTGTTGCACCCATACCACTCACACAAGCTCAGTTCAACTCAAAACCCAGCCAAATGAGAGCCATTGTTGCTGCCAGAAGTGGCAATCCTGTGTACAGCTTGCGCCACTAATATTAATGTGACCACCTGAGAAAAGTCTGAATGAACATGTTTTGCAGCGTGAGATGTGTAGAAAGGGTCAATGAGGGTCTAGGGGTACAGAGAGGGATGTGGAGTCATGCCGACTCCAGGGCCATAGCCAGCTGGGTTTCTCGGTTGAGGTTCCATGGTGGGATCGAGCTGGTCCCACAGATTCTCAACTAGGTTCAATCCGGAGAGGTTGGCGGACAGGGGAGAACAGTATACTCATCCCGGTGCTCCTCGAAACACGCACATACACTGCATGCTGCAGGTAGGTGGCATCGAGTCAAGGAAAAACTAAATTCATGAAGGGAACAGATGGATATAAGTATTTTGTTGAAATATTGTGCCTCCAGGATGATGAGATTATCCAGGGAATGCCAGTGAAAACAGTGCCCAGATCATAATGCTCCCTCCTGGTTGCAGGATGTTTCGTTTTATACATTCCTATGAAACATAATACGTGATTCATCTGAAAAAGACAGCTGTCGAGACACTCAGTGACCGCCAGTTGAAGCATTGGCGTGGAAATCACAGCCTTTGCCGCCGATGACTTGCAGTCAGCATGGGTTGCTTGAACCAGCGACCTGCTCCAGGGCTCATACACAGCGAAGTTCGCTGAACGTTCGTTGAGGAGACACTGTTGCTACCTCCTTGGGTCATCTAGGTGGCCAACTGCTTAGCAGTTGCACGTCTATTCCCATATGCACAACTTCATAGCCGTCGTTCACCTCTGTTATGTATGGCACGTGGTGCACCACAGATGCCTCAATGCCAGGTTTGGATGCTAAGTATACTTTAACCACAGTGGCACATGAACGGTTTACAAAAATAACCGTTTCGGAAATACTTCCTCCCTTGGCCCGAAAGCCAACGATCATTCCCTTTTGGGCATCATATAAATCACTCCATTTCCACATTGCGATAACAACTGCACTGTTTTCCACATTCCCCCGTCACTGCTGGTGGTGTCAGCTGTCACTTCATGTCTTTGAGTGGTTATTGCATGTTGACGTGGAACATAGGCGGTGGTTACATTAATGTTACTGAACCGTGTAAAATTCGGAACCTGTATGCTTCCAAATCACCTACAGATTTATTCACGTATTTTTTCTACTACACTGTATAAGCACTATGAGTAAAATGTCATTATTTTCTATCCTTCCTGGTTAGCAGTTTCAATGGCCAGCAATGTATTTTCCATCGCTCTTACAATATGCTACAAGGATGTCATCAACTATTACCACTGGCAGATTCTGATTTCCATTCCAAAACAATGTAAGCATATATCTCCACAGCTGCAGGTGTTGCAAGTATGATGCAAGTAATGGTTTCCCTTGAATTAGCATTTCAGCACATACTGTGGTATCTAGCACTGCAGCTGTTTCCTAGCTAGTGGAAGTGGAGCGTTCTGGTTTTGCATAGATATTAATTATACAACGAAACTAATTTTCGTTGAGAGAAGAGCAGTAGAAAGAAATAAGGAAATTTCAACAGCCCATCATTCTGTTTTGCACAGCGTGGTCACCAAAGATATTAACTAAACAAAGAAACTAGTCTTCGTACAACGAAATCGATGGAGACAGAACGGAACGTTGGGGCTCAAATCCTCAACGACGACGGTATGATTATGCACCGAATACTTCCTCAGTTAGAGAAGGATAGGGAAGAAATTCGTCTGCATCTCATTCAAAGATTCGTCCTGAAAAGTGCTAGATTCGATTCAAGTGAACCATAGACAACCTTAATCTGAGTGGACAGATCGAACTCTATTTCTACTTGAAGCAAATCTATTATCTTAGTAGAAATAAATTATTGTTCAATTAATACATCAGAATGATGAAATCAAATCTCTATTGGCGCTTTGCACACCTATTATCAACGTTAATAACCGGTACGCCATTTTAAGATAATCAGGGAAACTAGCAATGAAATAATTACACAGGCCAAAAACAAACTGTTTTTTATATCCAGGATTTTAGAATCGATTTTAGCCACAGTTGGGGTGTTGAATCAAAAAGTGAAATCAGTCTTCCTCTGTCCGCTCTTCTTTTTTTGATCATAGTTGTTTAACATGCACTTCTACATGTAATGTGCATTTGTAACTCTGGTTTGTCCACTTCTAATTCACATGTACGAGGATTAGTTCCTGTAGGTTTGCCCTATTGCCAGTCTGCTTCATAATTAGTTCCAGGAATATCCACCAGATGGAGTTGGAGGCTACTGTGTGAGCTAGGCTGTACAGGGATGAGCGAGAATGGTGTCGCTTAATAGTTCAGTTAGGAAACATCTATGTTGTAGTTTTTTGCACTTGTGTTGTTGAACAGAAATAATATAAGTTAAAGTAGAAGAAGTTGTGTAAATCACGTAGATAGTTTTTGCTACTTATGCAGAGATTAAACGCTGAAAGGAAACCAAAAACTTACTATTGACTTTGTAAAGTCTTTTAAAATAAATCTGTAAAACCTGTACAAAACATTTACGGTTGTGGACTACTGAGAAACGAAAACGTCTGAATCAGAAGCCACTCCAAAACCTGTTGTTTGTGAGGACTGGTGTTGTCCCTCTGATACTAATGACGATGACAGTGATTATGGGGGTATGGCATTAATTCCTCAGGGTTTAAACTGGGATTAGTTAATAACCCACCACAGATCTCAAGCCATCAAAAGAAGCTTCTGTATTACTGGCTTCCAACAAAAATGTACTGGATCAAGGAACCAAAGTTACGTTTTACCATACAACAGAAATAGTATGCTACCCTTCTTGCTCTTGAAATGGTTATCTGAGGCAAAATATCCCTGATGAGCCATTCCAATTGAAATAAATCGCTATTGTAACTATGTAATAGTTTTAGTTCAATGGAACGTCATGAGAAAATGACTCTTTCAAGATATGATTAAACAATTTGTAGAATAAAGGTAAATACTCATTTTGTTTCAATGAGAAGCGGCAACATTCGCCTAATTTCCCAATCAACAAGACAAAAAAACGTAGTCTCATCTCCAAAACCACTTTTTACACAGAAGGAGCTCATTTTCACATGATTGCTGATAATAAAAACATTACACACGATGTGTGTCATACAGAAGCTTAAAAGTCAACTCAGCTAACAACTATACCTAATCTGATTTGGGATGCATCTACATCTACATCTATACTCCGCGAGCCACCTTACGGTGTGTGGCGGAGGGTACTTATTGTACCACTATCTGATCCCCCCTTCCCTGTTCCATTCACGAATTGTGCGTGGGAAGAACGACTGCTTGTAAGTCTCCGTATTTGCTCTAATTTCTCGGATCTTTTCGTTGTGATCATTACGCGAGATATATGTGGGCGGTAGTAATATGTTGCCCATCTCTTCCCGGAATGTGCTCTCTCGTAATTTCGATAATAAACCTCTCCGTATTGCGTAACGCCTTTCTTGAAGTGTCCGCCACTGGAGCTTGTTCAGCATCTCCGTAACGCTCTCGCGCTGACTAAATGTCCCCATGACGAATCGCGCTGCTTTTCGCTGGATAATGTCTATCTCTTCTATTAATCCAACCTGGTAAGGGTCCCATACTGATGAGCAATACTCAAGAATCGGACGAACAAGCGTTTTGTAAGCTACTTCTTTCGTCGATGAGTCACATTTTCTTAGAATTCTTCCTATGAATCTCAACCTGGCGCCTGCTTTTCCCACTATTTGTTTTATGTGATCATTCCACTTCAGATCGCTCCGGATAGTAACTCCTAAGTATTTTACGGTCGTTACCGCTTCCAATGATTTACCACCCATGGCATAATCGTACTGGAATGGATTTCTGCCCCTATGTATGCGCATTATATTACATTTATCTACGTTTAGGGAAAGCTGCCAGCTGTCGCACCATGCATTAATCCTCTGCAGGTCCTCCTGGAGTACGTACGAGTCTTCTGATGTTGCTACTTTCTTGTAGACAACCGTGTCATCTGCAAATAGCCTCACGGAGCTACCGATGTTGTCAACTAAGTCATTTATGTATATTGTAAACAATAAAGGTCCTATCACGCTTCCCTGCGGTACTCCCGAAATTACCTCTACATCTGCAGATTTTGAACCGTTAAGAATGACATGTTGTGTTCTTTCTTCTAGGAAATCCTGAATCCAATCACAAACCTGGTCCGATATTCCGTAAGCTCGTATTTTTTTCACTAAACGTAAGTGCGGAACCGTATCAAATGCCTTCCTGAAGTCCAGGAATACGGCATCAATCTGCTCGCCAGTGTCTACGGCACTGTGAATTTCTTGGGCAAATAGGGCGAGCTGAGTTTCACATGATCTCAGTTTGCGGAATCCATGTTGGTTATGATGAAGGAGATTTGTATTATCTAAGAACGTCATAATACGAGAACACAAAACATGTTCCATTATTCTACAACAGATTGACGTAAGCGAAATAGGCCTATAATTATTCGCATCTGATTTATGACCCTTCTTGAAAATGGGAACGACCTGCGCTTTCTTCCAGTCGCTAGGTACTTTACGTTCTTCCAGCGATCTACGATAAATTGCTGATAGAAAGGGGGCAAGTTCTTTAGCATAATCACTGTAGAATCTTAAGGGTATCTCGTCTGGTCCGGATGCTTTTCCGCTACTAAGTGATAGCAGTTGTTTTTCAATTCCGATATCGTTTATTTCAATATTTTCCATTTTGGCGTCCGTGCGACGGCTGAAGTCAGGGACCGTGTTACGATTTTCCGCAGTGAAACAGTTTCGGAACACTGAATTCAGTATTTCTGCCTTTCTTCGGTCGTCCTCTGTTTCGGTGCCATCGTGGTCAACGAGTGACTGAATAGGGGATTTAGATCCGCTTACCGATTTTACATATGACCAAAACTTTTTAGGGTTCTTGTTTAGATTGTTTGCCAATGTTTTATGTTCGAATTCGTTGAATGCTTCTCTCATTGCTCTCTTTACGCTCTTTTTCGCTTCGTTCAGCTTTTCCTTATCAGCTATGATTCGACTACTCTTAAACCTATGATGAAGCTTTCTTTGTTTCCGTAGTACCTTTCGTACATGATTGTTATACCACGGTGGATCTTTCCCCTCGCTTTGGACCTTAGTCGGTACGAACTTATCTAAGGCGTACTGGACGATGTTTCTGAATTTTTTCCATTTTTGTTCCACATCCTCTTCCTCAGAAATGAACGTTTGATGGTGGTCACTCAGATATTCTGCGATTTGTGCCCTATCACTCTTGTTAAGCAAATATATTTTCCTTCCTTTCTTGGCATTTCTTATTACACTTGTAGTCATTGATGCAACCACTGACTTATGATCACTGATACCCTCTTCTACATTCACGGAGTCGAAAAGTTCCGGTCTATTTGTTGCTATGAGGTCTAAAACGTTAGCTTCACGAGTTGGTTCTCTATCTGCTCGAAGTAATTCTCGGACAAGGCAGTCAGGATAATGTCACAAGAGTCTCTGTCCCTGGCTCCAGTTCTGATTGTGTGACTATCCCATTCTATACCTGGTAGATTGAAGTCTCCCCCTATTACAATAGTATGATCACGAAACTTCTTCACGACGTTCTGCAGGTTCTCTCTGAGGCGCTCAACTACTACGGTTGCTGATGCAGGTGGTCTATAGAAGCATCCGACTATCATATCTGACCCACCTTTGATACTTAACTTAACCCAGATTATTTCACATTCGCATTCGCTAATAACTTCACTGGATATTATTGAATTCTTTACTGCTATAAATACTCCTCCACCATTGGCGTTTATCCTATCCTTGCAACCGAGCGAGGTGGCGCAGTGGTTAGCACACTGGACTCGCATTCGGGAGGACGACGGTTCAATCCCGTCTCCGGCCATCCTGATTTAGGTTTTCCGTGATTTCCCTAAATCGCTTCAGGCAAATGCCGGGATGGTTCCTTAGAAAGGGCACGGCCGATTTCCTTCCCCATCCTTCCCTCACCCGAGCTTGTGCTCCGTCTCTAATGACCTCGTTGTCGACGGGACGTTAAACACTAATCTCCTCCTCCTCCTATCCTTGCGGTATATATTCCATTCTGTGTCTAGGATTTCGTTACTGTTCACTTCCGGTTTTAACCAACTTTCCGTTCCTAATACTATATGCGCACTATTTCCTTCAATAAGAGATACTAATTCAGGAACCTTGCCCTGGATACTCCTGCAGTTTACCAATATTACGTTAACTTTTCCTGTTTTTGGTCTCTGAGGACGGACGTTCTTTATCAACGATGATAATGTCCTCTCTGGTAAGCCGTCAGGTATTTTATCGTTTCGCCCAAGGGGGGGTCCCTCTAACCTAAAAAACCCCCGTGTGCACGCCACACGTACTCTGCTACCCTAGTAGCTGCTTCCGGTGTGTAGTGCACGCCTGACCTGTCTAGGGGGGCCCTACAGTTCTCCACCCAATAACGGAGGTCGATGAATTTGCAACCATTATAGTCGCAGAGTCGTCTGAGCCTCTGGTTTAGACCCTCCACACGGCTCCAAACCAGAGGACCGCGATCGACTCTGGGCACTATGCTGCAGATATTAAGCTCAGCTTGCACTCCGCGTGCGATGCTGGTTGTCTTCACCAAATCAGCCAGCCGCCGGAAGGAACCAAGGATGGCCTCAGAACCCAAGCGGCAGGCGTCATTCGTTCCGACATGTGCTACTATCTGCAGCCGGTCACACCCAGTGCGTTCAATAGCTGCCGGAAGGGCCTCCTCCACATTACGGACGAGACCCCCCGGCAAGCACACCGAGTGCACACTGGCATTCTTCCCCGACCTACCCGCTATTTTCCTAAGGGGCTCCATAACCCGCCTAACGTTGGAGCTCCCTATAACTAATAGGCCCGCCCTCTGTGACTGTCGGGACCTTGCCGGAGAATCGGCCACTGGCCCAACAGGCGAGGCATCCTGTGGTGGCTCGGAAACGATGTCATCACCACTAGGAAGCACCCCGTACCTGTTGGAAAGGGGTAAGGCAGCTGCCACGCGGCTAGATCCCACCTTCGCCTTTCGGCCAGGCACGCGCGAGCCCACCACTGTCCGCCATTCACCCTGGAGTGATGGCTGACCGGTAAGATGCTCACTGCCGGAAGACGCAGCGACATCAGGGGTTCCATGTGATTCCAAGGCCACCGAAGTAGGCATAGGTCTCACCACAGTTGCCCCAACGCCACTACGAGCCGACGCCTGCGCCTCGAGCTCGATGAGCCTAACAGACAAAGCCTCCACCTGCCCCCGAAGAGTGGCCAATTCTCCTTGCGTCCGCTCACAACAACCACAGTCCCTACACATGACTATGTTTACCCTACTCTATACGGTGACAAATTCCCAAGATAATCTTCTGATGAGCTACTCTGATAATCAAGAAACACTCACTGAAATACGAGACGCGAAAACTACGCTAGGTTTTCCCAGAAAAACTATTTAAAAGCTAAGCGCAGCAAATAAGTACAAAAACGCTTTATACACACAGTACTCGCTGCTGCTGGTGCTCTCGCTCTGGCTGTCACAAGACAACTGCATACTGTTCTATGTAACACAAAATTGCTGTCTAAAATGTTCTAGAAATTCCTTTGTCAAAATAATTATTAGAACGACATCTGTTGTTACAAACAGTGGCGATTTATGCAAAATTATACCTATTTTTGTTACAAAAATGCGATTTGCAAAAGAAATTTTATATATTCCTGTAATAAAATTTAGAGATATAAAAATCCACCACATACTAAGATTTGTTTACATATTGCAGTATTAAATTATTATGTAAGCAGAAAACTGAAGACTATTGTCTGATAAACAATCAATTACGTTTTTCTACAGCTCATATGCCATTTGCAATTTTGGTGAGTACATGTCATATCCAGCATCCTGGATGCTGGAATGTGCAAGGTATTTCCACTAAAATAAATTTACTCCCTGCAGAACTTGACATGTTCAACATGGATGTTGTCGTACTCTCTGAAACAAAGAAGAAAGGCCAAGGAGAAGAAGAACTGGATAATTATGTACATATCTGGAGTGGGGTATCAAAAGCAGTAAGAGCCAAAGCAGGAGTCTCCATTATGATAAAGAAATCATGGAAAGAAAGAATCACAAATTGGACATTCATCAATCAACGTATAATAACTGTTGAAATGACATTATTTGCTAGGGAAGTTGTGATTATTGGCGTATATGCACCCACGAACGACACAAAAGATAAGGAGAAAGATACATTTTGGGACACCCTCAGGGAGACTATTGAAAAAATCCCAAGAAGAAAGGAACTGATTATCATGGGAGATCTGAATGGAAGGGTAGGAATTAGAGAATCTTGTAGAATAGTAGGAAAACATGGAGAGGACGAATATAATGACAATGGAGAACGATTGATTGTAATTTGTGAACAATTTGAATTAAAAATTATCAACACATTTTTCAAACATAAGGACATTCGTAAATATACTTGGCAACAGAACACCAAAGAACTTCGTTCTATGATAGATTATATTATCATTAGGCAAACAAGTAGTTTCAAGGCAGTAGACGTCAGATCTTATAGAGGAGCTCAGTGTGGATCAGACCACTATCTAGTTAAAATGAAGTCTTTCTGGCCATGGAAGAATGCAAGGAGTGATACAAGTAACATAAATAAAACGAACCAGACTGAGAAAGATGAAAATTTACCTTTTAATATTGACAGCCTACAAGACGAAAGTATCAGAACACTCTTTGCGGCCAGGATGGAAAGGAAACTGGTTGAATCATTTGAAGGAAGTACAGAGGAAATATATGACTATATAAAAGCTAATGTGAAAATCATAGCAACAGAGGTGTTGGGTAGAAAAGATAGCAACCACAACCGTGCAGCAGAGTGGTGGTCAGAGGAAATAGAGGTCCTCGTTAGAGAAAAACGAAATGCGTTCCTTCAGTGGTTGAATGATAAATCAGAAGAAACAAGGTCAATATACAAGGAAAAGAAGAATGAAGTGATGAAAAAAATAAGGATGGCAAAACATGAAGCATGGGAAAGAACATGTGCCAAGGTGAATAGCAAATTAGGATTTGGGAGAGCAAAAGAAGCATGGTCAGTATTGAAAGGGCTTCGACAGGATACAAAAATCAAAACTAATCTCCAACTGATAACACAAAAGGAATGGGAGGAGTATTTCCAAAAATTATTAAATGAGGACAGAGAAGAATATCTAGAAGAAGGAACAGGGGAAGATAAAGGACATGAAGATGATGAGACCCATATTTTAGAAAGTGAAGTATTTCAGGCGTTGAGAACAGGAAAGAATGGTAAATCACTGGGACCAGGCAATATCAGTCTGGAGTGTCTGAAACATGGTGGTGACAAAATTGTGAAACTGATAACACAGCTCTTCAACAAAATGATACATGGAGATTCAATACCCAATGAGATGAAGCTAGGTTACATTAATACAATATTTTAGAAAGGGGATCGCAAAATATGTTCAAACTATCGAGGAATTTGTGTTACAAACACATTAATGAGAATTTTTGCGAAAGTAATTAAAAACAAACTGGAAAAAAATTTTAGAACCCAAGAAGAACAATGTGGATTCACAGCTGGGAGATCATGTGTAGACCATATTTTCACATTGCGACAGATTTTGGAGAAACATAGGGAAAAATCAAAAAGTATAGGATTAATTTTCATAGATCCAGAAAAAGCGTATGATACTGTTCCAAGAAAATTACTTTGGAGAGCACTACATATGGCAAACATAAACCCTTCCTTGATTAAAATAATACAACAGATGTATAAAGATAACATTTGCCAAGTGAAAGTTGGTAATAAACTTTCACAGAAATTTAGAACAAGCAAAGGCCTTTTACAGGGCTGTCCCATGTCACCATCATTATTTAAAATCTATATAGATATTAGCCTTAGAACATGGTCTCGTAAATGTAATAGTATGAGATTAGAAATAAGAGATGGAGTTTACCTACATCATTTATTATTTGCTGATGATCAAGTAGTCGTAGCACAAGATGGGGAGGATGCTAACTGTATGTGCAATCAACTAGCAGTAACATACAAAACTTGGGGTTTGAAGATTAATTACCAAAAAACAGAATACTTGACTAATGATTCAGATGAGCTATACATTGAAGGAAAGAAAATCAAAAAGATATACACTTTCTGTTATTTGGGATCCATTTTAGAAATCGAGGGAAAATCAGAGTCAGAAATCAATAAAAGAATTAGTAGCGGACGGAGGGTCATTGGGGTGCTTAACTCAGTCTTATGGAGCAGGAATGTAATGAGCAGAACTAAAAAATTAATACACAAATCCATATTAGAGAGTGTGGTTCTGTATGGAACGGAGACCTGGACAATTAACATGAAGCACATTAAAAAATTACAAGCTCTAGAGATGGACTTTTGGAGAAGATCGGCAAGAATCTCCAGGAATGAAATGATAAGGAACACCGAAGTAATAAGGAGAATGGAAATAAAAGAAAGAATATATGACGTAATGGATAGGAAGAAATTACAGTGGTACGGGCATGTAAGACGAATGGTGGAAGCCAGAATACCAAAATTGATACTGGAGTGGGAACCGGAGGGGAGAAGACGAAGAGAACGACCTGTGACCACCTGGCTCCAAAATGTACAGCACACAATGAGGAGAATGGGCGCAGAGGAAGAGGACACGCAAGATCGAAACACCTGGAGAAATATTTTGAGAGTATAGTTTAAGAACGTTTATTGTTTGTATAGTAATTTCCAAGTAAATTATTATGTTGGAGATAAGCCTCTGTAATGAGGAAAAGCTCAAAATAATAATAGTAATAAACATGTCATATACGGGAAAATCTGTATATATGAAATGAAATCCAATAAAAATCTTTAAGGTTAACAATACTTTTTAAATGTAGACTTCCGTAAAGTGAAATCTGTAGGATAACCAGTTTTCATAATTTTATGTCTTCATGGTTTAACTCCCATTAAAGAGGCAAATTTGGATAGAATACTATTTCGTAAATACTTCAAAGTATCGTTTATCTATATAAGTGTCGTAAATCTCATACTTTACGATCTAAATCGGAATAAATGTTAAACAAACGGATGTGGAATCGTATCCTTCGGTTTTGCCCAGGCTGGTGTCGTAACGACCTGTTGATCCAGGAAGCCCTTCATTTTAATTTTTTATACTCTCAAGAAGACAATCTCGCGTTTTGCACGAAATTAGTGGACTCCTGAGGAAATTTGTCTTCCTGAATGTTTTCTACTTGATTTTCGTGTATTTGGGCACAGCTCAAGGCAAGTTTGAAATTTTTACTAATTCACAACGGTAACAAATTGAGTTCAATGTCAGCTGCTCCCTCAAGGGAAATGAAAGAAGAACATAAAACCACAGTTTTGATCTTTGAGAAGATGAAGTCTCATAAACATCAATGGATGGTTTGTCTAGACTTATGAATGGTAAACTTTCTCCTTGGTTTGCAAAGTGATTCTTGTGACTCTGGAATAGCAGAGACAAAACACACCACAGTGTTGGAAAAGAACGGCCAAAGAGAGAAAACATGTACGGAGGGAGGAAGAATGTCATTAACGACCCCTTAGTTGGACGAGAGAAAATCATTTGTCGTCCACTGCATATCAAGTAGGGCCTTTTGAAGCAGTTTGTAAAGGCTTTGGTAAGAATGGGTCACGCTTTGCATATATATAGGGAAAAATGTCTGAGCTGAGAACGGAAAAATTCAAGCAGGAATATTTGACGGTTCACAAATAAGGCAACTCTGCATATGAAAACTCTAGACGAATGCTACCAAGAAAGATCAGATATGTACATGATGGCAGTTTACTACTTGAATTTAAAAATGGACCGCTCCATAATACATTCAAGAACGTCATGGAAAAGAAGCTTCCTAATTGATCAGGGACTGGATGTTATCATCAATGACTTTTTTATTTAGGATATAATAATATTTATATAATACAATAACAAAATTATTGTTTCATTTTTTATCCATGGACTTATATTTAAACAGTATAACATATATTTCACTAAAATCTTGTATTTTAGAATTTTGAACTTCTTGGCAAATATTAATGAATTGTTTGCATTCAGGGCATCAAATTCTTAGAAAATCAGCTCAAAGTACTCCGGTGTTATGAAGATAAATAGCACTTTACACGAATCTTAATGCTATCGTTTTCAGTCAACACTAGTTAATTCAATTATTGTAAGGAACATCAAAGTTGGAACATTTTAAACATTTCAAAGGATTTTTTACCAGCTCATTGTTACACTGATAATAATGTTTTTACTCATGAGTATTATCTTTTGCTCTGTGCTCTGTGGTAATGAATGTTAGAATTTAACGAACCTTGAATCAGAATTATTACAAAGGGGCACTATCTTACTTGAAAGGACAGTTTAGAAAATTGGTCATAACCTTGTTCAAGGAGCTGTAATACCATTTGCATAAAATGAGTTAGAGAAACATGAGGAATTGTTAATCTTGCTGAACGAGAGTCCAGTGTTTCCATGGCTGCACCACATCCTACATAAAACACAATGTTGAATGCTGATGTGCTGCACTAATTTTTTATTATCTGTTGTTGGATTCTGCTGAAAGAACAAGTTTTGAAGTACTCGAACATGTTGGGTTGGCTACACCAAAAATAGCTACCTCACGTGAACCGGCCAATGCAAAGGCTGTCTTGATAAAATAAAACCTTATAAACTGCACAGAGGGCGTCCATCGCATTCACCAAATTTCATTAATAAAACCCAGCGGGGTGATGAAGTGGGATGACCCCGAAGTCACAGTTAGGAGACCAGTGGTTTGTATCTCAGTCAGTACATCCACATTTAGGTTTCCTGCAGTCTTCTAAGCATAAGCTTAGACTGGAGAATGATGAGAAAGAAACCTACATGTAAATGCACTGACAGAGATTCGAACCACTGTCCTCCTGACTGTGAGTCCAGGATCTTCCCACTTCGCCACCTCGCTGGGTTTGAGCTTTTGCCTAAGGAAAGGAGTATTCTCCTACACAGAAATGTGGAAGTGATTGCGCATGCGCGCGTGTCTGTGTGTGCGCGTGTGCGTGTGTATGTGTGTGTGTGTGTGTGTGTGTGTGTGACTGTGAGCTCGTGGTCATGTGATCAGTGGAAGGCGGGCTGGGGCGACGGTAGCGGATACGCGAAGGCGTACCTCCAGGAACGTTACGACGCTTTCTCGTGTGTCGGATAGCCAGATGACGGATTTACTACCGTTCCCGTTCGCTTGAACAATCTTATAGTACACAGCCATCTCTGGAGAAGCAGAGAAAGAAGGAGGAACTTCGTAACTTGGTCATTTCCAACAGTAGTCTATATCTATATCTACAGGGCGTCGACACAAATATGGAAAAACGTAAAGTACAACATCTTACCACGCCTAACGCGGTGAAGAAAAATCGTTGCAATTCTAAACAGCTTCTAGTCATCACAGAATGGCGAAGTACAGGTTCTGTGCGGTTTTCAGGGGAATCTTGTACCATTGTTCCTGCAAAATATTGGGAACTTCAGGTAGTGAAGATCGAAGTGAGTAGCGATCACGTACACGCCATTCTCAATTTGACGATGAAGGCTGAATAATGGTGAGATCTGTCATTGTGGTGGCCAGGGAAGATGCGACAACTCAATCTCTTGGTCACAAACCAGTCCTGGACGACGTGAGCTATGCGAACACGAACCATGTCTTCTTGGAACACAGCATCTACATCTACATCATTACTCTGCTGTTCACAAGAAAGTGCCTGGCAAAGGGTTCAATAAACCACCTTCAAGCTGTCTCTCTACCATTCCACCCTCGAACGGTGCGCGGGAAAACCGAGCCCTTACACTCTTCTGTGCGAGCCCTGATTTCTCTTATTTTATCGTGATGATCATTTCTTCCTATGTAGGTGGGTGCCAAGAGAATATTTTGGCAATCGGAGTAGAAAACTGCTATTGAAGTTTCATGAGAAGATCCCGTTGCAACGAAAAACGCCTTTGTTTTAATGATTGCAACTCCAATTCACGTATCATGTCTGTGGCACTATCTCCCCAACTTCGCGGTAATACAAAACGTGCTACGCTTCTTGGTACTTTTTCGATCTCATCGGCCAGTCCCATCTGATGCGAATCCCACACCACACAGAAATACTCCAGAATAGGGCGGACAAGCGTGGTGTAAGCAGTCTCTTTAGTAGACCTGTCACACCTTGTTCTGCCATTGAGTATCAGTCTTTAGTTGGCTGTATCCACAACATTATCTATGTGATCATTCCAATTTAGGATTCTGTAACTGCAATCCTTAATCATTTAGTTAAATTTACACCCTTCAGATTTGTGTGACTTGCTGCGGAACGAAATTCAGTGGATTTCTTGTAGCAATCATGTGAATAACTTCACACTTTACTTTACTCAGGGTCAATTGCCACTTTTCGCATCATACATCTACCTTACCTAAATCATTTTGTAGTTCGTTTTGGTCATCTGATGACTTTACAAGACGGTAAATGACAGCATCATCTGCAAAACAATCTAAGGCGGCTACTGAGATTGTCTTCTATGTCGTTAATATAGATCACGAAAAATAGAGGGCCTATAACACTTCCTTGGGGAACGCCGGATATTATTTCTGTTTTACTTGATGTCTTTCCGTCTATTACGACGAACTGTGACCTTTCTGACAGGAAATCACGAATCCAATTGCACAACTGATGTGATATTCCATAGCCACGCAGTTAGGTCAGAAGACGATTGTGAGGAATGGTGTCGAAAGCCTTCTGGAAATCTAAAAACATGGAATCAATTTTACATCCCCTTTCGATAGCTCTCATTACATCAGGAGTATAAAGAGCTAGTGTGTTTCAAAAGAACGATATTTTCTGAATCCCTGCTGACTACGTGTCAAAAATGGTTCAAATGACTCTGAGCACTGTGGGACTTTAACAACTGAGGTCATCAGTCCCCTAGAACTTAGAACTTCTTAAACCTAACTAACCTAAGGACATCACACACATCCATGCCCGAGGCAGGGTTCGAACCTGCTACCGTAGCGGTCGCACGGCTCCAGACAGAAGCGCATAGAACCGCTCAGACACGGCGGCCGGCCCCAATTGATAGTTTAGTCAAGTTCTCAAGTATAACCTCTACTCATACTTTTTCGCAGGAACTATCTATTTCAGTTTCACTACAAAGCAAGCTACTTCTGACAGCAATAAATACTCCACCACCAATTGTATGTAACCTATTCTTTGTGAAAACTGTTAGATCGTTAGAAAAAATTTCTGCTGAACTTGTTTCCGGCTTTAGCCTGCTTTCTGTACCTATGAGTATTTGAGCTTCAGTGGTTTGTGTTAGGGCTTGGAGCTCTGAATCTTTCCCAACACAGCTACGACAATTTACAACCACAATACCGATCGTTTCTACAACTAACTTACTGTGTTTTACCTGCCCCATTTTAGACGGACGCACTTTCTGAGGTTCCCTGAGTCCCACTAATCTAAAAAAAACCGCCCTGTCCTTTCCACACAGACCCCGCTACCCGTGTGGGAGCTTCCTGTGTTTAGTGGACTCCTGACCAATTAAGCGGAACTTGGAAACCGACCTCCGCGGGCGCAAGTCAAGGAATCTGCAGCCTACACGGTCACAGAACCGCCCGAGCCTCTGATTCACACTCTCCACTCGGCTCTGCACCAAAGGACCAGATTGCGTTCTATTGACGATGCTGCAGATCACTATTGGAGAACAAATATTGTACCATGAAATGGATTTGATCACACAAAATTGACACACAATCCTTGGCAGTAATATGACCTTGCAGAGTAACCATGGAGTCCAAGGAATACTAGGGTATGGCTGACCTAATCATCACCGAACCCTCGCCATATTTCGCTCTTGACAGTAAGCTGTCTGTATCGTAGGCTTGGGACATGCATATGTCAGACATTAACTCGGGCAGTAGTTGGAAACAGTGTAAAACAAGGCTCAGCCAACCAAATGACTTTCTTCCATTGCTCCATATTTAATTTTTTATGGCTTCAGTACCACATTTTCCTGTTACACCCATTGCAGTCACTAATGCTTGGTTTGAAATTCCACATCGGCCTGCAGTTCTCTGCTTATAAAGACCCCTTCCTGGCTTTTGGTGCTGACAGGGTACTCGAGTGCGATATTGAGTTCTGCAGTGACTATTATAGCTGTGGTCCTCTTATTTTTCGTCACAGTTCTCTTCAGTGATCATTTGCGATGGTTACTCAACACACACTTTTGTTCGCATTGTGACTAAGAAATCGTGTTTCCGCTCTCTTTGTATTCGGTATAAACCTTTGATACGGTGCCTCATGAAACATTAACCACTTCAGCTACTTGGTAACAGAAGCAAATACCACAAAATCACGAACAATCTGTCCATTTATGAATTCACGGACACTCTTCTGACCACGACCGACACTTGCGACGTATTGAGGGCATTGCACAGGTGCCGTTCGTGATCAAATACAACAGCGCACCCAGCAGGTTCGGGTAGTATCTGCATTTATGTTCAAGAATCCTTTGTATTTCTCGCAGTGCTTCCATGTTTTTGTCCAACACCCGTATATCTACATCCATTGTCGAGCCCCTGTATATCTACATCCATACTCTGCAAACCACTATGAAATGTATGGTAGAGTGTACTTCCACCCAGCCTGTGTGGCCGAGCGGTTCTAGGCGCATGGATGTGTGTGATGTCCTTAGGTTAGTTAGGTTTAAGTAGTTCTATGTTCTAGGGGACTGATGACCTCAGAAGTTAAGACCCATAGTGCTCAGAGCCATTTGAACCATTTGGTAGTTCCAACTGAACTAATTAGGGTTTCTTCTCCTTCCATTCACGTACAGGTTTCGAGAAAAATGACTGTTTATATGCCTTTATACTCTCTGTAGTTAACTTAATCTTGTCCTCTCGATCCCTGCAGGGGCGTTGTGGTATATTCCATAATTTGTCTACTAAAACTGGTTCCTGACACTTTGTATGTAGGTGTCTGCCAGTCCAGTTTCTCCAGAATTTCCGTGACCTGTCCTACATGGTTACCCTGCAATTCACACTTAAGTGCCTGGCAGAGGTTTCATCGAACCATTTTCATACTACTTCTCTACCATTCCACTCTCGAATGGCGCGGAGATAAAGGAACACCTAAATCTTTCCGATCGAGCTCTAATTTCTCTTATTTTATTATAATGAGCATTTCTCCCTACAAAGGGGGGTGTCAAAAAAAGATTTTCGCGTTCGGAAGAGAAAGTTGGTGATTGAAATTTCGTAAATAGATTTCGCCGCAAAGAAAACCGCCTTTGTTTCAGTGACTGCCACTCCAACTCGCGTATCATAACAATGACACTCTCACCCCTATTGCGCGATAACACGAGACGAGCTGCCCTTCTTTGCACTTTTTCGATGTCCTCCGTCAATCCCACCTGGCAAGGATCTCACACCACGCAGCAATATTCCAGCAGAGGACGGACAAGTGTAATGTAGGCTGTCTCTTTAGTGGGTTTGTCACATCTTCTAAGTGTTCTGCCAACAAAGCACAGACTTTGTTTCGCCTTCCCCACCATATTATCTATGTGGTCTTTCCGATTTAAGTTGCTTGTAGTATTTAGTGGAATTGACAGCCCTTAGATTTGTGCGATTTATCGTATACCCAAAATTTATTGGATTTCTTTTAGAACCCATGTGGATGACCTCGCACTTTTCTGTGTTCAGTGCCAACTGCTACTTTTGGCGCCATACAGAAATTCTCTCTTGATCATTTTGTAATTATAACTGACCGTCTGATGATTTTACTAGACGGCAAATTACAGCGCCATCTGCAAACAATCTAAGGGGGCTGCAAAGATTATCACCTAGATCATTTATGTAAATCAGGAACAGCAGAGGGCCTATGGCACTGCCTTGGGGAACACCAGGTATCACTTCTGTTGTACTCGATGATTTACCATCTATCACTACGAACTGTGGCACTAGAGCAATATTCTAGGAAGGGTCGTATGAGTGTTGTGTAAGCAGTGTCATTTGAAGACCGAGTACATCCTAGTATTCTACCAATGAAACGAAATCTGCGATCTGCTTTGCCTACAGCGCAGCAAATGATATGGAATTATTCAGTTTACAGGGTACGTATATATGACGACTGCTTACATTAATGAACACATTTATTTTGTCATACTCATTCAACTACATTTAAAAATAATTCCTTTCTCAGGCCACCAGCTTTTAAAGCGAAGTTCGCCCATGTAGTACAACTGGGTTGTCCAGGAAAAATGATTCTAATTTATATTTAAATCTTGCTGCGCTACCTGTCAGACATAATATGTTATAGTACAAATGATGAAAATTTTTTTGGAGGGCATTGAACTCCTTTGTTAGCCACTGACTGCTTTAATAATGGGTAATAAAGTACATTTTTTCCTATAGTTTTGTAGGTGTGTAAATCACTATCCTTCTCAAATTGTGATGGATTATTTATGACGAATTTTACTAGCGGATATATGTATTGTGACACTACAGTTAAAATGCACAGTTCCTTGAAGAGGTACCAACATGACGACCGCGGGTGAACTCCACATATTATTCTTACTGCTCGCTTTTGGGTAATCAGTACCTTATTTCAAACTGGTAACTTTCCAACAAAATTATTTCATGAGTCATTATTCAGAGTAAATACGCAAAATATGTTAGTATGTTGTTTCCAAGACTAGCAATTATACGAAGTACAAAAGTAGCTGAACTTCACTGTTTGAGAAACTCAGCAATACGCTTCTTCTAGTTCAAGTTTTCTTAAGTATGTAGACCCAAAAATTTGGAGTATTCTACCCTGTTTACTGACTCCTGTTCTTGTGCCGCTTCAATTGTTGATATTACTCCATTCATTGTACAGAACTGAATATGGTGCATTTTCCCAAAAATTTAGGGAAAGTCCAATTTCAGAGAACCAGTTAATATCCCTTTGAAAAACATCATTAACAATGTCTTCTGTTGCTTTCCCTTTAATGGCATTTGCAAAAAGTACCAGTTCTGCGATCAACTTGGATTCCACAAGGAACTGTTGTGCGCAGCGACCGTAGACTATAAGGAAGGAGAGAAGCACAGCTTTCAGTCTCATTTCCATTAGTTTTATTACTTTTGCATAGGTGAAGACGGCTATTTAGAGCCGAAATCTAGATAGGCAAAAGTAGTAAAACTAATGGGGCGCGAATGATTGTCGTGTGTCTCTCCTTTCTTAAATTCTACGATCATCCCGTTTCATACCTTCAAAACCTGTTACATCCAAGTATTTGTATGTGTTGACTGATTGAAGTTAAGACTCGTTGATATTGTAGACATAAAATGCTACGTTGTTTCCTTTTTGCGGAGTGCGTAGTTTTGGATTCTCAGCACTTGAAGAGAGTGTCCAGGTGTTGCATCACTCTGAAATTCTATTAAGATTAGACTGAATATCTGTGAACCGTATTTCAGGCAGATCTTAATTGTAAATAACTACACCATCTACGAAAAGTCTGAGGTTACCGTTAATATTTTCTGCACTGTTATTAATATTCAACATGAACAGCAAGGGCCACATCACACTTTCCTGGGGCACAGGGTGTCCCAGGAGGTATGGTCAATACTCAGGGATGTTACAGGAACGATCGTTTGAAGCAAAAAACTTCATACAGACATATGCCCTATTCCGAATGATTTTCGAGGCAGAACACATTTAATGTACATCGTTATTTATTTTCTGTATCCTTCAATAAATTGCCAAATGGTTCAAATGGCTCCGAGCACTATGAGACTTAACGTCTGAGTTCATCAGTCCCCTAGAACTGAGAACGAATTAAACCTAACTAACCTAAGGACATCACACACATCCATGCCCGAGGCAGGATTCGAACCTGCGACCGTAGCGGTCGCGCGGTTCCAGACTGTAGTGCCTAGAACCGCTTGGCCACTCCGGCCGGCAATAAATTGCCAGCTTCACACATGTACGCATGTACAACAGTTAGTTAATATAACAATATTCGTTTAGCAAAGTATCAGTTTAAAAATATGTATTTTTAGCACATTTATCTCCAAGTATTGTACACGTCACATCACAGATGATGTACGGTGCATCATCCATGTTCGAGTATCCCAACGCAAACTTCAATGCATTTATGCACTCTTGGGAGAACACGTTGTGTTGCCTGTCTGAGTGCCTCAGCATGTTCGCTAATGAAGGCAGCAGTGTCCATGATGCGTCCACGCAGTTCATCTCGCGTATTCATCTTTTGCTTGTTCATCTCAGACTTCATCCAACCTCAAAATCAAAATAGCGTAAGGTCTGGCGATCTTAGTGGCCAGTTAACTGTACTACCACGACCAATCAAGCAACTAGGGTAAGTGCTGCTGAAAAGGCCTCTCATACGTCTGGTAAAATGTAGAGGATCTCCGTAATGCTGGAACTTCATTGTATTCCGTGTGGCCAAAGGAACGCTTTCAAGCTGTTCAACATACAAGGAATTCTCTCTTGTCATTCGCTGTTATAAAATGAGTTCAGATGGTTCAAATGGCTCTGAGCACTATGGGACGTAACATCTATGGTCATCAGTCCTAAAATGAGTGAACCTATCAACATGTTACCGATCGTACCGCACTAAACACTGATCGGAAAAAGAATTTGGAAATTGGTTTCCACTGTAGCGTATGGATTTTCCTGTGAACATCGATAATTATTACGTATGTTGTTGATTACATTCCATATAAACGTAGCTTCATCAGTGAATAGTTTTAATGGAAGCAAATGAAGATAGACATTCAACAAGTGACAAAATTTAATTACTGTGGCATTGTCGCTAATGTGAAGATTTTTGCACATAGTATTTGAAATGGGTAAAAGTAACCAGCATGCAATGTTAATCACACAAGTGTTCGTGGGACACTGATACGCGCAGAGTGTCGCCATATGCTTGTAGTACGAAGGGCGTTTGAAAATTCCGTGCAAAAATAAAAACTACTTACGTGTTTGGGGTAAACCTTTTTTATTCTTCGACAAAGTCTCCTTTTAGATTTATACACTTCGTCCAACGCTGTTATAATTTGTGGATCCCTTAACGAACGATTGGAATTGTCCAAGACTGCAAAATAGCTATTAGTTGCTGCAATCACCTCCTTGTTTGAATAAAATCTTTGTCCCGCCAGCCATTTCTTCAAATTGGGGAACAAATCCCAGTCCGAGGGAGCCAAGTCTAGAGAATAGAGGGGATGTGAAACGAGTTGGAATACTGTTTCCAATCATTTAGCGACCACATCTGCTGAGGTGTGTGCTGGTGCATTGTCGTGGTGGAAAAGGACTTTTTTGCGGTCCAATCGCCGGCGTTTTTCTTGCGGCTCGGTTTTCAAACGGTCCAGTAACGATGAATAATATGCACCTGTACTAGTTTTACCCTTTTCCAGATAGTCGATGAGGATTATCCCTTGTGAATCCCAAAAGACACTCGCCATAACCTTTCCGGCCGAAGGAATGGTCTTCGCCTTTTTTGGTGCAGATTCTCCCTTGGTAGCCCACTGTTTGGATTGCTGTTTGGTCTCAGGAGTACAGTAATGTATCCATGTTTCATCCACAGTGACGAATCGACGCTTAAAGTCCTGCGGACTCTTCCTCAACAGCTGCAAACCATCCTTGCAGCACTTCACACGATTCCGTTTGTGGTCAAGCGTGAGCAATCGCGGAACCCATCTTGCGGAAAGCTTTCTCATGTCCAAATGTTTACGCAAAATACTATGTACCCGTTCATTCGTGATGCCCACAGAACTAGCAATCTCACGCACCTTAACTCTTCTGTCATCCATCACCATATCATGGATATTATCAATGATTTCTGGAGTCGTAACCTCCACAGGGCGTCCAGAACGTTCAGCATCACTTGTGCCCATATGGTCACTCCGAAAATTTTGAAACCACTTATAAACTGTTCTAATTGAAGGTGCAGAGTCACCGTAATGTTTATCAAGCTTCTCTTTAGCCACACGAAATTCTTTTTCGTCCATGTTTTGACAGTCACTTGAGTTCCTTGATTCACACGAATGCGAACCACAAAGAAATAGACCAATATGGCTGAAACTTGGTGTGCGTTCTTTCCAAAGATGCTACTAATTAAACATGACCTCGATACGCGCCTGTGGTGCCACCTCTCGGACTCTGCAAGGACTTTTCAAACGCCCCTCGTAGGGCTAGGCCGTGCCATTGCAACAATGTGTTGCTGTTCCTGTACATGTTGTTGAAATACGTGTTCATATGAAAAATGGGAATTTCGAAGAATGCCTGTTTCATGCAATGTGCTGAAAATTTGGGTAAACACTCTATGACTAGGAATTCCACATGTCGCAAAGCGCCGACGGTATTCTTCGATAGCCGTAAACATACACTATATCTACACATTCTACATTAGTGTATTTGTGAGGCATTTTAGCCAGTGTATGTACGAAAAAAGTTGACCAGCACTTCTCTCTGATACACTCTCACTCCATCGCACTATTTCATTTACTACACACCATGGACAATTGCACGTTCAACAGGCTAGTTTAATGGCAGAAAGACATCCAGAGCAAACAGGTTGAAAGCAACGAGGCAGGTTGGCCTAGAATGAAACGTCAAAGATGCTGGCTCGGTAAGACACAGCGCGCGCCACCAGCCCAAAAACAACATTAAATGCGTATTATCTCGGAAACTGGTCTCAATGGGGCATATGTCCATACGAACTTTTCTGCTTTAATTGAGTGTTTCTGTCACACCCACGAATATAGAGCTACATTTTTGTGTACTTTGGTAAATTGGGCAAAAAACCGATATCGTCTCTTGCTCACCGACCTACATCTATATCTACATCTACATCTACATTTATACTCCGCAAGCCACCCAACGGTGCGTGGTGGAGGGCACTTTACGTGCCACTGTCATTACCTCCCTTTCCTGTTCCAGTAGCGTATGGTTCGCGGGAAGAACGACTGCCGGAAAGCCTCCGTGCGCGTTCGAATCTCTCTAATTTTACATTCGTGATCTCCTCGGGAGGCATATGATTCAAATGGCTCTGAGCACTATGGGACTTAACATCTGAGGTCATCAGTCCCCTAGAACTTAGAACTACTTAAACCTAACTAACCTAAGGACACCACACACACCCATGCCCGAGGCAGGATTCGAACCTGCGACCGTAGCAGCAGCGCGGTTCCGGACTGAAACGCCTAGAACCGCTCGGTCACAGCGGCTGGCTCGGGAGGTATAAGTAGGGGGAAGTAACATATTCGATACCTCATCCACAAACGCACCCTCTCGAAACCTGGACAGCAAGCTACACCGCGATGCAGAGCGCCTCTCTTGCAGAGTCTGCCACTTGAGTTTGCTAAACATCTCCGTAACGCTATTACGCTTACCAAATAACTCTGTGACGAAACGCGCCACTCTTCTTTGGACCTTTTCTGTCTCCTCTGTCAACCCGACCTGGTACGGATCCCACACTGATGAGCAGTACTCAAGTATAGGTCGAACGAGTGTTTTGTAAGCCACCTCCTTTGTTGATGGACTACATTTTCTAAGCACTCTCCCAACGAATCTCAACCTGGCACCCGCTTTACCAACAATTAATTTTATATGATCATTCCACTTCAAATCGTTCCGTACGCATACTCAGAGATATTTTACAGAAGTAACTGCTATCAGTGTTTGTTCCGCTCTCATATAATCATACAATAAAGGATCCTTCTTTCTATGTATTCGCAATACAGTACAAGTGGATGACACCTACCAATTTCCGTCCCATTGGGAAATCGGTACCGACGCATCTACAGGATCCAAGCACACTGCTCTGCTAACGATACCGCGGTAGAATTTGCGATGGAAAGTAGCAGTGGTCCCAATTTGCCCGCCCAACACAGAGAAAGCCAGAGACAGCTGAAGACTCACTCAATAGTTGTCACCCTCAGAGTGTGTTAATGTTCAAATGGTAATACAATTTAGAACAAAAAGAAGAAAAAAAAGAGAAAAGAAAACGATGCACCGCGAAGGAATTATCCCAATGGGACGGAAATCGGTAGATGTGATGCACATGTACAGATGTTATAATTTCAGAGAAATTGAAGATTTACTTAAGTGAAAGAGCTTCACAAACTGAGCAAGTCAATAACGCGTTGTCCACCTCAGGCCCTTATGCAAGCAGTTATTCGCTTGGCATTGATTGAGAGAGTTGTTGGATTTCCTTCTGAGGGATATTTTGCCAAATTGTGTCCGGTTGGCGCATTAGATCGTGAAATCCGAGCTGATTGGAGGGCCCTACCCCTAATGCTCGAAACGTTCTATATTTGGGAGAGATCAGGCGACGTTGCTGGCCAAGATAGGGTTTGGAAAGCGCGAAGAAAAGCAATAGAAACTCTCGTCGTGTACAGGCTGGAATTATCTTGCTGAAATGTAAGCCCAGGATGGTTTGCGATGAAGGGCACCACACGAGGCGTAGAGCATCGTCGATGTTCCGCAGTGCTGTAAGAGTGCCGTGGATGCTGTAAGGTGCCTCTTACGCGAGAAAGGCATTTTTACCAGTTTTAATAAATTATTGTCTCTTATTGATGTATTCACGATAGTTAGGAAGTGCTGTAGTCCGTAGCCGGCCTTGAGTCGGAGAGCATTTCACACGCTGGCTGGCTAGGTGACGAAGCGACCATATGTCGCCCGTAGTGGGGTGGGGCTCGGCGCTGGAGCGTAGCAACAAGCGTCAGCCTGGGAAATATACATGACGGGAAGTACCGCCATCTTGGCGCCAAAGTCACCGAGTTTGTTTATTTATATTTAATAATTAAAGTCATTTATGACAACATGAATACTAGGAGGAGCCTCTGGATGTTTAAAACTATTTATCATAATTTTGCCTCGTTAAAATTCACACCCGTTCATTAACAAATGCATATCTTAGTAAGTACGAACTTGATCGGAAATCCACGAACTGTGACGGGACTAGTAAGAGATGCGGACTGAGCGCCAAAGTCGGCAGTCGGCGTTAAGAGCTCTTTCTGTCTTGTTCGATGGTAGCCATGCTCTCGGTTACGAGTAGTTTGTGACATGAGTGTTTCATTATCGATCTGGTAGGAATAAAAGTGATATTACGGCATTCTGAATGTTATTTTCGAGTAAATAGATACCCCAAAGTTGATCGATAGCAATTTCAGATAATTAGCTTCCACCGACAGAGACATCCAATGCGCCAATGAAGAATCTGCATGGGACGAGATTTACGAGAGCTGCACCGCGCACAGGTAGGAGGAAATCCGACGACACGACCCACCTTGGTGCATCAAGGAAGGTCCGACTTACACTCGCAAATTCCAGGTGAAAATGCTGATCAATCATACTGTACGACACATATACCACCCTCTGCGGACTCGCGGCTACGCTGAGTAATAACAGTATCAGGGGATCTTGCAATGCGAGGGGATCTTGCAATGCCGACAAAAGGGATTCCCCTGTCGGGCCGTATGGCGGGCAACGGTCATGTTTGTGTCCCACTGATGTCCACGTGGTCTCAAGACACGTCTTCGACCTGGCATCTCATTGACTGGCGCAGAATTGTCTTCAGTGATGAGTCTCACTTCGAACTGAGCTATGACGACCAGAGAAGACGTGTCTGGAAACGCCCCGGACAGTGGTGGGACACCAGCCTGACTGTCGCCCACCATATAGCCCGGCAAACAGGAGTAATGGCCCGAGGTGCCACTTCATTTCATAGCAGAACCCCTTTGATTGATATCCGCGACACTCTTACAGCACAGTACTGTAACCTACTTCCTTTGTTTTCGGGTTGCATTTCCTTAGGATTCTTCCAATGAATCTCAGTCCGGCATCTGCTTTACCGACGATCAACTTTATATGATCATTCCATTTTAAATCACTCCTAATGCCTACTCTCAGATAATTTATGGAACTAACTGCTTCCAGTTGCTGACCTGCTATATTGTAGCTAAATGATAAAAGATCTTTCTTTCTACGTATTCGCAGCACATCACACTTGTCTACATTGAGATTCAATTGCCATTTCCTGCACCATGCGTCAATTCGTTGCAGATCCTCCTGCATTTCAGTATAATTTTCCATCGTTATAACCTCCCGATATACCACAGCATCATCCGCAAAAAGCCTCAGTAAATTCCGATGTTATCCACAAGGTCATTTATGTATATTGTGAAGTAATGAGCATTTACTTGTATTTACATGTTCATGACATTTACCGATTTCCGTCTCGTTCAGATGATTCCTTCGTGGTGTGTCGGTATTTTTTTTTCTATCTTGGAGTGTCCTCCTGTGTCTCCACATAGCCGGCTGGGGTGGCCGAGCGGTTCTAGGCGCTACAGTCTGGAACCGCGCGACCGCTACGGTGGCAGGTTCGAATCCTGCCTCGGGCATGGATGTGTGTGATGTCCTTAGGTTAGTCAGGTTTAAGTAGTTACAAGTTCTAGGGGACTGATGACCTCAGCAGTAAAGTTCCACAGCGCTCAGAGCCGTTTGAACCATTTCCAATTCTGGCTTGAACTCTGCTTGAGACACTTTCAATGAGGCGTCTGAATATCTGTGGAGGAATGACAGCCCATTCTTCCTTAAGAGCCGAAATCAGATGCTGTAGCTGTGTTGGACACTGGAGTATGGAGTGAAGTCGACGTTCTAACTCGTCTCAAAAATATTCCATCGGCTACAGGTCGGGATTCTGGGCAGGTCTGTACATTTCAAAAACGTTATTCTCCACATACCATTGTTAGACAGATGCTACGTCGTCATTATGATAAACCAGTCGTCTCTTCTGAACTGTTCCTCTGCTGCAAGCAGTACACAATGCGGTGACAGGTAAAATCTATTCATATCCTCCCGCATTCATTGTCTTCTTAACCGCAATAAGGGGGCCACATTCTAATCACGGAAAACACGCCCATACAATAACACCATCTCCTCCGAACTTTACTGTTGGCACGACGCATGATCGCAGGTGACGTTCTCTGGGCATTCGACACACCCACCCGTTCACTCGAATTGTCATAGAGTGTAGGGTGATTAATCACTCCAGATCACTCTTTTCTAGTCACACACTGTCCATTCACATCGCTCTTTACACCATACCAAGTGTTGCTTAGCATCGAATACAGAAATGTGTGGCTCGTAAGGATCTGCTCCGACATTGTTCCCCATTGTTTTTAACTCCCTATGCACACTTGTTGTGTTAGCTGGTAGCGCTCTCGACTCATGAGTGATTCCTTCCGCTGGTTTAATACGTTTTTTTTACAACCTTCTTCCACAATGCTCGACGGTCCCTGTACATCAGTACATCAGGTCTTCCTGGTAGTTCCTTTGGTAGTTCCTCTGAATTTCCACGTCGCAATTCACTTCATCAACAGTCGACTTCGACAGTTTTAGAAAGGTGGAAATGTCACTGTTTTACTTCCAGTGACTGGTCAGTGCCGTCCACTGTGGCCGAGCGGTTCTAGGCGCTTCAGTCCGGAACCGCGCTGCTGCTGCGGTCACAGGTTCGAATCCTGCCTCGGGCATGGATGTGTGTGATGTGCTTAGGTTAGTTAGGTTTAAGTAGTTCTAAGTCGGCGACTGATGACCTCAGATGTTAAGTCCCATAGTGCTCAGAGCCATTTGAACCATTTTGACTAGTCAATGGCCGAAGTCACTGAACTCTCTGAGCGACCCATTATGCTGTTCCTGCTCCTCTACTGAAAACACAATACTGTCTACTTCCTTTTATACAGTTGGTTCTGCCTCTCATGACATGTAATTTGCAATTCTGCATTACTTCGGAATTTCCAGATACTTTTGATCAGATAGTGTGTTTTTTACAAAAACTGAATATATTTAGTGTAGTAATTACACCAATTGTAAAAATTCCAAAAATTTTTCAACATCACTATTACAACACTGTAACGGATTTACCCATATAATTGCAGAACAACCTACACAACTTCTGTTGCGGCTGTATCTGCCACTGTGGGTGCATAACAAAAATGTACTAGCGAAGTAAAGCTAGCTCTGTAATAATACTTTTTTTTGCTTTCTGTGTAATCTATTTTTAAGGACTACCATAAAAGACGAACGAATAGAACTAAAGGGAATAGCATAAGTGCCAAATGAAAATTCGTATGATTTCTTTGTAAGCTTGGCATTTCACTAAATCATAAAGCCGGCCGCTGTGGCCGAGCGGTTCTAGGCGCTTCTGTCCGGAACAGCGCTGCTGCTACTGTCGCAGGTTCTAGTCCTGCCTCGGGCATGGATGTGTGTTATGTCCTTAGGTTAGTTAGGTTTAAATAGTTCTAAGTCTAGGGGACTGATGACCTCAGATATTAAGTCCCATAATGATTACAGCTATTTGAACCATTTAAATCATAAAATGGGTAGTAAAATTTTATACAATCAAATAATGAAATGTAAATGTTGCGTTATAGGCTTTCAGTGCGAAAATGGTTCTACAGTGCTGTTTTTGCAGTTAGTTACTGTAAAATCTGCTCTGGTGTAGCCCATAGCATGAGTTCAGCCTAGGGGTCTAAGCATCCTAAATATTACCATGACCTTCGACCATAAATATAATAAACTGGCCCTGACGTCATTTTCGTGACTCCAACATCTCTGGGCTAAAGTCAGGTGAATGTAGGCAAAACATGGTTGTTTCGTGTTGCGCTTATGGCTGTACTCAGCGTTTTGTCGGGGGAAATGGCATTACATTTCAGGTGTGTTTCTATGATAGTGCAGGTGAGTTTATTGAAATCTGCTGAAGTGACCTTTATATGTTTTTTACACTTGAAATAGAGTATCACGTAAATTAAATTGTTGAAAGTGATGCCTGTAAAGTCAGACTCATATTACATTTTGGAAAGTATCTGTGATAATTCGGTTACAGAAGTAAGTATAACTGTTCCTCGTTCCTACTCATAGGTTCCCTAAGAATGAAAACCGAAGGCAGCTTTGGATACAGGCCCTGAAACGGAAAAACTTTAAGCCATCTGCGCATACGCGCCTTTTTGTATATACAAGTGAGATTATAATAAGGTAAGAGCACCTATAGTCAACACATGAAGAGAATTTTTTTCTGCCTTCTAATACTATTAAATAAATGTTGGCTCCAAAACTATTTTCTGAAGCTTCAAAGGCTCACCTTTCATGTAAAATGTCGTTTTTTTTTAACTGATAGTTTAAACTTTTGTAAAAATAGTAGGAACTGAACCTTTGAAGCGCACCTAAAATCGATACTCTAAAATGGACCTGCTCCTAAAGTCGACAATTTTGGCACCTATAGTTGACATAATTCCCATATCCCATTTTCTTTTATAAGTGACTAGAGCTCAAAACGCGGCGAATCCAATATTTAAAGTTTTGACAAGAGCCCACTCTTACTGTTTAAAAGAATTTTAACGACACTTTACTTTAATTGATAGTTTATAGTAATTTCGTCCCGCTGCCCACCAGAGGGGCGTTCGATGTATTTGTTAGATTTTATAAATGGTACTGTGAACAAATCCAAGTCAAATGTAGTTCTGACATAATTTTTCGCAAATAAAAAAGTAATTTTTGTTGGAAGCGTTTGGCAGTCAAATGAGAAATGTGGGTAAAATACGATAAAAACATAGGATGGCAGACAGCTGATTTGAAATCCCGCCACGTTTTGCCAACAGTCACGTGGTTTATGTTGGAGACACACCAGCCCTATAGCTTCTGCACAGCAAGGCCAGTCTACTAGTATCTATGGTCGAAGACCATGACTGACTTGAACAGTTTTTAGATTAGCACAATTTAATACAGGTGTAGTCAAACAGCACCCCAGCCCCTCTCTTGCCTGGCGATCCGAACGCAGCCGATAAATACGGAAGAATGACTGACTAGCCTAAATATCAAGAATAAACGTACACAAAATAGACTGAGCTGTGGTGTAACGGTAGCGTTCCCGTTTTGTGAAAACAACTGTGGAAGGGTCGTGGGTTGACCCTCAGCACCGCCAAAAGCCAGCCCACCTCGAGAAAAAAGTGTGCAGTGAAAGTGAATAAATGCAATAGAAAAAATGGTTCAAATGTCTCTGAGCACTATGGGGCTTAACATCTGAGATCATCAGTCCCCTAGACTTAGAACTATTTAAACCTAACTAACTTAGCCGGCCGACGTGGCCGAGCGGTTCTAGGCGCGACAGTTTGGAACCGCGCGACCGCTACAGTCGCAGGTTCGAATCCTGCCTCGAGCAGGCTCCTTAGGTTAGTTAGGTTTAAGTAGTTCTATGTTCTAGGGGACTGATGACCTCAGCAGTTAAGTCCCATAGTGCTCAGAGCCATTTGAACCTAACTAACCTAAGGACATCACACACATCCATGCCCGAGGCAGGATTGGAACCTGCGACCGTAGCAGCAGCGCGGTTCCGGACTGAAGCGCCTAGAACCGCTCGGCCACAACGGGCGGCCGCAACAGAAAAGATAAAGTGTTCCTCCTCCCGTCTCAAATAGTCAAGCAGTAGTCTAAAGTGTTTCTTCTCAGTGAAATCAGTGCTACAATGTGCTCCCCACTACACATCTGTCATGCTCACATCCAAATCAGAGTCAAAAGTACCACCAGTGCGTTCTAAACGCGTGTTTGTTAAAAGAGACAGCATTCACTTCCTGGCATGGAGTGTTGCATAACATCCATGTATACTTCATTATTTTTACTATATTCTTTTAGGATACAGGCATTACTTAGTGAAAAGTGCCTATTAGAAAAAAAGTCCTGCCACTTCCTATATTTTAACTGACTGAGCTACAATACCGTATACTAAATTTTGTATAAGTTATACTGTTTACACTGCATCATGAAGTATATTTTCAAGGTCGTTCCAAAGTACTTGATCTTTTAAGTGTATACGCACCTATTCCAATATATCACACACATTAAATTCCTAATAAATTACAATGAACAACCATGAAATTTTACAGATATTTGATGTTGCGAACGTAATTCATCAGCAACCAGTGTTAAGGCCAAGCGTTTTAGTTATTCTTAATAGTCTGTAAAAGTGAAGGATACAAAATATTTGAAAAGACAGTCAAACGTCTTGTGAAATGATTTTCTAAAAGTATGAAATAAAAAATATTAGAGAAACGTTTGATGCACCTCATTTTCTGTTCATGATTTCGAGCATCATTCAAAGGCACGTAGAACGTTTCTCTGGTCTATTTATTTCTTTTACACAAATCATTTCACAAAATATTTGACCGATTTCTTTCGTTTTCTATTTTCAGTTTTATTCAGAAAGCATGATCATACTTGACTCCTCGTTTACCTTCCGAAAGTCTTTTGTTCTCAAAAGTCCTAAATATGGCACTTGATGCGAAGGAAGCCTTTTTGACATTTAAATACCGCACCAATGTATCTTTTTATGTGCAAAATAGCTAGGCCTTGAACTGATTACCTTTTTGACACTTCAGTTACACAGCTTGGCAGCTGCCTTTCGTGAAATATTTCAATTTTTCCTCAACTCATTAATCAAGTTTTCCTTCATTACCCTGATTACTTTAAAGCAGTTAAATATTTTCATGCAAAAATAGCTCTCACGCTGGTCACTTTGATACCCCAGGCGTTCCTCTCTCTTTGTTTGGCTACGAACATTCGGACAAAACCACAAGATGTAATTTATAGGGAATCTTGTTTTCGTCTGCTCGAGCTTTTACAAAAACGTATCGAGTGTTAATCATACGATAAAATAGTCCTTTCTGCGTGCTGTCATTTCCATAAAACGTCGTTTCGATATCTTGAACCGTTCATGAGATTCGACGATTTTTACCACCACTTGATTCCCGAAGCGCAGGAAAGGATTCGGACGCGCCGCGAGCGACCCGTCCGCGGATATAACAACCAATGCCTCGATAATGAAAAGAGGTATCATTCCGATCTCAACTTTAAATACAATTTAGATATATTGGCAACATTTCATGCGCAATAATGTATGGCTTTAAATGAACTATACGGAAAGTCTTTGCAATGTGTTTTTACCTCTGCAAATTCTTAAAAATTTCGTGCAGCCATGTATTCAGTTACGTGCAGCACAGTAACTATGACGAATAACGAAAATAAATTCAGACGTTTATCGAGCAAAGATATCAAACTATAACGTGCGGAAGAATCAAAGTTTTCTTAAAATCGGATGATACGTATTCCATAGCTGCCGTCGCGACCGCTCCACTGCTTTGCCGAGTACGAAACGTGGCTGTCGCTCTGTGTCGCGCGTCCTGCAACGACGAGATTCAAAGACGTTTGAATTCAAACGTCGCTATAGTTCAATTCTTTTATCTTGGCGGTTCGCGCATGCCCGCGCAGACGCGGGAGATTGCTGCGTTGCCAGTTGTACGCGCCAAGAGAAGCAGCGCCATAGTATAGTTCGCAAACTTACGTTTTGGGGGGAGCGCACAGTTAATGAAGTAAAGCCACCACGGCCGCATTAACCCTTTCGCTGCTACAGCGACGTGCTCCCCGCATTCCGCGATGTGCGCGATTTTGTCATCATTGAACTACCCGCCTCTGCAGACACATGGTGTTTCGACTGCTTTGACACACTTTATCACTCGATTTCACAAAAACTATTTGGCCCAAGAATTTGATTTTTACACATCGTCTTGACTGATACCTTCCCCCCATAAATGACTTGATTTTGTTTCGATGTTCAAGGCAGTTATTGTGCAGCATTTGATGTAGTAAACCATTGCACGAAATTTTGAAGAGTTTGCACTGGTAAAAGTCCATAGCGATTTTAGTTGCCACTAAGAATTTCAAAATATTACATTCAAACGAGTAAAATTCATGAAGTAAGACACTTCAATATTGTTTTTAAATAAAGAAAATACTTAGCACCAAACACGGTTTGAACTCGGAACCTTTCATTTAACGACCTTACACTTTAACCATTATGCTAACGCACCTCGACATTTAATTCGTCTCCCGGTGGACTTTAAACTATCACGCAAAATACCGAGAAACACTGTTGGTATGACTATGAACTACGTTTCGTTGAAGTACAATAGGAAATAAACAGTTACCGCTGTTCTTTATTGCGAAAAAGCGGTTAGCGAGAATGATACCAACACCTTTCCTTGCTATCGCTATTAGGAGTCTTATTGTTTGTTTGGTTTAATTAATTAATAGAATATGAAGCAATTGGTATAAAGAATGCTTTTTCCAAACTTTCTACAAAAGAAAGTCTGCTATCAAGACATTGCTTTTGTTCAATTACTTTATTTATGACTGAACATTTCTAAAACTGAAGACACTTGTCTGTGCTCTGCACTGCAGTCAAGCTCTGGCAACATCGTTCTCTGTTCATTGGCTGACTGTGTTTTGTGACGTCAGATGCGCAGAACGAACCTAAACTCGGCCGCCGTCATAAATGACGCGCACTTTAGTTGGAGCACAGAGAACTGGCAGCGCCACGGATGTCGCCCATGTACACGTCCTTAACCATACCTGTAGTTGTTTTTTGTGTCGCCTGAAGCTGTCGCGCGCTTTCGGTCGCTTCTGTCGCTCACGTAGGACACATCCTAAGACGGCGCAGTCGGTTTCTCACAGTCTGCTAAAATTAAAATTGTGTTAAATTAGATTCACTTTCTGCATTAGGAATACCATGGCGTCCACGCAGTTGCCCAAAAAAGCAAAAGTGGAGAAGCCATATTACTCAATGTTCAGTGGCAGCTGTTTTATTTTACTGTAGTTTGAAGGCCACGTAATGTGCTTAATGCTCCATCGCACTGTTGTGTGTTGGAAAAACATTCATTGGAACATCATTACAAGACTAGCCACAAAGGCAATAAGCTGCACTTGCCTTCTGACAAAGAGAAAAAAAGCCTGTAGCGAAAAATCTGAGTTAAGGCTATACAGAGCAGTGAAAAATTTTTGTATGGTCGACATTATCAATTAACTTAAGTCATTAAATGTCTTAATGCAAGTGGAGAATCATTTCGTAACAGATATAGCCCTCAAGATTAATGATATGCAACCAAAGTTAATGTTATGGAAAAGCCAGCTTCAGGTTCATGACATGGAACATTTCCCACAACTCGGGGCAGTCATTTGTGCATCAGATATTATCGACTATATTTCAATATTTCAAACATTTCATTATGAATTCTCAAAAGAGACTTCAAGACGTAGCACTTTGATGATTAATTTCGATTTATTTGTCATTCCGTTTTCGCTTTTGGCTGCTGATGTACCTCGTCATTATCTCCAACTTGGGTTGATAGCTGTGCATTGTTGCTCCTGGCTCAATGACCTGCCTGTCCAATCCAGGTATTTACAAGACTCCTCAAGAGCAATATCCTTGACTGCACAGGGTAGCCGCTAAAGTTATGTCAGTGGTTCAACGTGTGTGTGGTTCAAATGGTTCAAATGGCTCAAATGGTTCAAATGACTTAACATCTGAGGTCATCAGTCCCCTAGACTTAGAACTACTTAAACCTAACTAACCTAAGGACATCACACACATCCATGCCCGATGCAGGATTCGAACCTGCGACCGTAGCAGCCATGTGGTTCCGGGCTGAAGCGCCTATAACCGCTCGACCACAGCGGCAGGCATGTGTGTGTGCAGATGGTTTTTTTTCTGCTATGAAATCCGAAAAGTCCCGCCAACGTTTGGTTTTAACAGATTTTAATCCGTATAACTACATGTATTTGACTGTATCACGAACCATAATTCCAGATATATGACATTCTAAAATCCAAATGTCTATAAATTTATAAACATAGCAACTTAATGTTAAATGCCTGTATGTAAATCTTTTTGTAGTTAAAGTCATTGTATTACCACTATCTAGCACACTTATTGACTTATGTATTGCTCTGGCAGAAGAACAAGAAGTTAAAAATAAACACTAGCAATAGAATCCTGCTTATAAAAGTATGCTGCAGTATTCGCATGTCAGAAGTAATCACACTGTATTGCAAATATGATTTCCTAAGTTTCCCAGGTGTGCAGTCTTCAGCATATAGTCGGCTCACTCACACACCTGCTCGAAATAGCGCAGTGGCGGAGGAAGCTGAGCTGACAGCTGCACTCGCAGAGCGTGAACATGCTCCAGGAGCGCAAGGCTTGGCAGTTCCTATTCTGTACCATTCATACCGATCAGTGCAGTAGGTTAGCCTCGGTAGTGATGTCATTTTCGGTTATTTATCCGAAGTTCCTATTCAGTAAGCTTCTGAGACCTGTTACCGATTGGTCCTCCTGCCGATTTTTCGACAACTGTACTGAGAGGTTTTAGATTTTAATATGGCCCTCTCGTTCGGTTCGGTGGGATTTATTTACAGCTAGAGTTTGGAATTTGATATATTGAGCGGTTTTAGCTTCGGATTTAGTGATTGTGTTACTGAAGAATCACCTGGACGTGTCTGGGTGGAAAGTTAGTTCATAATAGACTATTTTCCTTTGTTAGAAATATGGTTTGTATTGTTACTGTGAATGATTATAACATAGAAAACTATTTCGGTCAATATTCTCACAAAATACCTCTTTTTTTTACGTAATTAATAGTTTAAAAAATCATTAAATGTCAAAACATCGACTGTGCTGTATGTCACATGAGTGTTAGCTGAAATTACTACTGACTTCGCATACTTTTTCCGCAAATGGTTTATCTGTTAATTATCGAAACGCATTTAAAACTTTTAAGTAACAATGCAATGGAATTTTGTGAAACCTGATAGAGGAAACCTTCCAAAATTTCATGTATTTACGGCTTACGTCCACATCATTCGGCAAGGAAGTCAGCCTGCATCTTTCTCGACTGGAATTATGTGGAATAAAGTACTAAATACATGTGAGCTGTAGTAGCCAAGTAACACATTCTGAGACTTCATTAATCATCAAAGTTAAGTATTTTTCTGAAATATTCGTTGTAATTTACACATAAGAGCACGCTTTCTCAGTAATGAGTAACTTTGATTTCGTGACTTCCATCTGTTTAAGAAATGAAAGATGACATTCCCGTGTGTGAAACAACTGACAGTGGAATTCATACTTTTTCTTGTCACAAATAATTCACCACTTTTTCTGAATACATGGTGATTTCCGAGTTTGTGGTCAGACAGGGATCTAAGAGCACAACTTAAATTACTGAGAATGAAACTAGCAGCAATTTGCATTATACTCTAGCTTCTCACAAGTATTTATCTGCGATTGAATCCTTAACAACAGCAGACTGAGATGAAAGATTCCCGCCACAATATTTTTAGACTATACTACCGCATATGAAACAGTTTGAGTCATCAGATGCATGTTATGAACTACAACGAACTTATAAAGCTGAACTCGCCAACTGCTACGAAAAGGCGATTTCTTAATTTTGTTTTTATGAACCAAATCATTGATGTAACATGTAGAGAAGTAGGTACTTCATCATTTGGTTCTCTAGGAGCGAGTTACAACCACGTTCTACGCAACTTCTTATTCTTTGTCACTCTCTTAAACAATGTTTCGGGTTCATGGAAATGTGTTCCGACTATGCAACTAATTGAAGGCAGTTTGTTTACTGCCATACTCTTCTTTTATTTATGAAGCATCTTCACAAATAAAAGAAGCTAAGCGCATATAGCAATAAACAAACTGCCTTCAATTAGTTGCATAGAGGAATATACCTCCATGAATTTTGAAGCAACTACGGAACGCTGGAAAACAGAAAAAATGACAATTTTTGTTTGGGGGGGAGAGTTTTCTATAGATGTATTTGTACAATGTGGCACTACAATCCATTCCTAACCCATATTGCGAAACGTAAAATCCAAAACAAGACATTGATGTGAATAATTTGACATTTATGACAGTTTCCAGAACACAGTCAATATTCCATCATTATCACGCATTCATGGAAGCCCATAGTCAGCGAAATTTGAACAGTATTACATACTCTAACCACACTTTCCGGTACTGTGAAGAATAGCGAGCCGTCTGTCGGCTGCTAGCCACTTTTGGTTTGTGCTGCTGGAGTGCGCATGCGCCGAATTGAGGCAGATTGCTTTTGACGGGTTGGTGCGAGGAGAACTGACAACAGCGTCTCGGTTCGCTAGGACCGTTCGGCATCGCTTCCGAAATGCTTACAGAATAATGTTGAGGTTCTCCTTCGAAAACAAGACAGTTTGGTGCCATCGCGTACCGAACCGATCGGCAAAATGGCGGAAAGATACAGAAGAGGGCCCCAGGCCTGGTTTAATATCTGACAGTGATTTGGATTCCCCCGACAGCCTGAGTATCAATATGGAGGGAAGCTCAGGGTTACTCAGGCTTCAAACCACGGGTGCAACTGGTTCCTGCAGAGGGCGTGGCCACCACTGCAGACACGTCACGTGGGCCCAGACTTGACAGTGTTCCTAAATACCGCGACTCCGGACTTGTGCGGCAGTTCTCGCTATTGCCTGTACCTTCAATATGTGCCATTGATAACAGAATGATTATTGGCTGTGTTTACGTTTTTCGATTCGGTTCACGTCCTGCACTGTCTGTGCCCTCTTACTATGACTTTCGCTACACTTTGAACTTTTCTTCTACATAGCAGTACACGTCATGAACACCATCGTCTTTGCCCACAGGAACCATCTGTTTATTCCACCGGTCTCTGCGTCACTGTCAGTGCGAGTGATCGCTCGTAAACTGTGTTCTACCTGCGCCAAGTAGGATAGAAAAGTGTTGACGTGGGCTTCCTCTCTGAGCACCTATTCACTGTGAAGCATAGATCCTGAGCTTCTAAATTTGCGGACACGGATTTACAGCTCCAAATGGAATAACAACTGCAGCGATAGGAAAAATCAGTGGTAATTCCCACAGCAGCACAGACGAAAAACAGGAGTTGCTACTCCAACTACTGCAAAACCAAATAGATTCTGGTCCTGATGGATCAATTGGGACTGACAGATCGCCTTGTCACCTCCTGTCAAAGGTGTCATCAGTTGCAGCAAGGAGGGATGTGGGGTCAGCACACCACTCTCTCAGCCGTTATTGACTTTCTTGATCTTGGAGCCGTTACTTCTTATTCACGTAGCTCCCCAGTTGACCTCACAAGGCTGCTATATCCCGGCCCAGTCCTCCCATAAAGGAAAAATCCCTGGAAGTACTGGAAATCGAAACAGGGCCCCCACATAGCAGCCAGACACACTGACCACTCAGCTACGGAGGCAGACGAATTGTTTAGAGTGGTGCAAAAACTACACACACACTAGGACAACAATGTTTTGATCTTTCTGATGCTTGTGGATTGCTGACTGACTACTGCGCTCGCCTAACCTATGTAGTTGAAACTAGGCTCAAATTTAACATATACGCTAAGCAGTGCAAGCAAATATACACAGCATGGGCTGCTGAAATGCAAGGCTTAGCACTTAAGTGTGATTCTTCCAGTAAACGGTGTGGCACATTGTATGCAGTATCATTTATCCTTGATATTATTATACGTCTAGCTCGTGACAGAAAAGTTAGAGAGAAAGTTTTAGAGTCATCTGTTCCACCACTGAGCGATGTGTTAAAAACTACCTAATCACACAAGGTAACAGCGTCACTGCGAGCTGTGTTTCACAGTACTTCTGCTATCGGCCTTATAAGCAGCAGTAGTAGTTGTTGTAGTAGTGTTGTGTACATAGTTCCGCGTAGTCAGTGCGTACACAACTTTCCCAATAGAGCGCGCCCCGCTAAGCACAACAGAGCAGGCGCAGCGCTCGTCCATCTCCGCACTACGAGATGGCGCTGTCTTAGAGACGGACCAAATTCTGCTTCTGCCGATCCGCGTATTAATATGTAATGCAGCCAATGAGATTGCTGCTAACGTAGAACCTTTTCTCCTCACGGATCACACTCGCGCAGTGATACCTGAATGCTCGAGGTATTATAACGAGTGTACAGACCGCCAATTAGTCAGTCTGCAGTGCATTTGTCTGTACCAGTCTATAGTCAAGTTTCAGTCTGCGCCTAATAAGATTATCATATTCCTGTACATAGCCACGAAGATAAATGTATAGACACTTTGTCACGTATCAGAGATATGTGAGAATAAGATTAACGTACCAAGACCAAAGGAACTTCAGATTGTCAATTGTAAACAGCATCCAGAATCAAGTTACGTAATATCTATGATTTTTATTATTTTAATAAACGTGTGTGAAAATTAATCAAGTTCTGTTTAAAGTTGGTCACCGTCAATCTGCTACTCTAAGGGTGCAAGTGGCATTTCTATCGTCTGACCTAACGGCAGAAGATAAACACACCATGATAAGACCACGAGACATATTCCTCACACTCGCCTACTTCGTTAGAGCGACAAGTCAAATAATCTGATGGTGTGTGTACTGAAGGTCTTACAGTACGGACACCACGTCCGCAGCTCGTGGTCGTGCGGTAGCGTTCTCGCTTCCCGCGCCCGGGTTCCCGGGTTCGATTCCCGGCGGGGTCAGGGATTTTCTCTACCTCGTGATGACTGGGTGTTGTGTGATGTCCTCAGGTTAGTTAGGTTTAAGTAGTTCTAAGTTCTAGGGGACTGATGACCGTAGATGTTAAGTCCCATAGTGCTCAGAGCCATTTGAACCATTTTGAACGGACACCACAAGTAGTGTTAGTCGCCGTTGTATTCTGTGATCAGCGGATGTCAACCAATCATCATAATCCTTATTACTGAGCGCTAGATCGTCTGGTAGTCTGGCGAAGCAGGATTCAGTACTTACCGCAGTAGTTAGCGGTCCACTGCCCTCATTGTTGGTAGACGTGCACAAATTGTTCACTGTCGGGGTGCCCCAAATTCAGAAGAAGCTCATACAAAAGTTTTTTCCACGTCGTTATCAAAGAGTCCCAGAAACGTTTGTGAAATCAAATCGTATCCAGATTGCGACTAAAGGAATGAACGATGTCGCTGCCCAGTCCGTGACGTCAGCTATTTTGCATGCTGCAAACCGAGAATATAGCAAGTGTCTACCTTGTCCGGCGGGAGACAACAGCAGCAACCAGTGCGCTGCATGCTATCTTGCCAGTGCCAATAACAGCAGCAGACGATGTGCAGAAGCTCATGGTGCAGCTGGAACTTAATGGAGCAGTGGCAGAATTCCAGTTGCACAGAGGCATGAACATTATACGAGAATGCAGGCTTTCTCGGCGAATCTCGATGATTAAATCTTCTCGGGTTGACAGCCGAGTCAATGCATTGGTCTCCAGCAACGTTTCAGCAAGTTTCTATTCACAGACTATCCTCGAGTCCAGTGGTGTGGGAGGGTAAGCAGCACGGCTGCTGTTCCTCCGTCGACCTCTCAGGTTGATTGGTGGCCTCTCGTTGGAACCGGCATGTGGCTACTTCCTTAGGTTTTTGAAGTAGGCTTTTGCTGCTTAATCTTCAGGGGCAGGCTTCCGCCCGCCCGAGCGCCACTCTTCCTTCACCCACTTCTCCGTGACTCGGTAGACAGTCGCAGGGGCTGAAAATAGGGTGGGCATTAAGCAGACGCAACTTCTTCTCTTTATTCGCACGAAGTAATGGCCGCTATCGACAGGGGATCTCAAGTCGATTCCGTATTTCTAGATTTCCGGAAAGCTTTTGACACCGTTCCTCACAAACGACTTCTAATCAAGCTGCGGGCCTATGGGGTATCGTCTCAGTTGTGCGACTGGATTCGTGATTCCCTGTTAGGAAGTTCGCAGTTCGTAGTAATAGACGGCAAATCATCGAGTAAAACTGAAGTGATATCAGGTGTTCCCCAGGGAAGCGTCCTGGGACCTCTGCTATTCCTGATCTATATAAATGACCTGGGTGACAATCTGAGCAGTTCTCTTAGGTTGTTCGCAGATGATGCTGTAATTTACCATCTAGTAAGGTCATCCAAAGACCAATATCAGTTGGAAAGCGATTTAGAAAAGATTGCTGTATGGTGTAGCAGGTGGCAGTTGGCGCTAAATAACGAAAAGTGTGAGGTGATCCACATGAGTTCCAAAAGAAATCCGTTGGAATTCGATTACTCGATAAATAGTACAATTCTCAAGGCTGTCAATTCAACTAAGTACCTGGGTGTAAAAATTACGAACAACTTCAGTTGAAAAGACCACATAGATAATATTGTGGGGAAGGCGAGCCAAAGGTTGCGTTTCATTGGCAGGACACTTAGAAGATGCAACAAGTCCACTAAAGCGACAGCTTACACTACACTCGTTCGTCTTCTGTTAGAATATTGCTGCGCGGTGTGGGATCCTTACCAGGTGGGATTGACGGAGGACATCGAAAGGGTGCAAAAAAGGGCAGCTCGTTTTGTATTATCTCGTAATAGGGGAGAGAGTGTGGCAGATATGATACGCGAGTTGAGATGGAAGTCATTAAAGCAAAGACGTTTTCGTCGCGGCGAGATCTATTTACGAAATTTCAGTCACCAACTTTCTCTTCCTAATGTGAAAATATTTTGTTGAGCCCAACCTACATAGATAGGAATGATCATCAAAATAAAATAAGAGAAATCAGAGCTCGAACAGAAAGGTTTAGGTGTTCGTTTTTCCCGCGCGCTGTTCGGGAGTGGAATGGTAGGGAGATAGTATGATTGTGGTTCGATGAACCCTGCCAAGCACTTAAATGTTATTTTCGTTATTCGTCATAGTTACTGTGCTGCACGAAATTGAGTACATAGCTGCAAGAAATTTTTAAGAATTTCCTGAGGTAAAATCACATTGCGTAGACTTTCCGTGTAGTTCATTTAAGGCCATAGATTATTTCGTATGAAATGTAATCAATACATATAAATTGTATTTAAAGTTGAGACCGGAATGAAATCTCTTTTCATTCTTGAGATATTGGTTGTTATATCCACGGACGGGTCGCTCGCGGCGCGCCAGAACCCTTCCTGCAGTTCAGGAATCAAGTGGTCGTAAAACTCGTCGTATCTCATAAAAGGTTCAAGATATCGAAACGACGAATTTTGTAAATGACAGCACGCAGAAAGGACTATTTTATCATATGATTAACACTCGATACGTTTTTGAAAACGTGTGAGTAGAGCGAAAACAAGACTCCCTACAACTTACACCATGAGGTTTTCTCCAAATTTTCATAGCCAAACAAAGGGTGAGAAACAAGTAAACGGGGTATCAAAGTGACCATCATGAGGTCTAGTTTGGCATGAAAATATTTAACTGCTTGAAAGTAATCAGGGTAATTAACGAAAACTTAATTAATAAGCTGAGGAAAAATTGAAATATTTTACGAATAGCTACTGTAAATGAAGTGTCAAAAATTTCATCTGTTCAAGACCAAATTATTTTGCACACGAAAAGATACATTGGTACGGTATTTAAATGTCAAAAAGGCTTCCTTCGAATCAAGTACGTTAAGAAGGCGACAAACGAGGAGTCAGTAAGATTATGTTTTCTGAATAAAACTTGAAATTAAAAAATGAAAGAAATCAGTCAAATATTTTATGAAATGATTTGTGTAAAAGAAATAAGTAGATCAGAGAAACGTTCTAAGTGCCTTTGAATGATGCTCAAAATCATGAACAGAAAATGAGGTGCACCAAACGTTTCCCTAATACTTTTTATTTCATACTTTTAGACGAATCATTACACAAAATGTTTGATTTTCTTTTCAAAAAAATTGTAAGCTTTACTTTTACAGACTATTTAGAGTAATTGAAACGCTTGGCCTTAACATTGACTGCTGATGAATTACGTTCGCAACATCAAATATCTGTAAAATTTCATGATTCATTGTAATTTATTAGGAATCAAATGTGTGTGATATACTGGGATAGGTGTGAAGATCAAGTTCTTTGGCAAGACCTTAAAAACATACTTAGCGATGCAGTGTAAACAGTATACATAAAACTTAGTATACATAATTGTAACTGAGTCAGTAAAAATATAAGAACGGTCCAGAATCGAAACCTTTTCTTTCGATAGGATCTAGAGAACTTTATTGGATCAAATTCACTTATTTCTGAGTATACATCTATATATATTTCCCATGTATTTATTTAGTTTTATAGATTTAACGGGATCCTACTACCGCCACCAGAAGGTTCCGAGTCGTCTTCGCGTAATGAATGTAAGGGGGATTCCCTCTAAACCGTTTGCTCTAAGGATCACTCGTATGCCGTGAGTCATTTTTAAGTGAGCCTACTAGTACTCGGAATGCCCCAATGGGCAAGAGGATCTTCGAATAATGTGGATAAATAGTTCGATAGTCGTGTGCGGTACAATGCATGGTGGCGGAATGCCTCATGAGTCGTTGTCAGGTGGACCCACAGTCCAGAGCGTTTTCGGGAGCGGCTTGCAAAATGTAATACAGCACCATGCCGTGCAGCCAGTTGACGGCGTTAGTTCTCGTAGTGGGAAAGAAAGTGGTATCTGGGTGTAGGAGTTCGTCTGGCGTGACATACCTAGACCTCTGTCAAACACGTAATCACGAACAATATACACTACCCCTACACCACAGCTAGCATTTGTTCACAGGTGTCAATTTGTTTACTTACGTTTGTATTTAGCGTAGTTAGTCGTGTAGTAGTCATTCCTCCGCATTTATTGGCTGTTAAAAGTTTTTGATCATGTAAAAAAATATATTCGTATTTAATTTATTGATGAGATAGTCGAATGCTCCTCTGCTCATTCACGTGTATTCGAAGAATTTGTCTGGTGATCTTCGTAGTTGTTGATATTTATGAAATTCTCCATGGAGTTTCCTCTCTTTGTAAATTTCATGCACAGCATTCCTTTTCGTTTTATTTTCTTAAGTAAATCTAATTCTGCAGCCTTACTCTCCAGCTGCAGTATTTTACAGGTTAGGGACGCCGTTTTCTAGAAACAGCTGGTTGGCTCTAAGCAGCAATCTTGTGGCGCGACATGGTCGCTCGCACGCAGGACGCCCAAGCTTTTCGCCCGATGCTGCTGCTTGCCACTTGAGTGTCGCATATCCAGAAGTCACTCGCTGCCGCTCGCTTCTGTCGCTCACGCAGGACACGGCCTAACTATAAGCCTTACTTGAAGGCTGAATTGGTGAGGTGTTTTGTCTTTGCGACATTTACTTCTGCTTTTAGAGTGGAAGGGTAATGGTCATGGCATTTTTTGTGGGTCCTGTCGTTTGTGAGAGAAGTGTTTTATTAGCTAGTGGGTTTTATGAATTTTCATGTTAATAGGGGTCTGGGCTTTCGATTCTGAATTCTCTTGGGTTGTAGTTACCAAGGGAACTTATCAGCGCTTTCAGGGATTGTCTACCTCTATCGTAGGTAGAATGCTTGGGCGATATTTTTAAACCTTGTTTTAAGAGGTTCTATATTGACGGCAGCGTGCAAGTCTGCAGTGGGGAAACTGGAGTCTACGTGTATGGCTCTTTTCTAGGCTCTGTTCTTTGTTGCTTGCAATCTTTTGATATTGGATTTTGCAGTGTAGCCCCATACAGGACAGGCGTATTCGAGGATAGGGCGCACTAGTCTGCATTGGCTGCTCTCTCTGTTTAGAATGGGGTATAGTACGTGGAGCCTTTGACTTTCTCTTGCCCTCAGGGCTTCTATGTGTCTATGCTATGTGAGGCCATAGTCACCCCGAGGTACTTTGTCGGGCCGCCACTCTATGTTGCGCCTGTGGTGACGGAGGGTGGGGTGTGGGCGGCGGCGTGAAGGTCTCTTCCCTTTCTAATGCGTAAGCATAATTGCTTGTGTTTTTCCACTGTTCAGTGTTATGCGCCATTTCTTGGCCCATCTGCCCGTTTTGTCAAGGACGTTTTTTATCGTATAGTGACTAGGTTCCTGTTTGAGCTTTGTGCAAAAAGGGCTGTGTCATCAGCGTACTGCTCTGTTTCTACCGCCGGTTCGGTGGGGTGTCCGCTGTGTATAGGATGGGACCTATGGCGCGACCTTGTGGTACTCCTGCATGGATGCGTCTTTTTGCTGAGTGTGTGTTGTCAACTTTTACTGCGAAACTTCTGCCTGACAGGTAGCTTTTTGTGAGTTTGACTATGTGCTCTGGGAAGCCCTGCGTGTACAGTTTATATAATAGTCCCTCGTGCCAGACCGTATCAAAAGCTTTGGCTACGTCTACTAGGACCATTCCGCAGAAGTTAATTAGTTGTTGTGGGGCAGCATGGCCTCTCTGAAAGCCAAACTGCGTCCTGGGGAGTATCTGCTCTCCTGCTATGTGCTGCTGTATGGGGAGAAGCAGGAGACGTTCATATAGTTTGCTTAGCGACAGTAGCAAACTTATTGGCCTGTAATGTTGTGGAAAGATTGGATCTTTGCCTGGTTTCGCGATTCCAATCACTTCTGCATGTTTCCATTCGTTAGGGAACTTGCGTGATCTCATTGAAGATGTTCGCGATGTGCGTACTCGCTACTGGGGGAGTCGTTTCAACAGCTCGTTTGTGACTTTGTCGTGGCCAGGCGCCTTGCTAGTTGGTAGCGATTTTATGACTGCTACTACGTCTTCTGCGGTGAAGAGCGGTAGAGCGTCATTTTCATCGTCTTCATCGAGGAAGGCGGCCAACTGCCTCCTGCCGATGGTGTCGTGTTCCCTATCCTGTGACTCTGCTGGTTGGAATTGTTTTTCGATGTCCGCGAGCGTGTTAGCCTTGTCAGCAGCACTGAACGTGAGGCTTCGCTCACCGTGCAGAGGGGGCATTTTTTCGCGTCTTTTGGTACACTGTTTGGTTGCCTGCGAAAGGCTGTTGTCTTCTACTTTAAGAGTGGAGAGACATGCGGACCATTCCTGGTTCCTGTGTTCTATGAGGGCTGCTTTCAGCTCTCTCTGGAGCCTGTTAAGCAGTCTTCTGGTGCCTGGGTTTCTTGTTAAATTTCAATTCCTTCGTGATCGTATTTTTGTTCCTAAGCTGAGTAAGCAGGTGCGGTGGGAGCTGTTTAGAGGGGGGGTCGCTTTCTGGAGGCCTGGGTGTGGCTTCCTGAGCTGCATGTAGGATCGTTCCGATGAGGTGGTGGAGCGCCTGTTCTGTGGTTTCTGCTGTGGGAGGCGGGGTGTCAGCAATGTCCGTGGCCAAGTCATGACGGAATTGCTGACAGTTGGTGTTTTTGTATGAGTACTGACGCTGCTGACGCAGGTCTCGGACGGTTTCGTGTTGGCGAAGAAAACCTTTCGCCAGCCGAGGCTTCCAGCAGCCCAGGGAGTGGAACCCACCCCGAACAGGTTTCAGGCGGTGGCTGATGAGCCAGAGACAACACAAAACAACACGATAGAAACACAAACACAGAAACAAGTCACCCACCAACTCCCTCCAATTGTAGCAGAGTTTTCTCAGAATTACGAGGAACTCTTCGAGTTGCTAAAAACAGAAATCGGGGGAGGTGATGACAAAACAAAAATATCACTACACGCACTAGATGACTACAATACAGTCAAAACACTTTTCACGAATAAAAACATACCTCACTACACGTGCCCCACAAAAAAACACGAAACAAGAATATCGTCATCAGAGACCTCCCAAGACTACTGTGCCCCCAAGCAATCAGAACAGACTTGACTGCCCAGGGGTACGTCGTCGAGGCCGTGCAGCAGATGGGCAAAGTGGAGAGCAAGTGGCCACTTTTCCAGGTCACACTGCCAGACATCCCACAGAACAAAAGGGAAATTAAGATGGTCCTGGCTGTGCCTGTCAACACCGAACCACTCCGCTAAAAAAACAAGACGGTGCAGTGCTTCAGATGTCAGGGCCTAATCATATCGCTGCGCACTGCACCATGGCGATAAGGTGCAGAAAGTGCACTGAGGCCCATGACACGAGGTCATGCACACTAAAACCTTCGGAATCACAAATAAGGTGCGCGCTTTGTGGCAGAAACCACACAGCGGGTTACCAAGGTTGTGAGGTCCACAAAAGACACTCACAGCGGGCAAAGGACGCAAAGGACCCCTCCCACACACGAAAACAAGACACCACCACCCCATCCGGACACACAAAGAAACAAACACACACAGACAGGGCTTGGGTAAAACCAAGACCAGACACACCAAGGGCAACATACGCTGAAGTGGTTTCTCCCTCGAGAAACCATGAAAACGTAGCCCTATCACCACAACACCAAACACAGTCACAAGAACAACACTGGGAAACACACAACAAGAACGACCAGATCCACCAAGACAGAGGAAGCTCTAGGGAACTCCACACTCAGTTCACCCTCTCGGATCAGTTGTTAGGCATTATGGTGCAGACCATGAATTTCGTCATGGAAATGATGAAGGAATTTAGGGAGGCCCAGAAGGAGAACACTCAGATCCTCGTTGCCCTTCAGGCAGCAGTCCAGCAGTCGCTCCCCTCTGCGACTTCCACAGTGGTTTCAAATCCCATCATGGATATACGACCATACATCCAAGGCCTGACAATGTGCATCTTTAACGCAGATGGCATTGTTAATCAAGAGGTCGAGTTCAGAGAGCTCATGAAGGAGTTCTCCATCGACACATGCATGATGGGAGAAACCCACCTAAAACCGGGAATAAAAGCGAGAGTCCCCAACTACGTTAGCTACCGTAAAGGCAGGCCAACTCAAGGCGGAGGGATGGCCATATACATAAAAAGAGGGATCCTCCACCATCAAGTATTCTTACCAGCTACCAATAAAATCGAAACCGTGGCTGTGGAAGTAACCACTGCCACCGGACCCCTAACAATTGTTGCAATCTACCGACCCCCACAAGACGAGATAGACGAGGGAGATATAGCTGCTTTAGGGCAAATTGAAGGCAAACTCATAATAGGAGGCGACTTTAATGCCAAACACCTCGATTGGAACTCTAGAGTAACCTCCAGAGCAGGCGCCAAATTGCGACGACTAGTGCGCGACCACCACTGCGAAACATGGGGTCCAGTCGAGCCCACACATTTTCCAAAAAATGGAGGTAAGCCCGACGTGTTAGACATAGCCCTCACTAGGAGGATCGCGGGGTTTGTGGCCGCAAGGACAATCAACAGAATGTCCTTCGACCATAACCCAGTGATTCTAGAGGTCGATGTGGGAGAATGGGTAGCACTTCCACGTTACCAGACGTCTTACAAACGCACAGACTGGGAGAGATACTGAGAAACTGTCGCCCCTGATATCGCTCGCGCTCCGCCACCTACTGCCGAAACAGTAGAACGAGCGCTACAAGACCTAACAGGCAACATTCCACAGGCAGCGGAAGATGCCACTCCCCCACAAACGGATGGCCCGACCCCGCAGGTACAACTCCCGGAACACTTACTAGCCCAAATCCGTCACAAGAACAGAGTGGCGAAATAGTGGAAGATCACCAGAAATCATGCTACCAGGAGGCTGCTCAATCGTCTGCAGAGAGAGCTGCAGATAGCGCTCAATGAGCACAGAAACCAGCAATGGCAAAACCGCCTCACAGCTCTCAAAGTAGACGATCACACACTATGGCAAGCAGCCAAACAATTCACAAAAAAGACGCGCTAGGAAGCCGCCACTGCACGGCGAGTGGGGTCTAGCCTACAGCCATGCTGAAATGGCCAACGCCGTCGCCGACTCCTTCGAGAAGCAGTTCCAGGCAGCAGCACCCCAGGATGAAGAACATGAAGAGGTAGTCCGTCGTCAACTGGCTGTCTTCCTCAATGCTGAGGAGGACCCAGAGGACATTGCAAAAGTAATTAGGTCCTTCCCCACAAAAAAGGCGCTGGGATGTGATAGTGTTACCAATCAGTTAGTTAAAAACCTCCCACCCTCGGCTATCGAACACCTCGCGAACTTCTTCAACGAGATTACTCGTTCCTGTGAGCTCCCAGCTTGCTGAAAACACGGGGAAGTGGTCGCGATACACAAACCAGGGAAAGACTCTCTATTCCAGCAGCACTACAGGCCGATTACACTCTAGCCAACTCTCAGCAAGATCTATGAGCGCCTCCTGCTAAAAACCCATACAGGAACATATTACCAGAGAGCAACTTCTGCCGGATTTCCAATTCGGATTCCGGCAGAACCACTGTGCCCCACAACAGATCATGAGAGTGGCTGAAGCAGCCACAGAAGGCTTCAACCACAGAGGCTACTGCAGTATAGTGCTACTAGACGTAGCCAAAGCCTTCGACTCAGTATGCCATAGAGCACTACTCTACAAGTTGTACACTCAAGGGTTCCCCGGGAACAAAGTTAAGCAGATCAAAAGCTATCTCATGGATAGAACTTTCTCTTTCAAAGTAGAAACTTCCACCTCCACCAAAAGGCGTATTCGTGCTGGGGTGCCACAGGGATCGGTCCTGGGGCCCGTTTTGTACAATCTGTACACTGCGGACACACCAACGGCCCCCCTAGTGCACACCGCACAGTACGCAGATGACACAGCCTTCTGGACTCGAAATGCGAACAAGGATCTGGTCATCCGTGGGCTACAAAGGGTTTTAGATGACACAGAAACTTGGGCCTGTCACTGGCGCAACTCCATCAACTCTGAAAAGACGCAGATTATGCTGATCACCCGGAGGCTCGAGGAAGGCGCGGACCTTCTCAACGCCCTCCCCTCCACCTTCACCTAAACGGAACCCAACTCCCCTGGCGCAGATCCGCTAAGTATCTTGGCGTAACCTTGGACTCTCGTCTTACGTGGAAACCCCACATAGACGAGGTCCACAGGAAGGTCTGTGCCAGAATGTCCATCCTACACCCAATCCTCAACACTACCAGCTCCCTTCCCTGCTCTGTAGGAGTGAATGTTTATCAGGCCCTTGTACGGCCAGTAACGGAGTATGCATTCCCTGTCTGGGGATATGCGGCGAAGCAGCACCTGGACAAGCTCCAGAGGTTGCAGAACTGCGCCCTCAGGAGAGCATTGCATCTACCCCTGGGATTCCCCACAGACGATCTGCACACTGCAGCTGAAATCCCACTCCTGAAAGAGCGTTTCCAATATCTGGCAAGGGCCTTCCATGAAAGTTCTTCCAGATCAGGAAACATCCTCATCCACTTCCTACGTCGGTATGACATGTCCCGCGACAAGCACAAACGCCCATTGACGATCTTCGACGACTAAGTCGAAGAGAAAATCCCTATATCCAATCCCTAATCCTCCTGCCTCCCCCTTAATATCATTCATCTCGCCAACCTCAGGCAAGTACCAGACACACACAGAACATTCATCACATTACATAGACACCCAAAAACTACAGAAATAATCACACACACAAGTAAACAAGTGGAGTAAAAGCCGAAAGGCTACAAACTCCACTAAACACGTCCCCAAAGAGGGAAAAGTATCAAATGAGAGTGAGTGAACCCGACACTTCGCCTGAAGATGGCAAGTAAGAAACTTGCTGAAACGTTGCTGGAGAACAACGCATTTAATCGGCTGACAACCCGAGAAGATTTTATCATCATAAGCATGACCATGTTTCTGATTAATTTTTACACGTAACAGTGCACTGAATCCTCACAGCTGTCGTGTTCTTGGCGTAGAATTGTGACGTACAATGGACAATCGACCCCATTGCTAGATCAGATCGTAGTCCAAGATCAGTATAAAAATAACGCTTGGCAGCTAAAGTTGGTAGTAGAAACTCTTGGGTGACAACCATCATGTTTGGCCCAGACACTTTTACGGGTTTTGGTTTCCAAATTCAAGATCAAGTAAATCTAGTTTCAACCGTGATTCCAAGGAAGCTGATACATTCTGTGCGCAATATAAGCAACTGTTTGCATTAGATTTAGCAACAGAGTTTAAAGTCCATGAACCCTTAAAGTAATCAGCAGTACCTTAGATTTCTAAAGCACTTCCAGTGCCTGTTTTCCATGTACTACCAAGTTATAATGCGGAACTAGATAGATTGCAAAGTACGAGAGTAATATCCCGAGTCTCGTATAGCCTGTGGGAAACGCCCATGATTATAATGACGAAGCCAAATGGATCACTTGGAATGTGTGTCGATTTTAGGTCTACGATTAACGCTCAAACTAATGTAAATCCGTACCCATTCATAGACAAGGGGAATTGTTAAAAAAGTTGGATTGGAGCCACTATTTTTCCAAGGCAGACCTCGTTCAGACAAAAATTTTAATAACTAATACGCCAGTCGCCTTGCATCGTCCTGACAGATAGCCGTTTGATGTTGCGAGCGTTCCCACAACTCATTAAAGGTATGAGAAAAAAACCTGCAGAATCTAAAATTTTGTTTTAGCGGCTTCAAGCCCATGGCCTCCAATGCCGCCTTCGTGAATGTAGTTTCTTTGAACCAATTCTGAAATACCATGAACATATACACTCTCTAAGACAAAAGAAAAAAAAAAACAGTGTACCATGAAGAAATTATCCAAATGGGATGGAAATCGGTAGATGTGATGTAGTTGTACAGACAAACAATAATTTCAGAAAACTTGCATGATTTATTAAAGTGAAAGAGTTCCATAAATTGAGCAAGTCAACAATGCATTGCTCCACGTCTGGCCCTTATGCAAGCTGTTTTTCGATTTGGGATTGCTTGAAAGAGTTGTTGAATGTTCTCCTGAGAGATATCGTGCCAGATTCTGTCCTAATCAATTGCATAAAAAAGGAGTTAAATTCCAGTTATCGGAGGCGTGCCAGAAAGCTTTCTTGCAACTTAAAAAGTGACTTGTGTTGGCCCTTTGCTTAGCAAGGTTCAATCAGGGCAAGAACTTAATGCTAGCTACTGATGAGTGAGATTGTAGCACTGGTGCAGAGCTTTCCCACAAATACGCCGATGGCACAAAACAGCTACTTGCATTTTTTGTCTAAGACATTATATGTACTGCAATGAAATTACCAGCAAATAGAAAAAGAGGCGTTGGCTGTCACATACAGCATCAAGAAGCTTCATCTATATCTCTCGCACTGAGTCTCACCTCTCACTGAACACAAGTCCCCTATTTCTATTCTGTATCCACTTAAAATTTCACGACAAGGTGTCGCAGTGGCTGCAAGATTGGGCGTTACTCCTTAGTAATTACAACTCCGAGATCCATTATCGGCTCACCACGAAAGACTCAAACGCGGACGCATATTTTCACTTGCCATACAACCCGGATGCAAAGTATGACAGGGACGAAGCACTACATTTTGCGTTAGATGCTGATGAGCGACACACCCTCGACAAATTCCCAATTATGGCACGCGAATACCAACAAATACAGGCTTTTGTCCTCTGCTCCACAAAGTGTTATCTGTCGTACAGCGGGCCTGACCAGAACGCCTACCTAAGGGCGCAGACTCACCATGGGGCACATATTTTTCGCTATGACACTGGCTTAGTATTATGTATGTGGGGTGATGATTCTGGCCATGCTCCAGCCCTGCATACTTAAGTTCCTCCACACTGCATGTTGAGCATGTGCAGACGAAAGCAATAGCGCAGCAATCAAGTGTACTCGCCAAGTCCAGAACTACTAGGCCTCTGTCCACAGTCAGCCAGCCCTGGCCCAGTGATTCAGCCCTGGCCACGCCCTGACCATCCCTGACAAAGTGTACATATTGATCTTGCCAGACCAATCTGAGCACTGTTGTTGCTAATTTCTTACACCCTCTCTAAATTTTCATATGTGGCACAGATAACTACCACAATCATGTCAGCTACCATCTATGCCTTCTCCATCATATTTACGATAGGAAGAGCACATTCCACTGTGATTTCCGAGAACCCACTTTTCAGGATTTTTGTAAATGCAACGGTATTAGAAACTGACCAGGGCCCCTCACCATCCAGAATCCAATTCGAAAGCCGAGTATATAGCTAGGACCTTCAAAATACAAATGCGCCAGATAATGATGGCAGTCGACTCTGGGGAATCACTCACCAGCTTCCTCGCAACCTACTATTTCGTTGCTGTAAACGGACGTAGTCTGGCAAAACTTTTACATGAGTGCAGACTCTGCACTCTCTTCGACCTGCCGGCCGAAGTGGCCGTGCGGTTAAAGGCGCTGCAGTCTGGAACCGCAAGACCGCTACGGTCGCAGGTTCGAATCCTGCCTCGGGCATGGATGTTTGTGATGTCCTTAGGTTAGTTAGGTTTAACTAGTTCTAAGTTCTAGGGGACTAATGACCTCAGCAGTTGAGTCCCATAGTGCTCAGAGCCATTTGAACCATTTTCTTCGACCTACAGTGCTCGACTCAGCCGTCATACTGCCCATACACACAGCCTTATCAACAGCTGGGCTCCCACGTGTGGGCTCGTACTTTCGGGCGGAACACCGTGTTGATCCAAGGTGTCGTCGTTGGTTATAGGAGGTGGCAAATGTTTGAGCTTACAGCCTTCCCGGAGCACATAGTGAGACATCACGATCAGCTCCGGTTGCAACGAGACATAGCACACCCCAGTTCCCCCACTCTGCCAACTGGGCACGGTTCATGCAACCAGGCTGGGAAAAGCCTGCCTTACAGGCTACCTGCCACGCTACAACGTCTGTCCCCGTGTTAGGCACCAGCAAGGATCGACAATAACCAGTGAGGGCAACTCCCTAAGATACTTCCAGCTCCTACCAACGCCTGAGACCCTCTCGCTAAGTAATTGCCAAAGGTTGACCATTTTCGGAATGAGGTGCCCATGAAGGCTGAGCTGTTTTGCCCACCTGGACTACAGCCGTCACCCACTCCCCTGCAGGTACGATTAAGCAGTGCCCCAGAAACAGAGGATCTGCCAGCAATTCCACTAACAGCGCCAATATCAAACCCTACCGTTCGCGACGAGGAAATACCGCGGTAGCCTTTAGCGAGTATTCTAACATCTTTCTCTCCTCTCCCTCAACGAAGTCGCCACATGCAGAGCCATTTCCGGCTTTGTGTGCCGACAAAAGGGGGAAGGGTTTAGTATTCGACAGTGATTCGGATTCCCTATCCAGTCCGAGGAGGTCAGAAATTCGGGCTTCATACCACGGCCGCCACCGTCGCTGCATAGATGTCACGGCGGCCCCTTCCACTGACGCGACAGTTCCCGCAAATACAGCGGACGCATATTAGTCCGGTAGCCCTCGCTATTCTCTCTAGCCTTCGATACAACCATTCATAGCAGAGTGATTGATCTTTTCTGTGTTTACGTTTTTCGATTCGCGTCGCTTCGTCGAGTGATTGCGTACGCTACTCTTTAGTCTTCATTTCTGGCTGGCTGTGCACATTGTGAACTCTGTTGTCATCGACCACAGGAATCGCCTGTTCGTTCGACCGGTCTCCGAGTCACCGCCATTGCGAATGATGATAAACTGTGTTTTAAGTGTGCTGAGTAGGATAGAAAACATAGAGTATTATTTATTTAGATAACCAGACTGAAATGTGGTCCCATCATCGCACAAAAAAGGCGAATATGTCCTGGGCACTGTTAGGGAACAAGCTTTTCGACTTATCTGCCAGCTTCAAAGACATTTACATCAAAATAACTTGAAATATTGGCCGTTCTTTTACTTATTAGTATTACTACTCATGTCATGGTAGCGTAATGCGTCGTGTCAACTAAAGTAACATGATGCCATGTTTTGTATCCCGCCTGGAAGGCGGCGCGTGGGTAGGAGCAGGAAACGGTAATACACGTCGGTACTGCAAGAAAGTAAAAGTGGTTTATAAATATATACAGGGCATACATAACTTTGTAATGATGAGCAAGCCTAAACCCGTCGTAAGCAGAGCAAAATATATGAAGTGAAGTGTCCCGACCGTCTGCTCTTGATCAAATGGGCAGAATCTGGAGCGGAGCTCGTAGATCTGGACAGCACCGACTAGAGGGCGCTGTCGTCGGTGTCTGTCGTAGTTCCTACCTAATAACTTTAATACGTCGTGGATCGTTGCTATCGATACCACACCATGTCGCATAACATGACACATAACATCATGTCATTCAACATGGCATTTGTTACGTCGTGCAATATGACACAATGTGTCATTAAAGTTTAGGATGCATGTGTCCCCGCTCTGAGATAATTCCTATTATAGATGTCCCCTACTCTCGGATACTTTCTATTGCAGATTCGTCCTATTCTCTAGAAGCATAGACATTTGTGTCTGTATATTCTTACACCCCTCACCATACATGTAACAGATGGAGAATTTGGGGGAGAAATGGTCCCCTCGGGAAAAAAAACTTCAACCTGCCGACATGCACAAATAAAAGAATTGTTTTAGAGTCCCCACAGGAACAAATCCACCCCTAGAAATTTTATTCCATCCTTCCCCCATGAAAACATGTTTAGCTGTTGCATATATGCTCTTCAGCCATATTATATTATACAGTATATCGTTTACTATGGCTAGCGAATCTCCTGGATTTTGGGCACGGGATCAAGGACTTTAGCCTATAAATTGCAAGATAGAGATGTGCTACCACCTTGCAGCTAAGAGAGTTCACTGCGCTGGGAAGTAGGGTTAACTTGGAAAGAAGCGCGAATACGTCAAGATATTTTGATTTAAATGTCTTTGAAACTGTCACGTAATCTCTTACCTCCCTAACTCTGTCCAGGACATATTCGCCATTTTTGTGCTCTGACAGAAACATTTTTCGTTCTGTTTCCCAACTTTTACTCTAACATAATTTTGACATTAGACTGATGTAGAATTTTGTTGACTCAGGAGATGACTGATCCGGTATAGGTTTTCTTACTGTCTTTCGAACCATGTTGCTTATATCTTAAGAAGGGTAAAAGCTTTCATAAAACAACTGGAAAACCATTAGTTAAATGTATTTGTCTACCTTCATACAAAATGTGGACCAATTCCCATAAGTCTGAGACATAGAAGTGGAGCGTGTAAAAAAACTTACAAAAAACTTGTTTTTGTCACGTAAAAACAGAATGGAGCTAGATTTTTGAAAGTGAGCTTTAAATTCTGTCGTAATGATGCATTTTTTATTTATATGATTCACTTTAAACCGTTTCTGTGCATTCGTTTCACGCAAGAACATGTTCCAAGTGTTGCGTTTAGCTCTACTTTAAACCATCGTATCTCGCCAACGGATAAAGATTATTGGGTAAAGAAAAAATCGTTTTGACTGTATCCATATACCTGCCTTCGTGCAGAGTTTTAACCCATTCGTACATGTTCAATGTATGTAAGTGGTGCGCTTGAAAAACCTTCGTGTATTTTGCACGTAAAATCCAAACGAAGCAAGATTTTTCAAACGGTTAAAACTTACATTAAACGCCCGATACGCCGGTGGACCAAAATTGAACCATGAGTCTCGTTCCAGTCAGGAGTTATTTAAGAGTGTTTTTGCGCGTCAAATCCGAACGGTGCACATACAAATGGTGACCTTAGATGAGCGTTAAATTCATCCCAATTAATATCTTTTGCAAAAGGAATTAGGCGATTCGTACAATTTGCCTAGGCTCCAGTTCCGGTTCATCGTTCAAACCTTGCTTAATATACTGTAACATAGCTACAGTGAGACAGATTTTCGAATGGCTATCAAATGGCCGCTGGTCCAGGCTAAACCAAACACTTTTTTACCTCATGTTCTTAGCTCAAATAGGAACCGAGCACCAAGACTATTCCCACCCCCACCCCCAAACCGGGATTCTGCGCACGGTATTTTCACGATTACTGGACTTCTTCATTCTTACTATTTCTTTAGAATAGGTTAATGTTGCGACTGGCTGATGTATGAGTACTAATGAAGGCAAAGACCCACAAATGTGAATGACTAAAACTAGGAGATAACACAAAATTGAGTCACGTAGCTATCATTGCAGGAAAGTTTAAAGTCTAGTATTCGGTGACATTTTCGTCCTTAGTACACCGTGTTTCTACACCGCTTGTGTGCCGAGCGCTGCGTGCACGACTCACCGTTAACTTGAACACTTTGTCCCCGTCGTGGAGTGTCTTGCTGTGAACAGTGGCACCGTCGGCAGACTGCTTCTCGAGCACCCAGCCGTTGGAATTTAGCACGATGAAGCCTTTTATTAAAGCGTCAAAAGCTTCAGTACAGTATTCCATTACTGCAGACGCAGAAAAGAAGACGCCTTAAAAGCAAGAAGCGAGACGCAGGTTTACCACGCGAATGCCTGTTAAACAGAACGCGCAGTGGTTTTAGTGCTCAGTCTAGCTGTATTGTGAATCACATTTCCTTGAATGTCCCTCCCTCTTGCGAAGACCAGCCTTGACTCATGGCTGGAGACGTTGTAGCTTGTCTTGAGCGCGAAGCCACCTGTGAGGCACTATTTCATCATCAAAGCGACTGTGGTCGTGTGCTGTATTATTATGCGAGGTTAACTTAAAAGGTTTGTATGAAACTTTTCTTTAGGTTAATAGATACTTCCAAGCAGACAGAACTAAGTTTGTCGTTCTTAATGGTGCGACACCAAAGGTAGTTAGTTTTCAGTATCTCGAGGTGGTATAATGGTGCCGAGAATACAGAATATCGCAAATTCCGGAACTCTGTAAGTAATATAATGAGAAACAGCGATTTTGCAAAAACCTTAACATTCACTGTGAAAATATGTGCATCTCGTGTTCTATAATGACAAAAGTGATCTAAATAAGCACAGCGAAAACAGACAAACACGTCGATGAGTTCGAGTGTTCAGCAACCACGTCTTGTCACAAATTCACCGTGCTCTAGAAGAAAATGTTCGTTGGTGTGTAAAACGAGCAACGGAGGGAATAGTGCGTTTTAAATACAAAGTAACACAAAAGTTGAGTGAATGCTGAACAAAAACAGAAAATATGGCTGTATACAAAGGAACGTTATGTTTATTTAGGCCAAAAATTCATGAAGAAGATCTCATCACAGTGTGAACAGATGAACTGATCTACTTGAAACGCAACAGTGTTGATTTTTAGAGCGTCGGCTTGGATTCATTAAAAGAATGACTTACGAGGAGAACACGACAAGCGCCATAGCCTGTTTTCCTAGAAACTTTGCTAAGTGGAGGAGGAGTCAAAACAAGCGAACACATGCCTCGGCTTGTCTGTAGATACTCGTCCGTTTATGAGAAAACGACAGTCAAAGTTTTCGACGTAATTTAGATGTCTTTTAGCCGCGTCAAGTTCAACAGTAGTGGTGGCACACACACTGGTGTCATGGCTTCAAGCTTTTCCACCCTGTATTCGAAAGCCGATTTTTTTTCATTTATCTACCCATGTCTGCAGAATATTACTACACGAGTGATTTTTCCTACGTATATTGAAATAGTATTGCCCTTATTCGTCCACAGACTATTTGTCCGTTCAACTAATTACACAAAATAAATGGATGAGAAAATTATTTGAAATTGTTTTCGGTGAAATTCCTTTAGTGTGTCTTGCCAGGAATATTGGTGATGTTGCGTACTTACACTTTTGGAAAAGTGATCTATCATGCATGGTTTGAAGCAAAATTGTTGCCAACACGCGAAATCTTTATCAATGTTAACGCCGTTTCTTTCTCGAATGAGACTCAAACCAGGAACTGTGACTGTGGCAAACCTTCTTCAGGCGATGCTCATGGTGTTCGTAATTTCTATGTTCCAAATGTTTCTACGATCGGTGTCATTCAAGGGAATGCATGAAATTTTCCTGAAGAATATTGTTGTTGTTGTGGTCTTCAGTCCTGAGACTGGTTTGATGCAGCTCTCCATGCTACTCTATCCTGTGCAAGCTTCTTCATCTCCCAGTACCTACTGCAACCTACATCCTTCTGAATCTGCTTAGTGTATTCATCTCTTGGTCTCCCCCTATGATTTTTACCCTCCACGCTGCCCTCCAATACTAAATTGGTGATCCCTTGATGCCTCAGAACATGTCCTACCAACCGATCCCTTCTTCTGGTCAAGTTGTGCCACAAACTTCTCTTCTCCCCAATCCTATTCAATACTTCCTCATTAGTTATGTGATCTACCCGTCTAATCTTCAGCATTCTTCTGTAGCACCACATTTCAAAAGCTTCTATTCTCTTCTTGTCCAAACTATTTACCGTCCATGTTTCACTTCCATACATGGCTACACTCCATACAAATACTTTCAGAAATAACTTCCTGACACTTAAATCTATACTCGATGTTAACAAATTTCTCTTCTTCAGAAACGCTTTCCTTGCCATTGCCAGTCTACATTTTATATCCTCTCTACTTCGACCATCATCAGTTATTTTGCTCCCCAAATATCAAAACTCCTTTACTACTTTAAGTGTCTCATTTCCTAATCTAATACCCTCAGCATCACCCGACATAATTAGACTACATTCCATTATCCTCGTTTTGCTTTTGTTGATGTTCATTTTATGTCCTCCCTTCAAGACACCATCCATTCCGTTCAACTGCTCTTCCAAGTCCTTTGCTGTCTCTGACAGAATTACAATGTCATCGGCGAACCTCAAAGTTTTTATTTCTTCTCCATGGATTTTAATACCTACTCCAAATTTTTCTTTTGTTTCCTTTACTGCTTGCTCAATATAGAGATTGAATAACATCGGGGAGAGGCTACAACCCTGTCTTACTCCCTTCCCAACGACTGCTTCCCTTTCATGTCCCTCAACTCTTATAACTGCCATCTGGTTTCTGTACAAGTTGTAAATAGCCTTTCGCTCCCTGTATTTTACCCCTGCCACCTTTAGAATTTGAAAGAGAGTATTCCAGTCAACCTGAAGAATAAGCGTAACAATAAAATATAAGAATGAATTTAAGAATTAATATAAAAATTAATATAAGAATGAATATAATAACTGATATGAGAATGAATTATAAGACTAGGAGAATTTAAAAAGATTTTAAACCCTAAAAAAACAATTCAAACATATATTATATAATAAATATATGACGCGTATTGTAAAACCCAGTTGAATTTTAGATTTAATATAACGCCCTTACGTTCCCTAACCGGATAAGAAACATTCTTGTAGCAATCTTCTGCGGACATGGGTAGATCAATGAAAAAACAAACAATAATCATGTTTGGAACACGCGGCTCAAAAGTGAGAAGCCACGACGCTAGTTGCTATGAAACCGTTTCGGTTTAAGTTGTAACGCACTAAACGGCACATTAACTGTGTCGAAAAATATGACCGTCGTTTCTGAAATACGGTCGAGTATCTACGGATCAGCCGTGACAAATGTTCGCTTATTTTGACCCCTCTTCCACTGAGTGAAGTTTCTATGAAATCAGGCTGAGGCGCCTGCCGTGTTCTCTATGTAAGGAATTCTTTTAACGAATCAAGATCGTCACTCTTAAAATCAGCATTATCTTTTTTTTTTTCAAGTAAATGAGTTCATCTATACTGTAGTGCCAAAAAACTGGTTTAGGCATGCGTGTTCAAATACGGAGATATGCAAACAGACAGAATACGGCGCTGCGGTCGGCAACGCCTATATAAGACAACAAGTATCTGGCGCAGTTGTTAGATCAGTTACCGCTGCTACAATGGCAGGTTATTAAGATTTAAGTGAGTATGAACGTGGTGTTACAGCCGGCGCACGAGCGATGGGACACAGCATCTCCGAGGTAGCGATGAAGTGGGGATTTCCCCGTGCTACCATTTCACCAGTATACTGTGAATATCAAGAATCCGGTAAAACATGAAATATACGACATCGTTGCGGACGGAGAAAGATCCTGCAAGAACGGGACCAGCAATGACTTAAGAGAATCGTTCAACGTGACAGAAGAACAAACCTTCCGCAAATTGCTGCAAATTTCAATGCTGGGCGATCAACAAGTGTCAGCCTGCGAACCATTCAACGAAACATCATCGATATGGGCTTACGGAGCCGAAGGCCGACTCGTGTACCCTTGACGATTGCACGATACAAAGGTTTACGCCTCGCCTGTGCCCGTGAACACCGACATTGGACTGTTGATGATTGTAAACATGTTGCCTGGTCAGACGAGTCTCGTTTCAAATTGTATCGAGCGGATGGACGTTTGTATGGAGACAACCTCATGAAACCATGGACCCGGCACGTTGGCAGGGAACTGTTCAAGCTGGTGGAGGCTTTGTGATGGTGTGGTTCATGTGCAGTTGGAGTGATATGGGACCCCTGATACGTCTAGATACGACTCTGGCAGGTAACACGTAAGTAAGCATCCTGCCTGACCACCAGCATCCATTCTTATCCACTGTGCATTCCGAAGGACTTGGGCAATTCCAGCAGGACTATGCGACACCCCACACATCTTGAATTGCTACAGAGTGGCTCCAGGAACACTCTTCTGAGTTTAAACACTTCCGCTGGCCATCAAACTCCCCAGACATGAACATCATTGAGCATATCCAGGATGCCTTGCAACGTGCTGTTGCACCCCTTTGTGCCCTTCGGATTTATGGACAGCCCTGCAAGATTCATGGTGTCAGTCCCCTCCAGCAGTACTGCAGACATTACTCGAGTCTATGCCACGTCGTGTTGTGGCACATCTGCATGCTCGCGGGGGCCCTACACGATATTAACCAAGTGTACTAGTTTCTTTGGCTTTTCAGTGTATTAACAATCTAATGAGATCGGTCTTATGAGTATTTACCTGAATGAGCATAACAGCCCTTGATGAAGGGTAACAAATCCGGCAGTGAACTGGAACAATCGTTAATGTGTACAGAGCAAGCTTCTAAGAAAATTCAAATGGCTCTGAGCACTATGGGACTTAACATCTGAGGTCATCAGTCCCCTAGAACTTCGAACTACTTAAACCTAACTAACCTAAGGACATCACACACATCCATGCTCGAGGCAGGATTCGAACCTGCGACCGTAGCAGTCGTGCGGTTCCAGACTGAAGCGCCTAGAACCGCTCGGCCACAGCGGCCGGCAAGCTTCTAAGAATCAAAACGGCGTTTTACGTAAATCTGAGAACACTATGCCAGTGAGAAATAAATTCGATGTCCTGGCCATGTATGAAGATCAAGAAATGGTCACTAACAACGACACCTTGAGAAACAAAGCCGTAATTAAAGAACAAAACAGGAATGCTGTAAATGAAGTGAACTGAATTTAGCCTGAGTTATCTAAACCAAACGTTTCTAGTAACGTAGGAACCGCACAAACAAAAGGCATAGCAGTGCTCAGTACAGAGAATACAGAGAAGGACGGAACAGTGATAACTGTGGGGCCAGTCATGGAAGTGGCACGAACGAAATCATAAGAAAAAATCTCTACCTTCATTAGGACTGGGACCGTGTCAGCGTTAGAAATAGCCAACCGTTAGTGATAGCACATTCAAATACAGAGAAACGAGTAGCAAATTACTGATAAAGCTCTACAAGACTGTGTAGAAAATCTAACACACAAATGGTTCAAATGGCTCTGAGCACTATGGGACTCAATTTCTGAGGTCATTAGTCCCCTAGAACTCAGAACTAGTTAAACCTAGTTAACCTAAGGACATCACACACATCCATGCCCGAGGCAGGATTCGAACCTGCGACCGTAGCGGTCTCGCGGTTACAGACTGCAGCGCCTAGAACCGCACGGCCACTTCGGCCGGCTCTAACACACACTAATGCAATAATCATAAACACTCCACCACGTTATGACTTACCGTCATAGTCGTGTGTCAACAATGAATCTGAGCATAAATATTTGTTTTGCAGGAATTTTAAGAATACTGGAATTATGTATATAAGTTACTTGAGACTCAGAATTCATGCGAATCATGGACTACACCATAAATAAAAAGGAAAACAGCTTTTGGCAGCGAAAATTCTGTTTTAGGATGCCTGGAAATTACAGGCACTCCTAAAACAACTTCTCAGTAGTTGCTAATTACAAACTGATTAACAAAGAAAAGCGCGACGAAAACATTTACGAAAGCCAATACACTGCGTACTGAAACCATCATTGCAAACTACAACAAGCAGCTAATGACAACCCTATCAAGAGGATACTTTCCTTCTGAGATAAACACCAAACGCAGGTCCACCCAAGCACGAATCCAGCAATAAAGTAAGGACAGCGAAAAAGACCTACCAACTAATCACTACGTGATCCATCCAGAATCACCATCGTCACCCACAGAATTGCAAACTAGGGTCAAAAAGACCTAAAACAAAATTAACAGCAGCACCAGCATCAGCAAAAACACGGAGAAAGTGACTGAGACCAAGAAGATAAGTAGCGAAATCATAATCAGTAACAACAGCAGCAGACCCTCAGAGATTGGTCTGAGATCAAAAGATGCACAATAGTGAGTCACGATTTTTTGTGATATTTGTATCATGAAACGTATATCGAAAAGATAGAGAGAGGAAGTGTTTACTGTAATCGCTAAAAATATTCTGTCTCTCCAGATCAAATTGTGTCTGCGAAGTTATCTAGACGCAGGTAACCAGCCTAGGTAAACTCAATCATCGAATTGTTTACCAGCCATCCGATAGCCCTGTGACAGTTGTAGAATCATTCAATGGTCAACTTTCAGCAGCGCGGAAGTAACCTGCTCATTCACTGTTAGTTGGAGTCGACTTTAACCTACCTAGGGTGGGTGTTTATCGAGTCGTTCCCGTTAGCTGGGAGAGGGAATCTAGTGAAGTATTTGATTTGCATACAACTAATTACATTTTCTTGATCATGTACCAGGCATCTACATATTGAGTAAAAAAATCTGAATTCAAACTATCCCAATAAAATTCTTAAAATTTTACATTTTTTCCTGTTGCTCGTTGCAAATGCAATGAATAGCGTAATACAAAAGTGCAGTAATAAGCAAATAGTCGTTTCAAGCGTATACCTCCGTTTATCATTCTTTATTTCAAAATGATCAGTACGATGACGAACATTTTTTGGAAAACATAATACTTACGTATTGTACTTGACCAAACAGCAAATGGAATGTTTTTATTAGTTGGAATCCACAATGAATCCAAATATTACATTTGTGTGATCATATGTATCGCTTTGTATGTAGAAAAACTGTATCCTCCAGTATATCAAAATACATAGATCGTCTTCTTTACTAAAGGAACCTTGCCCACCCCTGATACAGTTCACGCTTCTGTAGGTTGCTGCTTCCTGGCAAGACTTACAGAACTTTCTCTGCCACAGATGATGGAAATATCGTCCATCATAGCGAAAATAGTCTCTCTTAAAATCAGACTAGTCAGCTCTAACCACGACCCACTTAGGAAGCTTAGGAAAAACCGGCCAAACACCTTCAACTGAACAAAATCTCCTTCCTCCTGCAGGCCGAAAGTGGTCGAGATGACTGCAGTAGCAAACTGTGCATTGGCAGCCAGGAAATCATATGTTCAGGAGCCCCTATTTTTCGGTGATGGATAAAGTTATTCTCCGAGGATAATCAAAATACTGATGCTGAAAAATTATGTAACATGCTTGAGCAAAAGATGGTTAATGTTTATAGAGGTCACATATAACTCCCGCAATTACTGTTCGACAATAAACACTTGGAGTTCATGTATTCATCACACATACATATACAGGGTGGTCCATTGATCGTGACCGGGCCAAATATCTCACGAAATAAGCGTCAAGCGAAAAAACTACAAAGAACGAAACTTGTTTAGCTTAAAGGGGGAAAACAGATGGCGCTAAGGTTGGCCCGCTAGATGGCGCTGCCATAGGTCAAACGGTTACCGACTGCGTTTTTTTTTTAAATAGGAACCTCCATTTTTATTACATATTCGCGTAGTACGTAAAGAAATATGAATGTTTTAGTTGGACCACTTTTTTCGCTTCGTGATAGATGGCGCTGTAATAGTCACAAACATATGGCTTACAATTTTAAACAAATAGTTGGTAACAGGTAGGTTTTTTAAATTAAAATACAGAACACAGGACGTTTGAACATTTAATTTCGGTTTTTCCAATGTGATACATGTACCTTTGTGAACCTATCATTTCTGAGAACGCATGCTGTTACAGCGTGATTACCTGTAAATACCACATTAATGCAATAAATGCTCAAAATGTTGTCCGTCAACCTCAATGCATTTGGCAATACGTGTAACGACATTCCTCTCCACAACGAGTAGTTCGCCTTCCGTAATGGTCGCCCATGCATTGACAATGAGCTGATGCACGTTGTCAGATGATGTCGGTGGATCACGACAGCAAATATCCTTCAACTTTCTCCACAGAAAGAAATCCGGGGACGTCAGATCCGGTGAACGTGCGGGCTTCGACGCCCAATCCACCTGTCATGAAATACGCTATTCAATACCGCTTCAACCGCACGCGAGCTATGTGCCCGACATCCATCATGTTGGAAGTACATCGCCATTCTGTCATGCAGTGAAACATTTAGTAGTAACATCAGTAGAACATTACGTAGGAAATCAGCATACATTGCACCATTTAGATTGCCACCTAGAAAATGGGGGCCAATTATCCTTCCTCCCATAATGCCGCACCATACATTAACCTGCCAATGTCGCTGATGTTCCGCTTGTCGAGGCCATCGTGGATTTTCCGTTGCCCAATAGTGCATATTATGCCGGTTTACGTTACCGCTGTTGGTGAATGACGCTTCGTCACTAAATAGAACGAGTGCAAAAAATCTGTCATCGTCCCGTAATTTCTCTAGTGTCCAGTGGGAGAACTGTACACGACGTTCAAAGTCGCCGCCATGCAATTCCTGGTGCATAGAAACATGGTACGGGTGCAATCGATGTTGATGTAGCATTGTCAACACCGACGTTTTTGAGATTCCCGATTCTCGCGCAATTTGTCTGCTACTGATGTGCGGATTAGCCGCGACAGCAGCTAAAACACCTACTTGGGCATCATCATTTGTTGCAGGTCGTGGTTGACGTTTCACATGTGGCTGAACACTTCCCGTTTCCTTAAATAACGTAACTATCCGGCGAACGGTCCAGACACTTGGATGATGTCGTCCAGGATACCGAGCAACATACATAGCACACGCCCGTTGGGATTTTTGATCACAATAGCCATACATTAACACAATATCGACCTTTTCCGCAATTGGTAAACGATCCATTTTAACACGGGTAATGTATCACGAAGGAAATACCGTCCGCACTGGCGGAATGTTACGTGATACCACGTACTTATACTTTTGTGACTATTACAGCGCCATCTATCACAAAGCGAAAAAAGTGGTCCAACTAAAACCTTCATATTTCCTTACGTACTACACGAATATACAATAAAAAATGAGGGTTCCTATTTTAAAAAACGCAGTCGATATCCGTTTGACCTATGGCAGCGCCATCTAGCGGGCCAATCATAGCGCCATGTGGTTTCCCCCTTCAAGCTAGACAAGGTTTGTTCTTTGTAGTTTTTTCGTTTGTTGGTTATTTCGTGAGATATTTGGCCCGGTCACTATCAATAGACAATCCTGTATTCAATTACCATGTCATTATTAACAATTTATGAGAAACAATCAAAATGAAAAATGATGAGACACATGAAAAATTAGATTCAAAATGACTCATAAAAAGCGTCATCTCTAAAAGTAATGGAAAACCAGTTGCAAATCATTTCTACTGTACTGTTGCTTCGATGGCCAAAAACATTACTAACGAATTAATAAAAATGAGAAAACTCAAAAAATATCTGATATCTAAAGGTAAATGGAATTTAAAATCGTAGAACTGTTCAAGAGTCGAAAAACGCAATAATAAACAAAATTAAATTGACTTACTTATATATTATCTCTTGAAATATTTATCACACTACACACAAAGGCACAAATAAAGGCAAATATGAAAATATGTGGAGGGCATTCCACCATACATCAAAATCACTTAAAATCTGATTCAAACCAAGCTAAATAATTATCCCAGATGTAGAGCTAGACAAACAAGAAATCGCTAAAGCACAAAACTTTGAATCTTTTTGTGTGACCCAATTACTGAAACCAGTATGTGAAATTTAAATGAAATACCGTGTCTAATCAATACAAAACTAAGAACCAAACGTACACATTCGCCTAAGTACATACTCCACAAGCAACCGTGTGGTGAATGGCAGAGGGTAACTTGTTCCACTACTAGTCATTTCCTTTCCTGTTCCACTCGCAAATAGAGCGAGGGAGAAGCGACTGTCTATATACCTCCTACTCGCCTTAATTTCTCTTATCTTCGTTGTACTTTCGCGACATGTACATATGGTGACCAGTAGATTAGTTCTGCAGTCAACTTCAAAGGCCGGGTCTCAAAATTTTCTCGTTGATAATATTTTATGGGAGTGGAGCTGTAGAGCTTTCATGAATGTTGAGAACTGCGTTATGAATACACAGCTGTAACAGTATATTTTATTAGACATGAAAGATGTCTGTCTAGGATCGGACCATCATGGGGTTCACTGTACCAGAGAAGAACAAAACCACATTTACCAAATTGTGTAACATTAAAGTATGCAGCTGTTACGTGAAACGACATTAAGTACATCATATATTACATCATCTTACAAAACCATCTCAGTTTAGCGTTTGCGTAATTCTAATAATAGTTATCAGATATATATTGTTTCATCACTGATAGGAGCTGCATATAATATTGAGATGACAACGGTTATGGGAAAACGGTATGTACATATACGGTATGTACATATACAATGGTGATAGAATAGCGTACACAAGGGCAGTGCATTGGCCCAGATGTCATAAATTAACAGACTTTCAACGCGGAATGGTAAATGGAGCTAGACGCATGGGACACTCCATTTCGGAAACCGTTAAGGAATTCAATATGCCGAGATCCACAGTGTCAAGAGTGTGGCGAAAATACAAAATTTCAGGCGGGAAGTACGACGATCTTCTGCGTTATGACAGTGCAGCAAAATTTTGTGCAAGCTGGTGGTGGCCCCATATTGGTGTGGGCTGTGTTCTCATGGAATGGACTGGGTCCTCTGGTCCAACTGAACCGATCATTGCCTGATTATTGTTATATTCTGTTACTGGGAGACCATTTACAGCCTACATCCAGCCATCCTGATTCAGGTTTTCCGTGATTTCCATAAATCGCTTCAGGCAGATGTCGGGGTGGTTCCTTTGAAAGAGCATAGCCGACTTCCTTCCCTACCCTTCCCTAATCTGATGGGACCGATGACCTCACTGTTTGGTCCCCTCTCCCAAAACAACCAACCAACCATTTACAGCCATTCATGAACATCATGTTCCTAAACAGCGAGGGAATCTTTATTAACGACAATACGCCGTGCCACCAGGCCGCAGTTGATCGCGACTGGTTTGAAGAACGTTCTGGACAATTCGATCGAATGATTTGGCCACCCAGATCACCTGACATGAATCCCATCGAACATTTATGGGACATAAGTGAGAGGTCAGTTCGAGCAGAAAATTCAGCGCCGGCAACACTTTCGCAAATATGGATGGCTATAGTGGCAGCACGGCACAGTATTTCTGCAGAGGACTTCCAACGACTTAAAAGGAGCTCTGACACGATATTAGGAGGTATCCCATGATTTTTGTCACCTTAATGTATAATGATTGCAGGTTGTAGTGGAAAATAGCAATGACACGGAAGCAAGCGCCTCTTCGTGATCACATCTGTTGGACTCTAGACAACTGCAAAACCATGGCCTGGTTAGGTGAGTCCCGATTTCAGTTGGTAAGAGCTGATGGCAAGGTTCGGGAGTAGCGAAGACACCTCGAAGCCATAGACCCAAGCGGCCAACAAGCGCTGTGAAAGCTGGTGGTAGCTCCAAAAAGGTGTGGGGTGTGTTTACATGGAATGGACTGGTTTCTCAGGTTGAAATGAATCGCTCATTGACTGGAAAGGCTATGTTCGGCTACTTGAAGACCATTTGCAACCATTCATGGAACTTCATGTTCCCTAACAATGAAGGAATTCTTATGATGACAGCGTGCTATGTCACCAGGCCACAGTTGTTCACGATTGGTCTGAAAAAACTTCTGGGCAATTTGTGCGAATGATTTGGTCACACAGATGACCCGACATGAATCCCATCGATCATTTGTGGGACATAATCAAGAGGTCAGTTCGTGCACAAAATCCTGCATCGGAAACACTTTCGCAATTATGGACGGATATAGAGACAGCGTGGCTCAATTTTTCTGCAGGGACTTCCAACGACTCCTTCAGTCCATGTGACGTCGAGTTGCTGCACTATGCCTGGAAAAAGGAGGTCCGACACGATATTAGGAGGTATCCCGTGACTTTTGTCAGCTCAGTGTACGTAACATTACGTTTATTTAACCTCATAGACATTTGTGTGTGGTATACTCATACACTGAAGAGAGTAGGTCGAAGAGTATTCAATTAAGCATTTAAGGTTCAAAATGGTTCAAATGGCTCTGAGCACTATGGGACTTAACATCTGTGGTCATCAGTCCCCTAGAACTTAGAACTACTTAAACCTAACTAACCTAACATGCCCGAGGCAGGATTCGAATCTGCGACCGTACCGGTCACGCGGTTCCAGACTGAAGCGCCTAGAACCGCACGGCCACACCGGCCGGGAAGCATTTAAGGCATTGCAAACATACACCAACTACTGATGAGCTAGTTTGTTAATACTACTTACATATTAACATTTCACATAACGACGAACACAAGATGCATCCATTATGCAACATTAATAATTCAATTAGATACAGGTCGCATTTTATGATTACTGTATAACATTAATGGAAACACAGACAGACACACTTCAGTCTAACCAACTCTGAAAGTTATTAGGTAGTGATCTTACAGATAACATAATCATGACATGCAGTGTCAATTAAAATCTAAATTATTTTTTTATTCCCACGTGGATGCGTATCAACATTTGGTACATAGTTCAATATTTATTATAAGTGATTATAATCATTAGTTTTGACAGTTCTGGTACCTTGTCTGTTTAACATAATACTTATTTATAATTGTATAGTATATTACAGAAAAGGACGTTTATGTGCTACCATACCATTTACTGTTCCTGATCTTTGTCATGAAAAGTTATGTAACTATGGATGATTCGTAAATAACACAGTCAGTGCGCCCGTTAGAGGTAACCAATAGTCATAGATATCTACATTACAAAAATTGTGAGAACACGTGGTGCCCTGACCAATTCTTTCTTTTATGCTCATAGTATCAACTATATCTATATTAACATGTCATTATTTATAAATCACAATGATATATAGTACAGAAACAACACGTAGACTATTAAGAAAATGGAAATGGAAATGAACGTATGGCATCGTTGGCCGGGAGGCCCCAATCGGGGAAGTTCGACCGCCAAGTGCAAGTCTTATTTCAGTCGACGCCACGTTGGGCGGCTTACACGCCGTTGATGAGGATGAAATGATGATGAGGACAACACAAGACCCAGTCCCCGGGCGGAGAAAATCTCCAACCCGGCCGGGAATCGAACCCGGGCCCGCTTGTATGGGATGCGAGCACGTTACCACCCAGGTAAGCAGGCGGACATTATGTTAATGTCACAAAGACAGCTGTCATACATTGGCAGTCTGGAGGTTTAGTAAAAAATGTGATGATCTGTAAACCTCTGTATGCATTTGGTACAGCTGTGTATTGCATAATGTAGTTCTTAATATTTATCAGTAGTGTTTCCCGAAAATAACGTCATCTTCCCTCCTAGGATTCCCATTTGAGTTCACTAAGCATCTGCGTAAGACTCGCGTGTTGATCCATCCTACCAGTAACAAATCTAGCAGCCCACCCCTGAATTGCTTCGATGTCTTCCTTCAGTCAGAACTGGTGGAAATCCCGAACTCTCGAGCAGTTCTTAACTATGGGTCACAGTACAGCTCTATACGCAGTCTCCCTTACAAGTGAACCACATATTCTTAAAATTCTCCCAGTAATCCGAAGTCGACCATTCGCCTTCCCTACTACCGTCATGACGTTCTAGTGTCATTCAATGTCGCTTTGCAACGTTACACCTAGATATTTAATCGACGCGACTGTGTCAGACAGCACACTACTAACACTGTATTCGGACGTTAAGGGATTGTTTTTCCTACTCATCTGCATTAGCTTACAATTTCCTACATTTAGCGCAAAATGCCATTCATAACACCAACTAGAAATTTGGTCTAAATCATCTTTTTCCCTCCTACAGTCACTCAACCTTCCCGCACATCACAGCCTCATCAACAAACAGCCGCAGATTACTACTCACACTGTCCGCCATATCATTTACGTATATAGAGAATAAGAGCGATCCTATCACACTTTAAAAAAAATAAAAATAAAAAAATGGCTCTGAGCACTATGGGACTTAACTTCTAAGGTCAACAGTCCCCTAGAACTTAGAACTACTTAAACCTAACTAACCTAAGGACATCACAAACACCCATGCCCGATGCAGGATTCGAACCTGCAACCGTAGCGGTCGCGCGGTTCCAGACTGTAGCGCCTAGAACCGCTCGGCCACCCTGGTCGTATTATCACACTTCCCTGGGAGACTCTTGTTGATACAGTTGTCTCTGATGAACACTCGCCGTCGAGGACAATGTACTGGATTCTGTTAGTTAAGAAGTCTTCGAGCCACCCACGTATCTGGGAACCTATTCTGTAAGCCCGTACCTTCGTCAACCGTCTGCTATGGGGCATCGTGTCAAACGCTTTCCGGAAATCTGGGAATATGGAATCTGCCTGTTGCCCTTCATTCATGCTTCGCAGGATATCATGAACTGAGTTCCCCACAAGTGATACTTTCTAAATCCGTGCTTGTTTGTGGCCAGAAGCTTTTCCGTCTCAAGAAAATTTATTATATTCGAATTGAGACTATGTTCAATAGTACTGCAGCAGACCGAGGTTAAGGACATTGGTCTGTAACTTTTTTGCAGGTCTGTTCTTTTACCCTCCTTATATACAGGAAGCATCTGTGGTTTCTTCCAGTCGTTTGGGACTTTGCGCTGGGCGACACATTAGCGATAAATGCAAGCTAAGTAAGGGGAAATTGCCGTGGAGTACTCTTTGTAAAATCGAATTGGGGCTCCATCGGACCTGGTGGTTATTGGTTTTCAACACTTCCAGCTGCTTCTCAACGCCAGGGATGCCTATTTCTATACCCCCATATTGGAGTATGTGCGACGGTCAAAAGACGGTATGTTTGTACGAGCTTCCTTCGTGACTGATTTCTTAAATGAGAATTTTAAAACTTGAGCTTTCTTTTTGCTGACTTCTATTGCCCTACAAGACTGCTCAATAAGTGACTGTATGGAAGGATTCGGCCTGCTTCGCGGTTTTTCGTAGGTTCGGGATTTTCTCTGATTCTCAGGAAGATCTTTTGCTAAGTTATAACGGTGGTAATAGTTGAATGCTTCGCTCGTCGTTTTTTCGTCCAAATTAGATGCTACCAGTGTAAATACATCTAATAAAAAAATATGAATCGAAAGAAGGAAGTGCTATTTTCTTTAGCGAATATCTTTCAGTAAGCACATACTCAACTTAGATACTTAGGTATCAGTAGGTCACAAAAGTCACTCAGAAGTTAAGTCCCATAGTGCTCAGAGCCATTTGAACAAAAGTCACGCACGCAATACTTCACACCGAGCGAGGTGGCGCAGTGGTTAACACACTGGATTTGCATTCAGGTGGATGACGGTTCAAGCCTGCGTCCGGCCATCCTGATTTAGATTTTCCGCCCTTTCTTAAATCACTTCAAGTAAATGCCGGGATGGTTCCTTTGGAAGGTCAAGGCCGATTTCCTTCCCCATCTTGCCGTAACACGAGTTCGTGCTCCGTCTTCACAAAGACTTAAAATCACTTACTTTAGTTCAAAAAGGGGTCCACTACTCAGGAACACTCATCTTCAATAATTTGCCAGCAAACATAAAAAATTTAGTTACAAATAAAGATCAGTTTAAAAGGAGCCTGAAAGACTTACTAGTGGCCAACTCCGTCTACTCCACTGACGAATTTTTTAATAGAAATAAATGATGTATTGTGTATATTCATACTATTAGTATTGTTATTTCAGCAAAAAAAAAAAAAAAAAAATTGAAATGTTCCACATCCACGAGGATCTCCTCAGCATGGATCTATGGAACTAAAAACTAATCTAATCTAATCTAATCTCTAATGACCTCGCTGTCGACGGGACATCAAACATTAATCTCCTCCTCCTCCACAATATTTCAGATTTACATGCCATTTCACCTAGAAATAAAAATAATATATGACCCCTCCTTTAGTGTGTTTGTTTTGATGTACTGATCACTGAAAGGATCATAGCTCTCTATAACTGCATTCGTTCCCTATCCCCGTTGTGTATTCGGTGAACATATCACTTAATGGGATTGCTGAAGTGGATGGGGGGGAACTCAGCTGATTGGAACGGCGCAAGAATGTTGTCAGCAGTGTTATTACTCGACGTTTACCATAGTTGAAAGTGAGCAGTGATGCATGAATGTGGTTTATTTATAATATTATGAGGCGTAAAAGCATAGTGAATACAGTGAAAAAATGACCAATATTCGTAAGTTTTTGTACCTCATAAACGAATAAAAGCCGAAAATGAGCGTGAGGGAATCGAAAATTATATTACCTGCGACGAAATATCAAAAGACAAGGGCGAGCCAGACTCAGATATATCTATTAAAAATTCCAGTTATTGCACTTATGAAGGAAATACAGACATAGCCAGTACTTCTACTGGCTTCAGGTGCTTTGATGGACGGGATAGTAGTCTCCTGGTCAATATTTCCGACGTCAGAAATAATGTTGAAAGAAAAGGTTGATGATTCCCTGAAGTATAACGTTATATTGAATCCATTGTCACCTGACGAAATTATAATTTCAGGAATGATGTAGACAGCATAACTAGATTTTTTCGGTACGGCTGTCTGTCATTATACCCATGGTTGGTTTATTCTAGCTCAGTTAAGGTTGTGTCCTTCCGGCCACGTATAACGCATGGCAGTTATCAAAAGGTTTCACGCATCTGCAAAAAGTGCATATCAGTTCCAAATGGCATAAACGTGCAGCTGAAAACTCAAAAAAAATTGTTAACGTCATGTCAAACAAAACTAAGGGTGCAGAAGAAATCACGAAAGAGAATGTTACAAAATTAGTACAGACTGATTGTGCTAGCATTAAATCAATTGTTTCTTGCATACTGTTCTGTGCATTACATGATTTGTCTTTAAGAGGGAAAATAAAATTCAAATTCTGTTTCTAAAGATTTATTGCAGTTTACAGTTAAGTCAGGCAGTGGCAGATTAATGAAATTTCGTTGGTGAGAGCGGTTTCCTAGAAGAGAAAGAAAATCCAGGGTTCCTTCCCCTGAAAGCGTATGGAAAAAACTTCAAAAACTGCTATTTTAAGTAGTTTTTATTATTAACAACATCGAAGAAATTCTAAAATGTGCTTTGTCGTAGACCAACAGGTTTTTAATTCCTTGGAATGTGTAGCATTCACATCTTTCTTCTTACTTCTACACATATATATCATTGTTAACATGAAAACCTATTTTGTCAATTAAGAGCTGCTAAGCCAATTAAAAGATACGAAATTCAGATTAGAATGAAATACTCTTAAATTTATAGTTTTTGATATGTTCACAATTACATTTTTGCCAGTTTAGTTCAGAAATATATACAGGGTGGTCCATTGATAGTGACCGGGCCAAATATCTCACGAAATAAGCATCAAACGAAAAAACTACAAAGAACGAAACTCGTCTAGCTTGAAGGGGGAAACCAGATGGCGCTATGGTTGGCCCGCTAGATGCCGCTGTCATAGGTCAAACGGATATCAACTGCGTTTTTTTTTAATAGGAACCCCCATTTTTATTACATATTCGAGTAGCTCGTAAATAAATACGAATGTTTTAGTTGGACCACTTTTTTCGCTTTGTGATAGATGGCGCTGTAATAGTCACAAACGTATAAGTACGTGGTATCACGTAACATTCCGCCAGTGCGGTCGGTATTTGCTTCGGGTTACATTACCCGTGTTAAAATGGACCGTTTACCGATTGCGGAAAAGGTCGATATCGTGTTGATGTATGGCTGGCTATTGTGATCAAAATGCCCAACGGGCGTGTGCTATGTATGCTGCTCGGTATCCTGGACGACATCATCCAAGTGTCCGGACCGTTCGCCGGATAGTTACGTCATTTGAGGAAACAGGAAGTGTTCAGCCACATGTGAAACGTCAACCACGACCTGCAACAAATGATGATGCCAAAGTAGGTGTTTTATCTGCTGTCGCGGCTAATCCGCGCATCAGTAGCAGACAAATTGCGCGAGAATCGAGAATCTCAAAAACGTCGGTGTTGAGAATGCTACATCAACATCGACTGCACCCGTACCATATTTCTACGAACCAGGAATTCCATGGTTACGACTTTGAACGTCGTGTACAGTTCTCCCACTGGGCACAAGAGAAATTACGGGACGATGACAAATTTTTCGCACGCGTTCTATTTAGCGACGAAGCGTCATTCACCAACAGCGGTAACGTAAACCGACATAATATGCACTATTGGGCAACGGAAAATCCACAATGGCTGCGATAAGTGGAACATCAGCGACCTTGGCGGGTTAATGTATAGTGCGGCATTATGGGGAAGGATAATTGGCCCCCATTTTATCGATGGCAATCTAAATGGTGCAATGTATGCTGATTTCCTACGTAATGTTCTAAGGATGTTACTACAAGATGTTTCACTGCATGACAGAATGGCGATGTACTTCCAATATGATGGATGTCCGGCACACAGCTCGCGTGCGGTTGAAGCGGTATTGAATAGTATATTTCATGACAGGTGGATTGGGCGTCGAAGCACCATACCATGGCCTGCACGTTCACCGTATCTGACGTCCCCGGATTTCTTATGTGGAGAAAGTTGCAGGATATTTGCTGTCGTGATCCGCCGACAACGCCTGACAACATGCGTCAGCGCATTGTCAATGCATGTGCGAACATTACGGAAGGCGAAGTACTCGCTGTTGAGAGGAATGGTTCAAATGGCTCTGAGCACTATGGGACTTAACATCTATGGTCATCAGTCCGCTAGAATTTAGAACTACTTAAACCTAACTAACCTAAGGACATCACACAACACCCAGTCATCACGAGGCAGAGAAAATCCCTGACCCCGCCGTGTTGAGAGGAATGTCGTTACACGTATTGCAGGTAAATAAGTATCGTAGAAACATAAAAGACAATTATTTTCACAGCATCGAGCAAATCATACAGATGCTGAATTTTTACATTTGCTACTGTACCATTACAATATGAACCCAACAGGACTGATCTGGGGCCAAGTTGCGGGATTTGGCCCGAGAAGTAACAAGACTAAGCCGTCAGACGTACTGGAACTAACGCACGCAGCTTTTTCGCGTCACTGCCGAACGCTTGCGGGATATAGAAGGGCTCGTCATAAAAGTAGAGAAAATGCTGCGCCTGGTTGGCTTCGTGGATTCTGTTGTTGATAGGCTCGTTGTCAACGCAGCAGGTGACACTTCCAGAACTGAAATGCTGAGAGATTACCAGACGACTGACTGTAAGTAATACCTTCAGTGGCTTCAATATTTAACTATACGGTGAAATCCTTCAATACTCTCTGACGTTACACACAACTTATGCAGAAAAATTGCCCTGCGGCTAAGTCAGGAATTTTCATCATTCTTGTTTTTAATTACAACAGTACGTTAGCTGAAAGAGGATAACCTGTTGCGGTTTTCGTCTAGTCGTCTAAGGAACGTATAGTGTGAGATTTGCAGTGTATTATTTCATTCTGCTTAAAATTAAATGACATTCGAAGCTGTATTGCTTCTCTGCTCGTCCCTTTTTACGTGTGAACTGCACCTGAGCACGTCACTGCAGGTTAACTGTACCACCTGACGGGTAAGTCGATGTGCTCGTAATGCACAGCACAAAAGTACCCTCATTATCGCACTTGACAGTACTCGAGACAGCTTGGCTGCAGTCCCACGTGAAACGGAAGTCCAAAGAGATTCCAGCAGACGTGAAAGAAAACATAGTGCTATGTGTTGTGTCTAGACAAGACAGCCTAGACACAATGAGAGGAAGCCGAAAGGCACGCGCTGAAACTCACGCAGGCTGGCGTGAGGTCTGAAACAGGATACGTAATGAATGCCATAAAGAAAAGTGCGTAGCTTCGGGAATACTTAACTTTAATCCATAATTGTAGAACATCGCTCTTGATGATACATGCTTCATATAATAAATTATGAAAGCTATGGCGCCTTGCTAGGTCGTAGCAAATGTAGCTGAAGGCTGTTCTAACTATCGTCTCGGCAAATGAGAGCGTATTTGTCAGTGAACCTTTCCTTGCAAAGTCGGCTGTACAACTGGGACGAGTGCTAAGACGTGTCTCTAGACCTGCCGTGTGGCGGCGCTCGGTCTGCAATCACTGACAGTGGCGACACGCGGGTCCGACGTATACTAGCGGACCGCGGCCGATTTAAAAGGCTACCACCTAGCAAGTGTGGTGTCTGGCGGTGACACCACACTATGTTTCATCAGTTTTATTCTTATGATGAACGGATAATACATATATGAGTATCCCAGTTGCAAAAGCGGCTAAGTCAGTTTTAAAAGATTTTTGGGAAAAGCAAAAAAAAAAAAAAAAAAAAAAACGTAGCCCTGCTCTCACAGCAGTACTACAACGGTAGTTAATATCTAAATAAAAAAAAGAGAGAATCATAGCGACCACATCATAAATGTCTCTATATTCCTACATTAACCCCTTATTAGTATTTTTATGTAAAAATTTGTACTTACCCCGTTTTGCAACCGAATGGGCCAGTTAGCTGCTTCTGCAACACCATCGGCGGCCATGATGGAATGCAGTCGGTTGCAAGACCGGCCGAAATATTAATTCCGGTGTTTATCTGGCTATGCCGGTAAGAATGGTAGACTACAGTAGTTTACTAAAATAATGCGAAAGGAAGAAAATTAAACGAACAAAGTGCTGAAATACTGTTTTATTTTAGATATTTAAAAAGATTGAAACCTTTACAAAAAAAAAAGAACTAAACACGAACTACTACAAGGTACAATATTAACATCACACAGATTTAGTCACTGAATTCAGTCTTAACACCTGTCATGAAAATGAGAAATCTTTGGAAACAAATCTTGGAGAAATGAAATACTGCAAAGAAACGATCACAAGGTAAAATGAAGTGTACAGCGCTTAAGCTAAGTTCGGGAATCGTCATGTAAGAGCTCAAAATTAAGTCATTCGTCCTCGTCGTTTTGACATTCGTCTGTTTCCATGATCTGCTGCTGCTCAAAAACATCAGTGTAGAATTTTAACTTTTCCTCCTCGGGCCATGTCTCTCCCCAGTGTAGTTTTAAGAGCCGCTCGACGTCTGTAATTTTAGCTTTTTTTCAATGGGACGCCTTTTGGAATCTCAGGAAGAATTTCTTTCGTGATACGTTTGCCTCTTTTAATAATTGAAGAATGCTTCTCCTTGCACAAGACATAATTTTCTGTTTGTTGCCTTCGTGATGATAACTATCTTCGACTTTTGAAACTGGAAGTGCCAGGATTCAGGAGCTTTGATGACGTCAGTGGCGATCTTCCTCCAGTCTCTCACTTTGCACTCGTCCAACCCCAAATGCACCACTGTGCCGAATTTTTCCATTATGCCGACGTATACTGCAAGGCTTCGATTACGCTCAATTTTGAAAATTTTCTCTCCATGTTTCCAAAAACTGTATCAGGGTGTATAAAATAATAACCGACGATCGTGAACCAAACTTCAACGCTCTCTACGTGTACTGGAGCAGCGTACAGGAACCAGTACATCAACATCCCAATCACTGTTGTATTCTTGTTTTGCCCGCCGCATCCATCCGAAAAGAGGTGTAATTTGGTGACACCATGCAAATTGGAGTTAAGCAATTAATGATGAAGAGGTGAAGCAATCTGATTCGACCCTTTACAAATTAGTTCCCCAGCCAAACATACGAGGTCACATTGTCTTTCATCTGACTGCTCGTAGAGGAACCTCGGCAAACCGTGAAATTATATAAGTACATCTGTCTGGAATAATAAGCCGCCTGAACTGGGACTTTTGGAAGGACTAAATTTTTCTAGTAGTCGTAACTTAAAATTAGTTGACCTTCGATGTCGTCCTTCAGCCTTTCATAAAAAACATCGTTCCGAACTTTGTGAGCTGTAAGCAGATGTTCCAAATTTTTCTTTTCCTTTGGCCGATTTTCCAAGTAAATCATGCTTTGTAAGGACGAGCATGTAGAGCATGTGTCAATAGAAAGTGCTCCGAAGCCAATATTTAAATTATTGTAGAATATTGTCCGGTAGTAGTCATACTTTACGTCCAGACCATGATATTTGTCACAGAACATTTCCAACATTATTTTTACATTTAATTCACTGGACAAACATTGGCGATGTAGCATTTTCCCTCTAGAATAGTGACTTTCGATCGGCTTGAATTGTTCAATGTGTCTGACAACTGCATTTTTCCTATCTTCGCACAGCTTCGTTCTTCTGTCACATCCTTTTCTTTCAGCGGTTGCAGGTGAGGAATTGTTCATTATACTCTGACAAATTTTGTTGAGTCTCATTTTTTTATCTGCAAAATCCCATGAAAGCCGCTCTGCAAACCCTGATGTTTATAGAAACTCCTTCACTTTTTTGGGAGCACAAACTCTGTAATTAGTTGCTTTCTTGATACTTTGTCTGCTGTAGGCTTAGAATCTTAGATGCTCGAGGAGATGACACAGTGACATGCTGTCGAATGTAATTGTTCTGCCATTCTTGGTTATTTTGTTCGTAAAAGTTTTGATAGGTCCGTCTTACGTCCTGCATAGTTAGTTCTTTACATTTCAGCTTTCCAGCAGGATGTTTACAGTTTGAGATATGTGGAAACCCTTTTGGTTGGTACCTACAGATAAATGAAACTGAAAGCCAACTGATAGTAGTTTTATTTCAATGCAATCAGAATTTCGGTGTTTCTATTTCCAAATACGTTGAATTTACAAGAAATGTGTTCCAGAAAAGGTTAGGTAATGTTGCCAGGGCATTAATTTCAACAACATAAAATTGTAACGAATATTTGAATATTACTCTAAGCAGTGGTCTTTCTTACCTCTTTCTTTTCTTGACGATTCGTTTCCATTGGTTTACATTCCGTCTTCTCTTTCTAGAAGTAGAGTTTCTCGTGGCATCTCCTCACTCATCATTAACGCTAATATCAGCTCTATTGTCGTCGGGTTCGTCGAAATGTACTACAATAGTAGAAATTTCCTCTTCATTATCCCTGTCCATTTCGAACTGTGCTACAATGAAACTGCCTACAAAGTCGTTTTAAAATACACAGTGGACCGAGTGTGCTGGTAGGTATTTTTATCGTATAACAATGCCTTTTCGCACTTATAGCAATGGAAGCAAAAACATATGAGAATCTAGAATGAGATTTTCACTCTGCAGCGGAGTGTGCGCTGATATGAAACTTCCTGGCAGATTAAAACTGTGTGCCCGACCGAGACTCGAACTCGGGACCTTTGCCTTTCGCTGGCAGAAGTAAGGCTGTGAGTACCGGACGTCAGTCGTGCTTCGGTAGCTCTGATGGTAGAGCCCTTGCCCGCGAAAGGCAAAGGTCCCGAGTTCGAGTCTCGGTCGGGCACACAGTTTTAATCTGCCAGGAAGTTTCATATCAGCGCACACTCCGCTGCAGAGTGAAAATCTCATTCTGGAAACATCCCCCAGGCTGTGGCTAAGCCGTGTCTCCGCAATATCCTTTCTTTCAGGAGTGCTAGTTCTGCAGGGTTCGCAGGAGAGCTTCTGTAAAGTTTGGAAGGTAGGAGACGAGGTACTGGCAGAAGTAAGGCTGTGGGTACCGGGCGTGAGTCGTGCTTCGGTAGCTCAGATGGTAGAGCCCTTGCCCGCGAAAGCCAAAGGTCCCGAGTTCGAGTCTCGGTCGGGCACACAGTTTTAATCTGCCAGGAAGTTTCATATGAGAATCTACCCAGTACTGCCAACCCAAACGTTTTAGTCACAAATGGTTCAAATGGCTCTGAGCACTATGGGACTTAACTTCTAAGGTCATCAGTCCCCTAGAACTTAGAACTACTTAAACCTTACTAACCTAAGGACATCACACACATCCATGCCTGAGGCAGTATTCGAACCTGCGGCCGTAGCGGTCGCGCGGTGCCTGACTGAACCACCTAAAACTGCTCGGCCACTCCGGCCGGCAAACATTTTAGTCACATGTAGCTAAAAATCGGAACTTTTAAAAGTTTTACGTGTGAGAAGATAATATGCCCGGGTCACCAACAGCACCCTTTGTCGGCGGCCATTATCCCATTAAGACTGCCTCTTATGTAACCGAATAGGATTTGGCCGCTTTTGCAACCTAACGTGTAGAAAACATAGCCGCCTTTGCACCCGTACGCGATTTTCGCACATTTTAAAATACTTAGGACCGTTTTTGAAGCCTGATCGATACATTATTACATAGTCCGTGAAAACCTGTACAAGAAAGTGCCTCTAACTCAATTTTCGATGCTTTTGCAACTGGGCTACTCGTATAAAGGGTGATCACCTAAAACCTGTACCGCAAATATTGCGGAAATGGAAAGTGCTACTGATGCGCTGTTCTCGCAGAATGGATTGGTAATAGGAGGTTCGTATTGTTAGCCAATAAACAGGTCTTAATAATAATTCGAAAGAGTATTTTTTGTGCAAGCATAGGTTTTTTTAAGTGGGACAATGGCTGTGGGTATTAACATATTAAAAGTAAGGTAAACTAGGATGTCACTGGTGTTTGTTGCAAGATTCTAGTGCGAGTCGCTTAACGAGATATCGTATTTTGAAAAATTCCCACACTGATACTTGTTTGTGCGATTCAGCTTGCATAGTTGCTAGGTATGATGTTGTTATGTTCCCTTACAGTGTACTTGTGCGTTCCTTGAATGCACTGCGACTTGCTAGTCAGTCAGTGTGTGTCAATCCAAGTGTGAGTGGACGATGGTATTTACCAATGCAGAAAAAGCCGCCATGCTCATGGTGTATGGGGAGTGTGGGATGAATGCAGTTCGTTCTTGTACAGTGTATGCGGCAAGAATCATCTCTGGAATTATTTATCAACCTCTTCAACCAGTTACGTGGAAGTTGTACACTACTGGCCATTAAAATTGCTACACCACGAAGATGACGTGCCACAGACGCGAAATTTAACCGACAGGAAGAAGATGCTGTGACATGCAAATGATTAGCTTTTCAGACCATTGACACAAGGTTGGCGCCGGTGGCGACACATACAACGTGTTAACATGATGAACGTTTTCAACCGATTTCTCATACACAAACAGCAGATGAGCGGCGTTGTCTGGTGAAAAGCTGTTGTGATGCCTTGTGTAAGGAGGAGAAATGCTTACCATCACGTTTCCGACTTTGAAAAAGGTCGGATTGTAGCCTGCGGTTTATCGTATCGCGACATTGCTGCTCGCGTTGGTCCAGATCCAATGACTGTTAGCAGAATATGGAATCGGTGGGTTCAAGAGGCTATTATGGAACGCCGTGCTGGATCCTAACGGCCTCATATCACTAGCAGTCGAAATGACAGGCATCTTATCCGCATGGCTGTAACGGATCGTGCAGCCACGTCTCGATCCCTGAATCAACAGATGGGGAAGTTTGCTAGGCAACAACCATCTGCACGAACAGTTCGACGACGTTTGCAGCAGCATGGACTACCAGATCGGAGACCATGGCTGCGGTTACCCTTGACGCTGCATCACAGACAGGAGCGCCTGCGATGGTGTACTCAACGACGAACCTGGGTACACGAATGGTAAAACGACATTTTTTCAGATGAATCCAGGTTCTGTTTACAGCATCATGATGGTCGCATCCGTGTTTGGCGACATCGCGGTGAACGCACATTGGAAGCGTGTATTCGTCATCGCCATACTGGCGTATGACCCGGCGTAACGGTATGGGGTGTCATTGGTTACACGTCTCGGTCACCTGTTGTTCACATTGACGGCACTTTGAACAGTGGACGTTACATTTCAGATGTGTTACGACCCGTGGCTCTCCCCGCCATTCGATCCCTGCGAAACCCTACATTTCAGTAGGATAATGCACGACCGCATGTTGCAGGTCCTGTACGGGCCTTTCTGGATACAGAAAATGTTCGACTGCTGCCCTGGCCAGCGCATTTTCCAGATCTCTCACCAACTGAAAACGTCTGGTCAATGGTGACCGAGCAAATGGCTCATCACAATACGCCAGTCACTACTCTTGATGAACTGTGGTATCGTGTTGAAGCTGCATGGGCAGCTGTACCTGTACACGCCATTCAAGCTCTGTTTCACTCAATGCCCAGGCGTATCACGGCCGTTATTACGGCCAGAGGCGGTTGTTTTGGGTACTGATTTCTCATGATCTATGCACCCAAATTGAGTGAAAATGTAATCACATGTTAGTTCTAGTATAATATATTTGCCCAATGAATACCCGTTTATCATCTGCATTTCTTCTTGGTGTAGCAATCTTAATGGCCAGTAGTGTAGTATAACCACTAGACAATGTAACAGAAAGAAACAGGTGATGACAGAAGAGGGGGAAATTAATGTTCTTGCTGCTGTTGCGGTTGATCCGCACGTTGGCTACCACTCAATCGCACGAGGAAGTGGCAAGAGTCAGGCAAGTGTCCTACGCACTCTCCCTTGATATAGGTTCTCTCTATCAAGAGGTGCGCGGAAACGATGATGAGAATCGTGTCAACTTCTGTACAGGGGCATTAAGACAGGATACTCCAGATGTATCAGTATCTTGTTTAGTGATGAACTCAAAGTTACCAATCATGGAAAGGTAAACTGACGAAACTTGCGCTACTGGTCTATTGACAATCTCCACTAGCTTCGTCAGGTGGAACGTAAACGTGTGGTGTGGGATAATGAACCATGAGCACATTGGCTCGATTTTCATAGATGGAACACTGAAAGCACATAAGTGTTGCAGCCTCCTAACAGACCATGTCCCACGGATGATAGAAGATATTCCACTGCAGACTAGAAGGAACCTGTGGTACCATGTGATGACGGTCCAGCCCATAGTGCACGAAGTACTACAGCATGTCTTCACAAATTGTTTCCAGGTCACTGGGTTGGACGTAGAGGACTTGTGCCTCGGCCGGCCCATTCCCCGGATTTGATGCCTGTAGACTTTTTTCTGTGGGGAAAGCTGAAAGACGCTATCTAAAAGGACATACCAGTTACACACAATGATATGCAACAACATATTACTACAGCCTGCTTGGACATCTCCGCTGAAATGCTAGCATGTGTGCAGAAGTAGTTACATACCAGACTGGAAGTGTGTATTGCCGCTGCCAGTGGTCATTTTGAACACAGCCTGTGATGGCCAGTTGTCTCATTACTGGTCATAATCCACATACCTAGTGTATGCACTTGTGTTGTTCTTTAGTGTGTGCTACCACTGGCATTGTACAAGAGTCAGAATTGTAACTTTTCGAAATACGATATTTCGTAAACGACTCACTAGAATCCTGCAAAAGAAACACCACTGACATTCTAATTTACCCTTCTTTTAGATCCTTAATCTCAATAGGCACTGTTCCATTTAAAAAGTGTATGTTTGCACAAAAAATACAATCTCTAAGAATTATTACAATCTGTTCATTGGCTAACAATACGAGCCCCTGATTACCAACCTATTCTGTGAAAACTGCACGTCAATAGCACTTTCCATTTCAACAATATTTGTGGTGCAAGTTTTAGGTATTTCGCCCCGTATAGTATCGTATGTTGTGGGTCAGAGCAAACACGATTTAGTTTCGCCATAAATCAATTTGAAAACTGATGTTGAAGTTTGGGGTAGTGATTCAGAATTGTAAAGTGAGGGAAATTTTTCCATATGAAATTCTTAATTGCAGGAAAAAATTATTAATTGAGAGAATAGGGCCTATGATAGGACCAACTGAACATAACGGGAAAATGCAAAATCTGGAAATGTAAAAACTGGTTTTACTGTGAAGTAATTATATTGTTAGTTTATATGTGTTTATAGCATTGACGAGGTACTAAAACGGCGTTGTGACGACCCGAGCAGATAACAATGTACTCAAAATGTCAAAAATCATGTTTATGTGGAAAATATTTTCCTCCTACTGACAAAAGAACCAGGGGTCACCTTGAGGTACATGGTGCACAACCACGCATGGGCAGCACAAAGTGGTCTACCGGCCTTATCGCTTCACACAGTTACCAATTGACTCATGCGGCCATCGTGGCGGCTGGTCTTGCTTTTAGTCAGAGCTGTTTCCACGAAGAGGTTTTTATGGTAAGAAAGTTCTTTGGTAATATCTTCAAGCTGTACTGTGCAATCACTGATACTCCCAGAGAAATACAGTCTGCTGCTCTTACAATTGCCAATTCTGCACAAGCACAGATTGAGGTTTGATCTTGGAGGGGGGGTAAAAAGTGCAAAGTGCGTGGCTTGCTGTCTCTGCAGACACTCCCCCCCCCCCCCCAATTCCCTTCCGAAACTCATCTTGCATAAGCCACTTTTAATGTGCCACATATGTCTGTGATTTTAATAACAATAAAATATAGTAATGTCTTTAAAGTAATAATAATAATAATAATACACTCTACAATAAAACAAAAAAAGACCCACCCTGAAGAATTATCTGAATGGGACAGAAATTTGTAGACATGATATAACGTACAGACAAATAAATTATTGCAATTTTAGATAAACTGGATGATTTATTCAACGGCAAGAACTTCACAAATTGAGCAAGTCAATAATGCATTGGTCTACCTCTGGAACTTATGCAAGCAGTTATTCAGCTTGGGATTGATTGACAGGGCTGAAGGATGTCCTCCTGAAGAATATCATGTCAAATTGTGTCCAATTGGTGCATTAGAATGTCACAATCCAAAATGGTTAGAGGGCCCTGCCCGTAATGCTCCAAATGTTCTCAACTGGGGAGAGATTTGACCACCTTGTCGGCCAAGGTAGCCTTTGCCAAGCATGAAGATGAGCAGTAGAAACTCTTGTCATGTGCGGGCAGGTATTATCTTGCTGAAATGTAAGCCCAACATGGCTTAAAGTGACAGTCAAGTTAGTATCAGGTGCCCTGATGAACAGACCATTTGGAGGCCGCTGCAGCACTTTCAGGTTTATTCTTATTTTATAAGACCTCTGTTAACATAATTTGGCGAGAACAAACAGTACTGTTCTGCAATACTGAACATACAGCCAGTGTTACACAGATTCAAAAACATTGTGTCATTTGTTGCAGTATACAGAAGTCACAGCTGCATTCCATCTCAGTGGTAAAATCATGGCTAATCATGCTCATATAATTGGCTTTGCAGGAAGCCAGAACATTTTGTTTGCGATCATACCTTTGGCAACATTAAAAATTGTCTATAAAAAAAAAGCAGAAATCTTCAAGTATCCTGTTCTGTTTCTTTGGTATTTTTCATAAGACAAGCCTTTGTTTATGGAAGGAATTTTACCAATTTACCTCTAGTTTTGGTAAATTTTTGTATGTCAGAAGCAGTACTCAAATGTGATAAGCTGTTGAAGAGGTAAAGGTAAGAATGTTCATAGTCCTGCACACAACAATAATGTTCCTTAAGTTTCAAGTCAAATAAGTAACTTAAAAATAGGTATAAAAATAAACTTCTTAAGCATTGTGCATTGTAATACATTATTTATTACATATTCAGAAATAAAAAATTGCATTTAACACATGGAACATGAACAGTTAATTTCAAAACAAAAAGACATCAGGACTTTGACTGTTTCTGCCAGTCATGGAGCATAATTAATTGACAGGTCATCAACATTCTTAATGTCATCTTCATCTCCTCGTCCAAACCTAGGGCAGGAACCAGTGAATCACAGAATTCTTGAGGATTGGGATTGGTCAAGATTGGTTTTAAATGTAGTAGATTCTTGAATTTTGCAGGTTTAAGGGGCAGTTTGCCATTGTAAAGTTCTCTCAGTATGTTTAGATCACTTTGATTGTTACACTTTCTTGTTTTCTGTGCCTTGATTCTCAGCAAAAACAGCTTTCAAATAGTTTTAAAAGTAGTTTGTCTTGTGAAGCACCAATCTTGCCTCCTTTTGGTCAACTTTAAATTTCTAATTGGTGGTGTTGCCACAAGGCACTTTTTAACATAAAACACACATAAAAAGTCTGTCTAAGTTTCAAATTTGATGTCTATGGCACAAATGATGTTAGTGAAAGGTCATGGTTTGATTCTGGTATTTCTGATGACATCCCTCCAGTCATCGGATGTCTCAGTGTAAGATTTCGCATTGACAAGACCTTTCATATAACAGTGGCCTCTTATAGCGAAAACTACTTTTACAGATGTACGTTGTTTCTGTGCATGAGCTGTGTAGTGCAGAAAATGCATAACCATGAAATTCTTGTTCTGACTTGCATTTGAGTTGGGAAAAAAGAATGATGTGTTTTACTATTGGGCTGAGATTGTTCTCATCATATGTCCTCTTCCAGGTGGCACTTTCATCATACATGTAAAATACTGAAGTTTAGTCTGATGATACGTGTATATTAAAAGTTATGAAATTCAGTTGACGATGACTGTATACATCAGGTGTGGTTACATTAAGAGTAGGCAGATTCTTTTTTTAATCAACAATAATTGCCTCAATTTCTTCATGTTTTCCGGATTCTTATAGCAGTTTCTTTTGACTGAATAAAACTTCACACTTCTCACCATATGATCCTGTCTTTTCTTTGCCACAAAGCCTTCTTAGCCTTAAACGGTATTATAAATTGCCATGTAGAGACTTTAAAGAAACACTCTGAAATCTGTGGCTCTCAGATAGATGGTTGAAGTAAATATAAAACCAAATAAAATCAACTGTGTGAATAAACTAAATCCATTTTTTTTCCTTCATGAAATCTACGAGAGGAAGTCATCTTTGTAAGTAAGGTAGGTCCTGGGCTAATGAGGCATGTTCTACAGTAGTATCAGTAATGACACTGATACCTATGATTTCAATCAATTACAACTGTATGTGTCTTTTTCAGGGTATCCAAAAATAAATATTGAAGTTTCCATCAAAAATTTCTTGGAAAGTTGTTGAACCACCAGTATGTTCTTTGTTAGACTCAGTATATATTACATATAGTTTGGCTTCATCTAGCCCTTCAGGTAAGCACACTCTTGATGTATCCTTTAAAGAATAGTGATATTTCCTTCCTCTCATAGATTTCATGAAGGAAAAAAAATGGATTTAGTTTACTCACACAGTTGATTTTAGTTGGTTTTATATTTACTTCAACCATCTATCTGAGAGTCACAGATTTCAGAGAAGTGTTTCTTTAAAGTCTCTACATGGCAATTTATAATACCGTGTAAGGCTAAGAAGGCTTTGTGGCAAATGGTTACATCTGGCAATAAATCACTACCATAAACATGTGCACGTGCCTGATAACAATAAGACACACAATCACTTGCCACTGCATCATACTTTCTGTTGCACCACTGCTGAACTGGAACAATTGTGATCAGTTCACTCAAATACTGAGTCTGTTTGTTGCAACACCCAAGTTTGTTTACGTTAGATATAATGTGTGGAGTGCCACTATGAGGACATGACCGAGCACCTTAAGATTTTGCATGAACCGAGGACTGGCAGCCACGTAACACGAGAAAATGTGAAAAGTGTTAATATGTAGTAAAAACCTAAGAAAATGTCCCGTTTCCGTCATTTACTATCGAATCGACCTAACACCAGATCGTCTCATTGGTCGCTTTTCTCTCTGAAATGGTTACATTTATCGTCTGCAAGCCCTTGTTGCATGCTGCGGTATGCGGAGACACTACAAGCAGCACAGTAGAACACAGAAGACGCATCTAAGTTGATGCAATCGGCCAGTAAGAAGAACAACATTTCAAGTTTTAGTTATCGATTATTGATTTCCATTTTCATGGAAAATTGTACTGAAATGCAGGAGGATCTGCAGTGAATTGACGCATGGTGCAGGGAATGGCAATTGAATATCAATGTAGACAAGTGTAATGTGCTGTGAATACATAGAAAGATAGATCCCTTATCATTTAACTACAAAATAGCAGGTCAGCAACTGGAAGCAGTTAATTCCATAAATTATCTGGGAGTACGCATTAGGAATGATTTAAAATGGAATGATCATATAAAGTTGATCGTTGGTAAAGCAAATGCCAGACTGAGATTCATTGGAAGAATCCTAAGGAAATGCAATCCGAAAATACACTCCTGGAAATTGAAATAAGAACACCGTGAATTCATTGTCCCAGGAAGGGGAAACTTTATTGACACATTCCTGGGGTCAGATACATCACATGATCACACTGACAGAACCACAGGCACATAGACACAGGCAACAGAGCATGCACAATGTCGGCACTAGTACTATGTATATCCACCTTTCGCAGCATTGCAGGCTGCTATTCTCCCATGGAGACGATCGTAGAGATGCTGGATGTAGTCCTGTGGAACGGCTTGCCATGCCATTTCCACCTGGCGCCTCAGTCGGACCAGCGTTCGTGCTGGACGTGCAGACCGCATGAGACGACGCTTCATCCAGTCCCAAACATGCTCAATGGGGGACAGATCCGGAGATCTTGCTGGCCAGGGTAGTTGACTTCCACCTTCTAGAGCACGTTGGGTGGCACGGGATACATGCGGACGTGCATTGTCCTGTTGGAACAGGAAGTTCCCTTGCCGGTCTAGGAATGGTAGAACGATGGGTTCGATGACGGTTTAGATGTACCATGCACTATTCAGTGTCCCCTCGACGATCACCAGTGGTGTACGGCCAGTGTAGGAGATCGCTCCCCACACCATGATGCCGGGTGTTGGCCCTGTGTGCCTCGGTCGTATGCAGTCCTGATTGTGGCGCTCACCTGCACGGTGCCAAACACGCATACGACCATCATTGGCACCAAGGCAGAAGCGACTCTCATCGCTGAAGACGACACGTCTCCATTCGTCCCTCCATTCACACCTGTCGCGACACCACTGGAGGCGGGCTGCATGATGTTGGGGCGTGAGCGGAAGACGGCCTAACGGTGTGCGGGACCGTAGCCCAGCTTCATGGAGACAGTTGCGAATGGTTCTCGCCGATACCCCAGGAGCAACAGTGTCCCTAATTTGCTGGGAAGTGGTGGTGTGGTCCCCTACGGCACTGCGTAGGATCCTACGGTCTTGGCGTGCATCCGTGCGTCGTTGCGGTCCGGTCCCAGGTCGACGGGCACGTGCACCTTCCGCCGCCCACTGGTGACAACATCGATGTACTGTGGAGACCTCACGCCCCACATGTTGAGCAATTCGGCGGTATGTCCACCCGGCCTCCCGCATGCCCACTATATGCCCTCACTCAAAGTCCGTCAACTGCACATACGGTTCACGTCCACGCTGTCGCGGCATGCTACCAGTGTTAAAGACTGCGATGGAGCTCCGTATGCCACGGCAAACTGGCTGACACTGACGGCGGTGGTGCACAAATGCTGCGCAGCTAGCACCAGTCGACGGCCAACACCGCGGTTCCTGGTGTGTCCGCTGTGCCGTGCGTGTGATCATTGCTTGTACAGTCCTCTCGCAGTGTCCGGAGCAAGTATGGTGGGTCTGACACACCGGTGTCAATGTGTTCTTTTTTCCATTTCCAGGAGTGTACAAAGGAAGTAGGTTACAGTACGCTTGTTTGCCCACTGCTTGAATACTGCTCGGCAGTGTGGGATCCATACCAGATAGGGTTGATAGAAGAGATAGAGAAGATCCAACGGAGAGCAGCGCACTTCGTTACAGGATCATTTAGTAATCGCGAAAGCGTTATGGAGATGATAGATAAACTCCAGTGGAAGACGCTGCAGGGTTCTAGACGGTCACGTCACCCTCCAAGAGGGAACATGTTTCGCACATCATACTGCATCTGCAGCTACAATTTGAGCAGCAGTTGGCACCACAGTGACACAATGAACTGTTACGTATCGTTTACTTCAAGGACAGCTTCACACGAGATGCCCTGTAGCATGCATTCCACTGACCCCAATCACTGTCATTTTTGACTTCAGTTCCATTAAGCAAGAGGTCATTGGAGGACATGGTGGAGGTCTGGTTCTGCCTTGGTGCCAGTGATGGCCATGTGTTGGTTAGGAGGAGGTCAGTTGAGGATCTGCAGCCAACCTGCCTGCGTGCTAGACATACTGGACCTACACCTGAAGTTAGGATCTGGGGTGCAATTTTGTATGACAGCAGGAGCACTCTCATTGTTATATTATGCATCCTGACTGCAAATTTGTTTATCAGTCTGGTGATTTGACCTGTTGTGCTGCCATTCATGAACAGCATTGCAGGGGGTGTTTCCTGAAAGGATAACACTCAACTACATACCTTGTCATTGCACAACATGTTCTACAGAGTGTCAAAATGTTGCCTTGGCCTGCTTAATGACCAGGTCTGTCTCCAATTGAGCACACATAGGACATGATCGGATGAGAACTCCAGCAGCATCCACAAACAGGATTAACCATCATTTACAGCATCATCCACAAACAGCATTAACCATCCCTGCATTGACCAAACAAGTGCAACAGGCGTGTAACTCCACCCCACAAACTGACATCCGGTACCTGTACAACACAATGCATGCATGTTTGTATGCAACATTCTGGCTGTTATAGTGGTTACCAGCACTTCACATTTGCAATGGCTTATCTCACACTTACGTGAACCTGTGATCTTTCAATGTTAATATAAGTCTCTTAGTATCATAGTCATTTTACCAGAACAGTTTTTCTCTGTGACTGTTTCTCTAGAAAGCAAAACAGGCGTACACTATTATTGCATATAATACTGAGGTAAATGTTTAGAAATCACTCCTTTTCTCTTCTTCATATCTTTCAGGCAACTATTGCAATATTACCATATTGTCAACATGCATGTGTGGGCATTTTGACTGTTACCTCTTACACCAATCACAAAGTAACTACTGGTGTTACCTTTCATTTCTTAATGATGTAATTAACTGTGTGTGTCATGTTGATAAATATAAAACAAAACTAGGTCCCAGCTCTCTGGCAGAAACGTGGCATCTTTTTGACAATATTCAGACTTTCATTTCAACAGAGTCATATAATAATATAGAATAAAATTTTTAATATGATGTTTTTGGTATTGCACTTTATTGAGTAAAAATAAAAATTATTTATTAACAAATGCATCATGAAAGCATTTTTAGTTCATACAATACCACAGCAACTTTGGTGTACAGAAAATATCATAATCTGCAGTCTTCAGTATTAGATTCATAGTTACAGACTAGATGTTAATTACTTAAAGCTACAGGACACTCATTATTCCAAAACTTGTGCACAAATGTCTGTGTTGCATCTTCTGATACTATGCTCCATGTGTATTGCATACCTGTACACTGATTTTTAGACAGTATGGATTCTCACTGTAGTTTTTTCCATGTTGGAGGACGATCACAAACTTTCACCATTCATGACACAAATTGGCACTTTTGGTACAACCTAAAATAAAAGAGTATTTATCAAGAGTGTTTCCAAACTGCTTACATTTATATGCAGTACACTGACACTAATAAATTTTGTTCAAAATATTAGATATTTCATTGAGTTTGATCCTCCTAGTTGTGTCTCTAACAGAAATATGACTTTCAAATAATAAACTTTCTTCCAGACAATGTAACTGCCATATAAGAAACAATATTATATTATTAATACTGTGGAGAGGCCAGAAAAATGTGGTTCCAGAAGAGGGGCAGCAGCCTCTTTAGTAGTTGCAGGGAAACAGTCTGCATGATTGACTGATCTGTTACAATAATGTCAGACAATATGGCCTTGCTGTGCTGGTACTGTGAATAGCTGAAAGCAAGGGGGAAACTATAGCCATTACTTCTCCCAAGGACATGCAACTCTACCATATAGTTAAATGATGATGGGATCCTCTTGGGTAAAATATTCCGGAGGCAAAACAATTTCCCATTTGGATCTCTAGGTGGGGACTACTCAGGAGAATGTCATCATTAGGAAAAACAAAACTGGCATTCTACGGATTGGAGCATGCAGTGTTAGATCCCTCAACTGGGTAGGTAGATTATAAAATTTTAAAAAAAGGAAATGCTTAGGTTGAAGTTAGATGGGATGGGGATTAGTGAAGTTTGGTAGCAGGATAAAGAGAACTTCTGGTCAGGTGAGTACACTGTCATCAATAAAAAATCAAATAGGGATAATGCAGGTGTAGGTCTAATAATGAATAAGAAAATATGAGGGTTGCCCAGAAAGTAGTGCACCACATTTTTTTCTTCAACAATCCTTTATTGAAGATAACAAGAATTACACACATGAAAGAATGGTGTTTCATCTACATACCCTATTTTTCCACGTAATCTCCATCCCATCCTATGGCCTTCCTCAAGCGCGAAACAAGGGCGTGTATGCCCTGTCAGTACCAATCCGGGTCCTGGTGGTGGAGCCAATGCTTCACTGTGTGAATCACCTCCTCATCAGCAAAATGTCTTCACGAATGGCATTCTTTAATGGCCCAAACAAGTGGAAGTCCAAGGGGGCTAGGCTAGGTGTGTCAGGTGTGACAGACACTGCTGCAAATAATGGAGCTCCACCAAATCACCTTCTGACGACCTCACCCTCCATGCCCAGCAACTAACTGTACTTCTGTTGACAGCATATGCTCCATAGACTGTGCACAAGCATTTGTGAATATTCACCACAGTTTCTTTCTCTGCAGTGAGAAATTCAATGATGGCATGTTGCTGTAACATGCATCTCCTACAGATGCCATTTTGAAACTGTCCTGCGGCTACACTATCTGTCAGAAGTGACAGAATCTTGACGCGCTCTCTCTCTCAGGAGACTTCAAATAATACATATGGAATATTCTGCATTTGTAGCATTGTTTTTGGCTGAGAAAAAAAAATTGGTGCTTTATTTTCTGGGCGACCCTCATAGCAATGTGGGTAAGCTACTATGCGCAGCACAGTGAACACATTATTATACACAGGATAGGCATAAAGCCAACACCCACAACAATAGTACAAGTTCATATGCGAACTGGCTCTGCCGATAATGAGGAGGGTGAAACAATGTATGATCAGACAGAATAAATTATTCAGACACTTATGGGAGAGAAAAATTTAATTGTGATGGGTGACTGGAATTCAGCAGTAGGTAGAGGAAGAGAAGGGAAAATAGTAGGAAAATATGGACTGGGGGAAAGGAACAAAAAAGTAATCTGTGTGGTAAAATTTTGCTCAGAGCATATTTTAATCATCATCAATACTTGGCTCAAGAATCAACAATCATGGAAGACACCTGAGATAATGGGAAGTTTCAGATGATTACATAACAGCAAGACAGAGATTTTTGGAACCAGATTTTAAACTGTAAGACATTTGCAGAGCAGCTGTGGACTCTGACCATAACTTATCGGTCATGAACTGTGGATAAAACAGAAGAATAGATTGCAAGAACAATGGAAATGAACACGGTAGAAGACAAATTGATAGCTTGAGAGATGAAATAGTGAAGGCAGCAGAGGATCTAATAGGTAAAAAGACCAGGCCTGCAGAAATCCTTGGACATCACAGGAGATACTAAATTTAACTCATGAAAGAAGAAAATATAAAAATTCAACAAATGAAGTGCCAAAAGAGAATACAAATGTCTAAAACATGCAATTCACAAAAGTACAAAATGGCTAAGCAGAATGATAGAGGAAAAACGTAAGTCTATAGAAGCATGTATAACTAGGGGGAAGATAGGTACCACCCACAGAAAAATTAAAGAGGCCTTTGAAGAAAAGAAAACTAGCTGTATGGCTATCAAGAGATCAGATAGCAATCCAGTACCAAGCAAAGAACAGAAAGGTAGAAGGAGTATATAGAGGGTCTGTCCATGAGAGATGTACTTGAGGGCAATGTTATAGATATCAAAGAAGACGTGGACGAAGATGAGATGGAAGATATGACACTGTCAGAAGAATTTGACAGAGCACCAAAAGACCTAAGGAGTTGACAACGTTCTGTCATAACTACTAATAGCATTGGGAGAACCAGCCATTACAAAGCCCTTCCATCTGGTTTGCAAGATGTACGAGACAGGCAAAATACCCTCAGACTTCAAATAATAAATCTAATTCCACAGAAAGCAGGTGCAGACAGGTGTGAATATTACTGAACTATCAGTTTAATAAGTCATGGTTGCAAAATACTAACATGAATTATTTACATAAGAATGAAAAAAAACTGGTAGAAGCTGACCTCGGAGAAGATAGGTTTGGGTTTT